>NC_141556.1:152944395-153488468 GCF_036417535.1 Chlamydotis macqueenii | reverse complement strand
GAAGAGAAGAGAAGAGAAGAGAAGAGAAGAGAAGAGAAGAGAAGAGAAGAGAAGAGAAGAGAAGAGAAGAGACTTAAGCTTGAGTTTTGAAAGAAACTCTGTGGATGGAGTCCTTTGATCTCAGGTACACAGGTAGAAAGCATTGGAGAGGCAAGATTTAAAACTAATTTCTGACCTCCTGGGACGTGCTCAAGGAGCTTTCTAAGCATAGGCTGCCCTTGGCTCTTCAGTTCTCCACAAATTCTCCCTGAAATGTTCTCCAGGGTTTAGACAACACTTCTTTTATGCCAAAACTTGAAGATCTTTAAACCTTTATTGGATCTTTCCCTATTTTTTTTTTTCTAGCCTGAAAAGCTATTGACTTCATAAGAATATTTTTGGACCCTTGATGCATCCATTTGTGTGACAAATTGGAGTGAATCATTTTGCTTTTAAAGCACAAGCTAATTAGTATGGGAGGTCTCCTTTACTCTCGTGATTGCATTAGCTGACTCTGCAGCATGGTAGTGGCAGGAGATAGAGAATTTTTGTTCTAGGGAATGGCTATATTTGAGTAGAAATAAACTAAATATTTTCTGTGTAAAACACAAGTCATATTTTATACTGTTCATCTTCCCATAAATGGCATTCAGATATATGCATATAATAGCTTACTGGCAAGCCAATAGCATCAACCATCCCTAAACAGATGAACATTGGGTGACCTTAACAAACAGCTCAAACACTCATCATACACACCCTTGACTGTGTCAGCTCATAATGAAAAAAACACATAACGTAATCATATAAGAACATTTTTACTTGATTTGGTTTATACAATGCATGGGAGAGGCACTGCTTAAACTTTTCTTTTTCATACATAAATATTTTACTAAGTGTTTAAAGTGAAGTTGTTGGGGAGGAAAAAATACTGCTTCTTGAGAACATCCATATAAACTGATTTGGCGTTCATAGATTTTGCCACACAGCTATAATAAAGCACAAAATTACCTGAAACATGGAAGATAGCCAGCCTTTTAAGGAAAAACATGGTTAAGTAAGTAATTGGTTTTGACTGTAAATGGACTCAGAGGACTGGAAGAGCTCCTTTTGCAACTCTTACGGAAGTTAGTAGCTTTGCAAATATTTCTCCAGTGATTAGACTACTTCAGCAATTTATATCCTGTTCGTGTGATAAATTTTTCTGATTCCTACTTTATCTGATTCTAAACTCTAGCACTGGTTGTCCTGACAGCTAAAGAATTTATGTATTTTCCATGCCTTTTCACATTAACACGTCTTTTAATTTCTGATGGAAGTGTGGTGTTCATGGTTATCTGTTCAAAGCACCTTTTTTTTTGTTTTAATTTCTACTCTGAAATGCCCAAACCTCCATGTGTAATCATAGGCATCTAGAAGAAACCCCTGATTCAGAACATAGTGCTCTCATCATGCAACAGAAAGAGGCACCTGTCTTGGATGACATGGACTACAAAAGTCTACTCACTTAATCAGAAGAAATGTGGCTTTCTTATGCAACTGGCTCTTTCTGTTTTCTTTCTCAGACAAGAGATGCATTTTTTTGTGAGTGCAAGGTCAACTGAAGTTGTACCAAAATGTAGAAAATAAAACATACAAATCTTTCCTACTGGAGATTTCAAAATAAAAATAGGATATAAGATTGCAGCAAGCATTTGTAGTATCCCTGTGGATAGCATCACGTGGATGCTGTTCTGTAGCTTTTTATAGCGTGAAGTGTAGGAGTTATGGAATATGTATGCTTTTAGTAGCCTGTTCCCAGGAAGAAGCACTGTACAATAGAGCTTGGAATTAATCAGACTAAAATTGCTTCAAGAAGTCTTGCTTTAAAAAAATATTTATGTCATTGCTCTTTCCAAAATGCTCATGCATTGACTCATAGTATAAATACAATTAACTATACGCACATGCAAGTGTAGCATAAAAATCAAGGGTGCAAGTTTACTGTTTTACCAACTGGTCTCTTTTGCACTGGTATAATAAACTAGACCTCATAGAGATGTGACTATTTTCAGTTAATATTTCTGAAAAAAAAAAATAGCTTTTTTTTTTCTTTGAAAACAAGAGTGATTTTACCAAGTGTAATAAAATGTAAAGGAAGCATTTGATATACACAAGGACCACTCTAGTGCTCAGGTCTTGGCACTGATCCATACAGGAACTATTAACTAAATTAAAGGTATTTGAAGTTCTTGAAATCAGTATAGCAAAAAAAAATCACCCTATTTTTAAAATATTTTCAAAGCCATAAGAGTTTGTTCTAAATCCACTGAATCAGCCCCACCTTTTCATTGCTTTCTCCCAGTCTCATCTTTTAACTGCTTGTCTCTTTTTGTATGAGCTTGGATCATTGCACTTTAAGGCAGTGACTGGTGGTTATTTCTGACCTCAGTGACATTGGAACAGCTCAGTTTTCTCCAGTAAGTTACTTTTGATTCACAGAGCTTTGAGCTCAGACTTTTATGTATTCTAGAAAGCACTCACAAAACTGCACTGACTGAATGAATGTTTCTATAACCACATTTGATTTTTTAAGGTAAGTTTTTTTTTAACCTGTGCTCTTCTATACTAAACTTCAGCACAGATCACATGTTTAGGGCCATTTGATAATCCTCTGATCAGTGCCCAAATTGCTATTGGCACATGTCAGCGTTGTCTGAAAAGGATCTGGTAGCAGATGCTCTGACACTGCTTCTGAATTCTAGTCACAGTCGGGAGCTCAGCATCACTCAGAGCACTTACCACACCCCAGCCAATAGCAAACCCTCTGTAAATATGGAGCTGGAACAATGTTCTGCTTGAGAAAGAAGGCTTTCTTCTCTGGATGAGCAGCACCAGCAACGCTGAATGACAAAATTAACTCAGAAGGGATGAAGCACCGGATGATTGTGTCACAGGAAGGAGAGTCAGGAGAGCTGCATCATCTTCTGTAGGTAGATGTCGTAGGTGTCGTTACAGAGAGAGAAGTGAGGTCAGAGATAGCTCTGTCGTAGCAGAGGATGACTAAGGTGAGTAGGGGAGGAGCTCTCTGCTGCAGATGGCTCAGCAGGCAATGAAGACAGCAAGTTTTGACAGTTCTGTGGGATGTTGCATCTTCTGCGAAAGAAAAAGCCTAGCAACTCCTCACAGAAGTCTATAGGAAATGAATGGAGGGAGGTGTGCTTGGTGCGTGGGAGGTTATGTGAGGAGCTGTGGGGGAACAAGGAGAAAAGAGTCTGAGGCAGGCAACGTGAGTCACAGCACCCACCACGAAGAACGTGAAAAGGCAGTAAGCAAGCCTAAGACTACACATGAATATTCACACGGAGGAGGTGGGGGAAAGAAGCTGAATGACTAAACTACAAGTCGTTAAGATTTGCCAAATACAGCGTGCCATGCCTCAGCCTGAGGATTTTATTTTTTCTTGTGAGTTTCAACACTCAATATCTTAATCTGCCAGCAACTTGCACAGCTGCATGATATTCACATAGGTCTGTCTAGAGCATGCCCGTGGAAGCATTTCCCCATTTTATTCAATGCACGGCTCATTTTGAGTCTTCTTCAACATTATTCCCATCTGGTGTGTCTGGAAACAGGCTCGCTTACAGCAGAGATGCAGCGGTTGGATGGCAAAGTGATCACATGAGAAAATGCATCTCTTTTAGTAAAATGGCAAGTGGGCTGTGCCTATGGGATATGTCCTCACTCACCCAGCAAGAGGTTGAACAGCTTAACGGATCAAAAGTGGGTTTTAAAGTTTTGGGGGCTTTTACCTTCCTGGTTGCTTATTCGACCAGATGGATAGAAGGCGAAAGCTGTTACAATCTGAATGTTACTGTTCAAGGGGGTTTTGTGAAATGAGCTGGGGCATTCAGCCAAGCTCCAAGTGAAAATGTGTCAGCAGTGCAATCGACACCTGAGCTGTTAATCTTAGTTGCCAGTGACTGCAGTGGATTTTGCTTCATGGCGTTCTTTTTGCTGTAAAAAAAAATTGCTGCAGCACAAAAGATCTGTTTACAGAAATCTACAGTTTTCACTGATTCTCGATTCTCTATTCGAAATCAGAACATAAATAATAAATATCTCTATAGGAGTTGCATTTGTTGCAATACATAGAACAGAAACTCAATGTACTATTTGTTTCTACCAGCAAATAGAGAGGTAACTTTACTAAAGTATGCAACCGTTACTTTTGAATCACTTATTTAAAGCCTGGCGCTCTAATGTTTAACAGAACTGGTGTAATGCTGCAGTCCCAGCTGGAATCAGGAAGGAAGTTGGATGCTTTTCTTTGTACAGGGCTCAGATGTGATCGACTTGAGTTTGCTCTATGAAATGCTACTGCAAATAAGAACATGTCACAGGTAATTTGACAGGTACCATTCAGGGCCAAAGCTACGATGTAATGAAGAATCAGGCCAAATATTTCTGGACAGAACAATTTTGCACAATTATTTTTGAATCTTTTGGAGCTAGTAATTGGTAGGAGTGAATGCAAGTGATGTTAGAAAACTCAATTCCATTCACTAAACTTATACACTTCTGTGGGATTATATATCACATGTTCTATGTTGACATCATTTTGGCCATTTTTGAAGTATATTACCCTGGCCACTCATAATGTAAGGATTATCTCAAAACCATAACATGTCCATATTTACTTCATCTTATTTGTCAAGACCATTGTCAACAGGTTAAACTTACAAGCCTAATCAATACATAAAAATCACATATCTGCAATAAATGTGAGTACTATAAAATGGAAATGTTGTAATCTAGCCAGTCAGCAGTAGTTCACTCTTCATTGATAACTTGCTGCTGATAACTCTGTTAACAACTTCAGCTGACAGAGATCGAGGTTTTCATAAAGTGAATCCATTTGCAGAAAGTCAGCAGTATTTACCTCAAATGCCACTGAACTGGATGGAGGCTGCAGACCAGGTGGGCCCCACACCTCAGTTATTCTTTTCCTTCTGACCGTGCTTTACGTCTTCTTTGTCTACACACCAGGGCTTCCCTCACATGGAGGATTGACGTGCACTCCAATTTTACCCTGACAGGAATCTGAGATGCAGCCAAAGTGACCTCGGAGTTGGGACTCATTCCCAGGACCCTCAGTGCAGGCACTGTTCTTGTTAGCTCTAACTTAGATTATTTGGTTTCATCTTATTTTCCTCATTCTTCCACACGCTTTGCTGGTTCATTAAGACATTTCCCAAATTGTTTTCGGCATATTCTTTGTCCCTTGTGCTAATCTGCTCTAATACTTTGTTTGTTCAAGAGTTCAGACTTGACTGCATGTTTCCATTTGATACAAGAGGGGATATAGACGAGTTCTTTCTCCTGTGTGCATAAGCCTAATAGCTGTTCTTTCATGTGGATTCCTCTGAGATTTCCTCTGCTTTTTCAAGAGTAAATCACACTCTCTGCATAATGATCATAGCTACCTATTTGGAGTATTTCAGCACGATTGCAAAATGTGCATGCTGTATGTTGCTGAGTTCTCAGTCTTGCCATTCAGTTCCTCATCCTTCTTTCTCTAACTCCATGTCCCTCCCCTCCTGGAGCCATCCCATTTTTTCACTTCTACATTGCAGAACTTTACAAATCCTTACCAGAGGAGGATATTTGTGAGCTGAGTATATCTTACTCTATACCATGTACAAAATACACACTGTGGTTTGTTCACCAAGGGAAATAATTCAGAAAGTCAGTATGAGTTTGCTACCAGAATGGATCTTAGAACAGTAGAAACTTCAGTAGAAATCTCATCAATGCGTATTTCAGTAAAATCTTAGCCAATCTGTTTATGTTGACCATAAATCTTAGTTAGGTTCTTTTTTATTATCGGTGAAACCTGTCCATATGATTTTCACATTTCCCAGAAAATGTATTGCAAAGTAGAAGTTAGGCAACATATTGCCCAGTGGAATTTACAAGGCACAAACTTTGCAATTACACACACCCCCACATAGATATGCACACACACAGAGTCACACTGCCTAAAACTGATTACAAAGCAGCACTCTTGACTGGATGAACTCTGGGCTGAGAACAGTTGACATAGAAGGGAATGAAGCATAAAAAGTTCTCTGGTAGGACTCCAGTATCACAAACAGAGCTACCGCTGTCTCCCACCTGATTCCCAAAAAGATGGCTGCATTCTTCCAGAATATTTTAATGAATAACAGCAGCACATGCCTTGGTGGATTGCTCTTAGGCACTAGCTTGCTGTATTGTCACAGAGGTTACTCTCAAACACCAGGACTCCCTGAGGAAGTCTATTGCCTGTTTTCATCAGAACTCCCTCCACACCTTCATCTCTTTAAGGAAGACACTGTTTATAGACATGTGATCACAAGGCCTCAGGCCCCACTGAAAGAAATGAGCTGCAGCAGCAAACCACCAGTAACTCTGATATTCTGGTACCAAACTCAGATTGAAATGTGAAGACATAAGGAATATGAGATGAATGACTGGTGGGCAAGACCCTACTATCTTCAGGGTCTTCCAGGACTAGGATACTGAAGACATGCCTGAACTGTCAAGATACTACATTTGCTAACAGGAAAACAATCCAAATAAGAATAAATTTCTGTTGATTTTCCTGTCTTACAGGATCTGTACTTAAAATGTTCAGTCCATTCAAAACACCAGTGTCAGTCTTTATCTAATACCTGTAATTTGAGAGTTTAAAAGAAAAAAAAAAAAGGAAAAGAAAAAAGAAGTAACATTTGTGGAATTTCTAAAGGCTTCTGCAAAACATGACTGAGTAGCTCAGGGGTAAAAAACTTCCCAACCCAAGAATAATCAGAAATATATTTTCAATGAAATAAGACAAATATAAAGAAATATGAAAATGAAAGGCCAGTGCATGAAGAAAAAAAATTAGACAGCAAGTGCTGTCTTGGATTTGTCACTCTTTTCCTGCTTCCTCCAGTAGTATTTTACATTTATTTCAGCAAACACAAGATTCACCAGCTCCATCTTATGCACAGTGGAGAATTTGCCTGGGCAGAGCAAAATGTTTTCCAATAAGACCCTTAGGACAGCACATAGGACCCTCCAGACCTCAGTGTCGACACTGTGTTTTACCATTCTGCTTTTCAAGTGGCCTGCCATGAGAAAATATGTTTGTTTACTGCAGCACTGAACCGTTTCTTGGCTACAAGCTATTGAGTTAAATCTCCCTCATCCTTTAATTTAAACTCCTATTGTTTGCAGTTCTCAGTGTTCTAAATGTTCTCAGTGTTTGCAGTTTTGGCACTGTTTGTACTGATTGCACTTTAAGGACAATAAAGTAATGTTTTGTGAAATTACAGAGAACTTTAATTTTTGCCTATCAGCTAAAGCCCTGCTGTGGTATCCACAAACCACACACAGTGAACACCTACCCACTGGCAGATAAATCATTTCCTCCTGCCATCCCAGGAGCTGAAATAATCTGTACCTTTCAGTCTAAAGATCCACAATGTGTAGAATTCATGAGAGCATGTAGACCATGTAGAATGCCTCCTATAAACTGATACCTTCTTCTACAGCCAAAAATATCCTCAGAGCAAAGCAAAAACCAAAAATTCCCACCCTTCCTCACAGAAGGTGAAAAATATGCTCTTCATGCTCTGTCCTGGCAACCAAAGCAGTCCTCAGGATGTCTTGATAGCTTCTATTTCCTTGCTCGCAAATCTTTGGCAGCCTTTCCTTCCCTTATTCTCATAGCTGTGGTGGAGAAAACAAACAGTAAGCTGGTGTTATTCAGCTATCTCAAGGCTTATATCTGCCATCTACTTCTGAATTTCTCAAAGGTACACTCCAGGCTAATGTCACCTCTGCCTAGACTGCAAATGGAAGCAATTCTTTCCTAAAAAAAAAACATCCTGAGTAAGAAGTTCTTTGTCTGCAGTTCTAGATGGTAAACAGGGGTTCCCAGACAAAGAAAGAAAAGAACGATGATGTCAAGTATGTTCACATCTTTAATCACACAAGGCAAATCATCTTGTTCTCATTGGATTCCTAAAAAGTCCACTGTCCTACTATTAGAAAGTTTTCCTGTGCATCCTGTCTTCATGTTGATAAATTTATTAAGGTATCTAGTCTTATAGAACAACAGGGAAGAAATACATTTTTCTGTACTCCGTGGGAAGCAGAAGTTAAGTCCTTGCATTTCCTTTCACACAGTGAGGAACACTAGCCATACAAAGCCATCAGGAATGCCCTGAGGACTTGTAAACTTTAGATCCTTTTTAATAGTGCTGCACGTGCTCATCTGAACAGGCTCTTGATTAACATCTAGGGCTACAAGCTTCCACATGGAGAATTCACGTCTCAATAGCAAATGGAGATGCTACAGTTACTCAGCATACCTGATGACAAAGTTGAGAATGCAGACAGTTTACTCGTGAACATTGATTGCTTACAGATTTATTTTTTTTAAAAAAGTTTCCAGAAAGAAGTGGATCGTGATTGTATGCGAAAAGAATTATGGAACTTTCTGAAGGGTTTTATCATCCTCTTTTTGGCTTATTTCCTCTAGCTATTATGCTATGTACCTCGGGAGTAATCCCACAGAACTGAGGGCGAGTAGCGGAGAATATATCCACTACTAATGCTGAATTCATACTTTGGAAGAATTAATACTGTGAGGAAGCAATGGCCTATAGTGAATGAGAGCTAGATACTTCTCTGAAAAAACTGTTTCATGACAATTTGTTCAAAACCGTTGCTTCAAAAAACCTCTTTAGGACATAAATCTCTTTGTGCTGCCAATTTTGAGAATAGAGTCTGAATTACATTTGCAAGTAAATTTACATAGTTTTCAGAAAGTACCCACAGTGGACCTGATTTTGCACTTCTTTGTACCTTGTGCAGACTGCTAGAGCTTGATTTAGTGGTCTAAACACAAGCATCTAGTGGCACTTGATATTTCTGAGGTAGTCCTTCTTGGTCTCTTGCATGGTCTTCCAGATCAGATTGAGATGGGACTTCTATAGGTCCTGTATCTTCCAGCCCCAGGTAGATAGCTCAGATTGAAAAGCACTATGTCCAACATTCAGTCAATTGAGTCAGAGTCCTAAATTTAGAAAAAGAAGGTATATAACACAAAAATGTCTCATCTTTTTATTTAGTCTGCTATTTGTAATTTAAATGTAAATAGATTCATAAGGAAATAGAGAAGAAACACACTCACTATCTCTATTGTATTTAATTTTTCAAAAAAGCACCCTGCTTACCATCAAATAAAGAACCGATAACAACAGAAATTATGATACCAATAGGGTATCATTAAGCCTGAAGATTGTCTGCTGCTACTAAAGTGGGTGTTAAGAACCACCTTTGCACTGAAAGGCCACCTGCTTTCAGTTTTTGATTGTTTTAATCCTTTTGGAGCACACTAACATAGTGCTCCCTGAGAGTAAAACATTTGCTTCATTTCAGCCTAAAGGTGAGGTTGAAACCATTTGTTTTTAAACCTCATGCTGTCATCTATAATTAATGGTATGACCCCAACCACAGAGCTTGAAAGGAGTATATACATTTTCAGCTTCAGTTCTGGTTTTCTGTTTGGCAACTAGCCAGTTCCTTGAGCTTTTATCTTTGAATACAAAAGGTTCTTTCTAGAGATTGAGTGCTTGGTTTATTTTCAGTATTTTTATTGTTTTCATCTGCTAGGATCAGCAATGAATGGACTTCTGCTATTTCAAGCTGTTTGTTAAGCCAACGTCTCCCAAATCAGAATAGGGAGATTAATTTTCCTTCAACTAGAATATACACCAGCAGCTCTTCTGCCATCTTACAATTTTTCTTTTAAATAGTTGATCTGGCAAAGCATTGCCATTTTGCTAGAAATGCAAAGGGCCATTTCTCTCATGGTAGGTGTACCGGCACACCAAAACAATAGCCTTTTCACTCTGAAAGTCACAAATCTAAAGGGAATTAAGGCCTTGTAGCACATGGTAAATATGAACTATGCAATTAAAGTAACACTTGGTGGTTGGAAGGAATTACACTGCAATTAGATTATTGTAATATGTGTTTGAACATGCTGAACTGAGTTGAAAAAAAAGCACTGGGGCACAATCTTATGCTCATGGAAGTCACTGGAAGTTTTGCAACCTGCTTCCCTGGAAGACAGAATTGATCCTGACTTTATAAGTCTTACATAGAAATATGAGCTTGTCCACACAATATTGTACATACTTCTTAACATCAGCATCCTCACAAGTGGAACAGGACTCCTCAGGACTCCCAGATGATAAACTATTAGCACAAGAAACTACTTTTCATGAATGGCTCGTTCTTCTCCCCACCATAAGCCTAAGTGTCATGAAGATGAAAGCCATGGACTTGTGTTTTTCAGAACTGCCTATGTTTTTGTTCCCTGTGCCCAGATAGTAGATCAGTGACTTAAAAGAGCAGGAACAAGTTCAGACCACGGTTACCTGACTGAAGCAACAGCACACGCAGTCAGGATCACATTGCCCCGAGCACGCTCCTTTCCACCAGCTCCAAAACAATAGCACCACTGCCTACAGCTACTCAGGAAACAAGGCAAAAGTTAGGGGCAAAATGAATTTATATTAATTTTCACCTGGAAAACTCCATTAAAATTTTGAGGTACAATTCATCAGTTTCTAAGGAATATAAATTTTCCTAGGACACCAGAAACGATCTTGTTTTCCAGAGAGGAAGAACACATAGGAGGTGTGTGGTTATGTTCTGGTTTTGTTAGTGAGGGGGGGCCTAAGGTGGTAGCTTCTGTAGGAAACTGCTAGAAGTTGCTCCCCTTTGTTTAGTGGACTCGGCCGGGCCTAGGGCAGACCCGCTGCTGGCCAAGGCCTAGCCAATTGGTAGCAGAATGTCCCGTGATAACACCTCTGCGATAACGTATTTAAGTAGGGGGAAACAGAAAAAAAAAGAAAACGAGAAGATGTGAAGCAGCTGAGCGGGGGACAGAGAGGGGGAGGCACAAGCCTCATGGGCCTTGCAGGCCTCACCCTCTGGCCTCCCGCCGGGCAGCCGACTGGGCCCAACTCGGCCCGGCCTGGCTGCAAGAAGTGGAGAGGAGATGAGAAGTGAACAAGATGTAAAAAGGAACCTGAGAGGCGTCTGCCAGCCTGTTGTAAGGAACGGCTGCAGACGCCAAGGTCAGTGAAGAAGGAGGGGGAGGAGTAACGCGGCTCCTGGCCAAGATTCCCCTGCAGCCTGTGGTGACGACCATGGTGGAGCAGGTTGTCCCCCTGCAGCCCATGGAGGTCCACGGAGGGGCAGAGATTCACCTGCAGCCCATGGAAGACCCCACGCCGGAGCAGGTGGAGTCCTGAAGGAGGCTGTGGCCCGTGGAGGGCCCGCTGGGACAGCTGTTCTAGAGGGACTGCACCCCGTGGAAGAGATGACCCACGCCGGAGCAGTTTCACGAAGGATTGTGGCCCGTGGGAGGGACCCCACGCTGGAGCAGAGGAGGAATGGAGGAGTTCTTCCCCCGACGATGATACAGCGGCGTAAAACAACGCGTGATGAACTGACTGTGACCCCCATTCCCTTTTCCCCCGCCATGCCGCTCGGGAGGGGAAGGTAGTAGAGATAATGTTAAGCCCGGGAAGAGGGAGGGGTGCGGGGAGGATATCTTGTTCCCTGTCTCATTCTCCTGCTAATTTTAGAAATAAATGAATAGGTTTCCCCAAGTCGAGTCTGTTTTGCCCGTGACGGTAACTTTAAGGATTTCTCCCCGTCCTTATCTCAAACCTTGAGCCGTTTTTCTTATACCATCTCCTCCTATTCTCTCGGAGGGTGGGGGGAGCGAGAGAGAGACTGCGTAGTCTGGTCCCGATCGGGGCTGAACTACGACAGGTTTGAACTAGACACCTGTATCAACACCCTAGAATTGTAATTCCTGACAAAATGCTGAGCCTTCAGTGAAAGTGAAAGACCTGCTTGGTTTTAGGCTCATCTTGCATCTTGCATGTCATAAGATGATCCAGACTGTGGAGAAGAAGAAACGGTTTTGGTTTTTTGTTTCTGCACATGTCAATCACTGTATTTGTACAGGTAATCACACAGGTCACAGTAACACAGCAGAAGCACTTTCAGAGACCTCCTGATTTGCCATGTTGGCTTTTCTTCTAAAGGTCCTTCCAAACCAGCAATTTATCTTTTCCTTCTGGAAACAAGAGAGCAATGGACCAACCATTTCCCTCCATAAAGATGCTGGAAGTGATTGTTGTCCTGTCTTCATCTGCCTGTAAGGAAAGTCTTGATGCTATTACAACAAAAATTCAATTGAGAATCATGAGCTTTCACAGCTGTATCCCAGGAGATATATGACACTAATGTAAACTTTTTAGTACATTTCATGAGGGAGGAAAAACTAAGCCCTCATTTATTAAAATGAAGGTAGGGTGAGGATGATCTTAAATGTCATACTTGGGTCTTTTCAAATGCTCTTAATTTGACAGAAATAAGTTAATGTAATTCTCTAATTTTCATGTAGCCCAAGGGCCTTTCAACTCTCAACAAAGCTTGAAAAAATACACAAAAAAAATTACTATTATTATCTCAGTTGCCCTAGGGAAAATAAATTAAAGGGGAGGAAATTAGTTATTATACATATGTACATGTAATTAGATATTTAATGTGATATGTAAACTCTGTCTGCTAATTCTGTTGGAAAACAAAGCAGTATTCAAAGATGAACATGTAAGGTCATTTTCTTTCGCACTTAGAGACCAAAGTTTTGATGTGTTTTGAAGGTAAAGATTCAATATATTTTCCTAGTGTTTTATGCAAGACTACCCCAAAATATCACTAAATATCAACAAGGTTGTATTTTCTCAGGTTTATTAGGGATTTGCTCATGGAATCATTGTCTTCTTATGATTAGTAAGACAATAAGATAGGAAATAAATCAAATGTTTTGGCCTATGAAACAGAAAACAAATTAAGTGGAATGTATTTTGTATCTCTTAGGTGGAGAAAGCTTTCTACTTTGAACATCAACACCTACGTGGTGAAGGTCAAGCATGAAGCATGAGGCAAACAATAGCATTGTTCAGTTACTTATAAAGTCATTTAAATCCAGAAGTTCAGATAGGACTCTTTTTAATTTTACACTGGGCACAAAAAATCCCGTAAAGTTGAAACTCAGGTCTAACGAAAAAGACAGAAAGAAAATAAAATGTGTTACCAACACCTATTTTGTGTTTCAAAACACCAGATTTAGATGTCTGTTCATTAAACTGCTGTCACACTTTCGTTTCTAGGGTTTCTAGGTGTTTTTACAACACATTCATTATTTGTACTTGCAGAAAACCAACTTAATGATTTCCCAGGTCTGTACAAATTGTTTTAGAGAGAAACATCTAGTCAATGAAACCAATGTATTTTGCAAAGTATTTGGCAGTCAAATTTGAAAATAAAATGCTTCACCTGACCTCAGTAAGTGATGCTCAACTTTGTCAGAGAGCATCATCTGCTGGACCCACTCAAACCAGGGTATCCTTTGATGGTCAAATCTTCAGGTTAACTTTCCTGTTCTTTTCAATGCGCTAGATTTGCCAGCTGCTAGTGATCATTAAATCATTTTTTTTCTAAAGATAAAAGAGAGTAATACACAGTGTTATGGAAACAGAGACCCTGTCTGCCTTTCCTAAGTCTGATGCTTTTGCTTTCTAAGTCAATGGAAACCTTTTGCAGGCTTGAACAGCACATATTCAAGCTCAGGGTAATTCTATTCAGAAAATCCCTAACCCACTCATGCTCTTCTAGGGATATTCTCTTGCTCTTTCTACAGATGTGAAGAGGAAACAAATGGGCAAGAAAGACAACTGTGCATGAAAGAGAAAGAATATCACAGTAGAATGAAAGAAGACAAAAATATAAGGGAGGAGGGATGGAGAAACAAAGAAAACAGCAGAAATGTAAAGTAATATGTGTGATTTTCATTTGGCTAATTGTACATTGACTTATTGCTGTCAACTAAATAAGCAATTGGCAAAATATATATATTTCCTTCTAAAAAAAAATTAAAACTCTTTTGAAATTGTTTCTGACACACCCTAGTTGGATTTCCTCTTTTTTTTTTTTCCTAATCAGACTGAAACTGCTTAGATGGGGAAGTGGGGTTAGGTAAGCAGATTGTAATTACTCTACTAGGTTAATTTTCTTATAGATCGAGTCTTTTCTCAGCAGAGTGAAATATAGTCATGATATCTCATCACAGTCTCTATCCATATCACAATGAATAATCTCATTATACTCTGTATCCAATTTCCTTTCATGACAGATCCTCAGTTTATGCCAGTTAGTATAATTCTGTTGAAAGATCAGACCTATCTCTATATTAGATTTATAAATGTCCTACAGAAGAACTGGCTATAGATTTATAGCGTCTTGAAATAGGTATTATAAATTTAAAAAGTTAAAAAATGTATCACATTTAATTGTAATCTCACATATATCACAGCACTGTAACTTCTGTAACTCCATGTAAGTAATTTTTGATTAACACCAATACAAATTAAATGAAAATCAAACCAACACATAGTCAGTGCTTGCAGATATGTGGGACTTCCGCCGTATTGGTCATTTCTCTGCCATGCTCAAACTGATCATGTTTTGCACACACAGTATGTAGTACATTGAAATTTGAGGATTTCTGAGAACTTTATGAAGACTAATGGATCATACTTCACAACAAGTCTATCGAGTAAGGATTACTGCTACTGTTATTTGTCATCTATTGAAGGTTACAGCGGATTTGGGTTTATTGATTGATGTAATATATTGCTTTCTCTCTTCAGCTCAGAAACGGAATGGGTGTCTTTGTTGCCAGTAGATGTGATTTAAGGAGCAGTAAAAAGGCATTCGGTATTTTCATGCTTCTCTTTTCTATATTTAAGCAATAAACATTGGTGGTGTGCTTTCTTACTATGCACAGGAGAATACCACACATGAACAGATAAGAAGCAGATCCAAAGAAATACAGTCTAGGAATTGTTTTAAACGTCATTCTTTTAGGTTTGATTTCCACCATCCCTGTCCACGACATCTGCATTCTTCCCTTATTTTTCTGTTACCTCCCATGTGGTATTCACAGCATCTAAAGAAGCCTTAACAGCAGCTCAAGGCTATGACTTCTCTCTGGCTACCAACAGCATCATTCACATAAAAATCCTTGTCAGCTTGAAGACATGAAAACAGAGTGATTTTCTAACCACACTCTCCTATGGATTAGGTACTGGTTTGGCACTGAGGCATTAAGCTTAGTAACAGGTCTATATTAGATGGACAGTGACCAAAGCTTGCACTAACGCTAGTTGTGGAAACATCATCTGTCAACTGTGAGCACAACCCCGTTTCCCCTTAAGCACAATGATTTCAGCTGGCCTGGTGCACATGTCAAAACCAGTTGCTTTTGAAAATGTGACCTTATTTCCTTCACAGCTCTTTCTTTTATAAAGGCATAGATTCACCATGTCATAAAAAGCTACTGCTTCAGCAAGGGAAGGGATGACGTGTCAGTTCAGCTTGTATCATTGCTACAGCACAAATATTAGCTTGACCCTCTGCTCAGAGCCATCTTAAGGTGTCGACTAACACCCAAGCCCACCCACTGTGGCGGATGATGCAACATGTGCATGGTATGATCAGACTCTACGTGGCGATTTCTTGCCACGGAGAATCACTCCTCATATATGCACAGAGCTTGTAACAAACCTAGCACCCTATGTGCTTGCAAATGCAAAACTGTCACAGAAATGTGTAGGAGATTTCTCTCCATGCAGGATCAAGATCATTTTTAAACTCTGTGGTGAGTTGACCACAGCCAGCAGCCAAGCCACTTGTCCACTCCTCCTCTTCCCCAGTGGGATGAGGGAGAGAACAGGAAGAACAAAAGCAAGAAAGCTTGTGTGTCGAGACAAAGAAACAAGTGAAGAGAGGGAAGTAAGTGATGAAAATGCGATCACTCACTGCCTTCCCCAAGTAGATCGATGCTCACTCAGTCTTAGAGCAATCTCTACCTCGCACACCATCACCCTCCTCCCCTCAGTTTTTATTGCTGAGCACGAGGTTATACAGTATGGAGTATTCCTTGGGTCAATTCAGGTCAGCTGCCCTGTCTCTGTTCCCTCCCAGCTTGTGCGCATCCCCAGCCAACTCACTGTGGGGGCTGAGTGGGAAAAAGAAAAGTCTTGAAGTGCAAGTACCACTCAGCAACAGATAAAATGCTGATGTATTTTCCATAATTTTTAGTCACAAATCCAAAGCACAGCATCATATGAGCTGCTGTGAGAAAAACTAACTCCATCCCAGGCAGATCCAGCATGCTACACTATTAAAAAAAAAAAATAAAGCAAAAAACAACAAAACTCTCATGTGTGCAATAAATTACCAATAACAAAGGAAAAAGATAGTCTTAATGTGTTTCTTCACCCTTGCCTAAGGTAGCAGTGATACTGTAACTAGTCTGATATCAGCAGGACATCCACCTAATTACCACCTGCACTAGGTCTCAAAGTAGGTGGTTTTTTTTTCTATAATAATACTGCCACCCACCTAGACTGTTGATCTTCTCTTAATTTTCCACTGTGTCTCCCTCCACGCCTTGAACTTTCATTGTCTTTTGAGTAACAACCTGAAAAGCTCTTCATCCTTGTTTTAGTGGAGATCTTGGTCCCACTGTTAGTAATGATGCTAGGAATAAATTGAATGAGAAGAAGAACTGAGAGTAAGCCAAATCTCATTCACTTCAGTAGAATTATTCCAACTGTAATGCGCTGCTGTTAGTCAGACATGACTCTGGCCCTGCATAATTAGCTCTTTTGGAATTTTAAACTTTAAGAAATCACTCATAGGTAATCAGGAATTCTCATTAATTTATCTTTGTCTGTGGAAAACAAAAATATTGAATTTTATACCAAATTACTGAGTACTACAGACCATTGTACGTGTGGTGCTTCAGTTAAACATTTTTGTACAGTAACTTCTTTTCTTAAAGTCCTCTTCAAATACTTCTTTTTAATGTCTTACATGAGTGTATAAAAATGTTAGGGAAAGCAATCAGTATTTTATACCAGTGTACTTTTTTCTAGGACAAGTTTATTTTCAGTTTGTAGACAAGTCAGTTTAGATTGATTCCCTATTTCCAGATCTATTTATAATATATATGCTATATTTTTCCAGCAAGGAGTAGTATTTTTTTTCTTTTTTTTTTTTTAAAGGAGAATAAATGTATTATTTCTGGTAAGAAATACATGATTTACTAAGTCAATAGTCATTGAATCCACAAAAAGGACTTAACCTCAGTATTTCAAGACATCATGGCAGGGATGTTGCATTTGCAGGGAGTTCAAAAGAATCAAATATGACAACTGTGTGTGACTTCAGAAATGGATCTGATAATAAGAGTTGTGAAGTTGTAGATCTGAAATTCTGCCTCCTTTAACGCGCTTTCCACTTTGTTGACAGAGATTCAGCATACACACTACGGACTGGAAATGAACGATGGGTGTTAAATCTTTAATGAAGATCTACTGAAAGAGAGAAAAAACTTTGGAAAAAGAAGCTCTTTCCTCAAAGTGTTGAAATGAGGATATTTAAGAGATCCACTGAGCTAGACACAAACTAAAGTGACGTTCAAAACTGGACAGGAAAGAAAAAGTAACAGGCAGATTTTTGTAACAAAATCAACTGAATTTCATTGAAGTACCATTTAAGGTCACAGGGACCAAGCTAGTCCTCAAGGAATTCACAGGCAAACAAACAAAATCGAGAAATGACAAGGTCATATTTTTATGGTAAATATCTTTACAGCAGTGACTCATGTCAAGACCCGAGCAGTGAGAATGCATGCTTAACACACTTTAAGAGCGGCACTATTTGAACTGTATGTTTGACTGTCACAGGTGGTTACCTGGGGGCAATGTGCAGCTTCTGATAGTTTCACTGCAGATTTTAAAGTTATCTGGAGACAGGAAACTAGTAGTCTAAGGACCATGCAAGATGGGGAATCCAATGAAATCACTGCCTCTTGGAATGAAGTTTAATTTGGTAAGCATATCATAAAAACACCGTCTGCCTCTTGTCCTACAGGCAGCACAGGAAGGAGAATGCTTAATTTGGTGATCCATCTACAGCTCAAGTGCCAGGTAGGTTTACAAACTTTTGTAGAGCTCCCTTCATACACACAGAAACCACTATGTAGTTAATCCCAGAGCATTCATTTTTAATTCAAATAGAAAATTTCAAGAAAAAAAAAATCCTCCAGATTTTCCTCAAAAAATCCTGAGTTCAAACATGACAACGTGACATACATACCAGTCCACTGATATCCTGTTTCCTACTTTCAGTTTGCATATGAAAAGAAGAATTTGAAGCCAGGCCACACACACTGAACAATTAAAACTACTTCACTTATCTCAGTTATGAAATGTAAAAGTGGTCCGTTCTCCAGAAACACTTGCAAGCATCAGAAAGCTCTCTGATGCTACCAGAATCCTCCAGACACATACAACCCCCTAAACTTTGGAAAAGCTGATGACAGTAAAACAACATTAATCAGTTAATGGCATTTCCATTCTGTCATTTAAGACTAGCATCTGATCAATGTTTTGGATCTGAATTAGGAATGTCTTTAAAAATTTTGATCGTATTACAGATACTCATTAGCTTCTGCATACAGTGATTTGGAACATAACACCAGATGTAACTTACCAGATGGTCCAACCAAGTTCCCCACTGTCTCAAACTATTTTATCTGTACTATCCCAAATGTGCATTTCTGAGAAGGGAAGGAAGGGGCCTGTGGTCCCCCACGAACACGGTCTCGTGTTACACACATGCTCTAAAATCACTTTATTTGTTTGCTAGTCAGGCTTTTCTTCTTTAGAATAGCTTCAGATTGCCTTGGGACCAAAGCTGTGTCTACCCTTAGCCTCTTATTGACTTTCAGAACAAGTAGCATCAATTGTTTTTCTATTGTTGTAGGCATCCCTGGTGTACACAATCAGAAATAAGTAAGGAAAAAAAAAAAAAAAAGCAGCACTCTAATCAGTAAAAATGGCTTCTGTTTGTTGTTGGCAAGTCTGGGCTTTTTAGATTAAGAACTTCTTGAATATGGTAACTCACGTCCTCTCTCTCATCTTCTAGTGATGATATTTGTAAGTCAAGCTTGACACATGATAAGATAGAAGCACTGAAAATTTGACTTACTTCTCCAGAGTATTAGTTTGTCTTCAGATAAATAGGAAATTAAATTCCATAGAGCTGTCAAGTTGGTAAATTCTACCAATAAAATAACTGAATGTTTTCTGAATCCACTTAAGTTTGAATATGATTGATTAACTCTTTTCCTGAGCCCTTCTGTTTGTCATTTCCTTAGTTTTGTAAGAGTTTGAGGAGAAAAAAAAATGCTGCTCTTGCACTTCTATTATTTTTTTCTGTATATTTCCTCAAAAGGAATGCCCTCTGTGAATTCACAGGAGTCTTCAATACCCCAGAGAAGGAGGAATAGTACCTGATTTATGGAAGTCTGTAGAATTCATGTCTGTGGAATTCTGCATGATAGTCAAACCCATTTTCCTGACTTCTAACTCAAATGCTCCTTTTTACAACATGAGGAATTCAAAGGACTGCCAAGCAGCAGAAAACTTCTAAAAGGTTATGTTCTCAAAGGCATGAGACAACCTTGGGGACCAGGCACTAGCGTAATACTTTGTGCCAAGAACTCTGATGCTCACACACTCAGTCACAATGGGAACCAAGGAAGTTTGAGGCAAGGAACCGCTTGTTTGAAAGTAGAAGCTAGCTTCTGCATTGTTGTCACCATTCTCAGAAGAGTGACTGTGACATTTCAGGAAAGGGTGTTTTTGATGCTTCTCATACCTTGACTCATACCAGTGACTTTTGTTTAAATGCAGGTTTCTTTCTATTACCTTACTTCAAGCCTTTTCAAGCTAATAGAGACTGGTTTCTTCTCAACAGTTCCAGATTTTATTGCTGTTTTCCTTTAATTTCTACAACGGCCTTGTAGTCAATCAATGGTGCTCTGGACATGTACCTAAGTTCCGGATGTCTCATAAAAAGTTTGATATTTCAAGTTTCAGACCATTTGCAAGGCTAAAGTGATTCTTGTACTTAAATATGGATAAGGATCCATGTAAGAATAATTTGAGTAAGATTCTTACATGATCAAGAAGTTTAGTGTGCTTTCTAACTCTCCCATTGACTCTTATGGCATTTTTATTACCATAAGCAATTCAGCTTAGGAATCCACATGGAAAGAACTTATTCTTGTTTTTTTAGGGACATTATTTCATCACAGTTTTCACAATATGTGAGGAATCTAGGCTGAGGCCACTTAGAGAAAACGATGGATTTTGGGTGGAATTTTCCAAGTAAGCTAACTCCCAGGATATTTTATTGCAAGGTTCACAGTAAAAGACTTTTCTTTCCGAAGTCCCAGCTGCTGGAATGGAGAACTATAGGAATTCATAAGAATCTCACCTTTCATTTTAAATAAGTGACTTTCTAGAAATGACAATTACAGAAAAATTGTGAAACTGGAACCACGTTACTTCTCAGGACTTACAAAACCAGAAAGAAATGCAAAGAATAAGGCATTCATTTGTTTAAATCGTAAGATATTTAATCCTCCCTGTTACTTTTGCAAGAGTGACTCATGACTTTTAATTTACACCATTAGTAACACTTATTTTCAAAACTAGAGTTTTGAATATCAGAAGTTACTTAGGCACTGCATTTATACACATTCAGGCTCAACTGTTTTTCTTTCTCTGGGTTACCTTGGCAAAATTCCTCCTTTTGCTATTAATTTACATGGGAGATTTGTATCTAGATTTTCTGGACTAGTCTGAAAACACTGAAGCCTTAGGACACTCCTGTGCTGTTTTGTCGCTTTATTCGCTTTTAACCCCTCAATCCTCCATCCACGTAGTTACCTACGGGAAGAGTCGCAGATCAAAGCGTCATTGTACTCTGAGAAAGCTGACACCCTTTGATCACTTGAGGGTTGTTTTTCTCAGGCAGCACTGGCCATCCTCCCCCTTTCCCACATTCCCCCTCACGCACACGCAGTTTATTCTAAGCAGATGTTAGCTAGTGCATCTGCCACTTTCCTACTCAAATGACTTGCAGAATCACATCTGCTCAGTATGAGCTGACCACCTCTGAGGGTCTTGGCCTGTCCGCCTCTTCCTACTGTCTGTTTTCATCCTTGTCCACTTCCTATATCCCACACATGCCTGTCTCTTCCATTTGCTAACCTTCTTCATCTTCCTGTCTTCTGTATCTGTTCTAAGCTGCCATCTTTTTTCCACTCCCTGTTTATTCTCATTTTAAAAAATGCTGAGCAAGAAGGCGGCTTAACATTTGGTAATTGTAGATAAGGATGGAGAGATTAAGTGATTTGCCCAAGGCCATACAGAAATTCTGTGGCAGAAGGGTGAATTGATTTTAGGTCTCTATGACTCAACAGATTCATAAAAGAAGTCTTATTTGAAGAATATATTTTAAATATCAAATCAAAGCTTGAGTCCAAATGAAACCAGCTTCAATTACAGGGCTGCTTTTATCTGCTCGTTTCATCTTGGCACTAGGGGCTGTGCCTAGATTTACCAGGTGGGGCATGTCACTGTGCCTGTCTGACTCATGTGCCTGGCTTTTCTTTCCTTCATTCTCATTTACAACGTGGCTGAGGCACGCACCCAGGCCCATGAGCTGGGGGGTGTAATATAGCTGTAATCATACAGAGGTGAGTGTCAAAGCTCCAGTTGACCAAGAACTGTCTCTGAAAAGCACAAAGTTCTGAAGGATTTGGTCTGTATCAATCTAATCATTAAAATATGACCAAAACTTTTTTTTTAAAGAAATAAGTTATTTTTGAAACACAATAGTTCCTTTGTGTTAAGAGAAACCACCAGTTTACCCAAGGTTTCACTGGTATGGCTTTTAGGTAGAGTGTAGGTGTTTGCTTATATCAAATTTCTTAATGTAGTAATAAACAAAGCTGTTTACTTATGCCCCTCAAAACAGAGTCTAATGTTGCTTTCTGCTATATTCCAAGCCATAATGTCATTATCCTTGGCACAGAGCTCCTAGAAAATTTTGTCAGCCTGTCCACAAAAATTAGTTCTGCAATACTGCTGAATCCTAGGGGCCAAGCCAGTGCCTTGGCCTGACACAGAGTATCTCTGTTCTTGCAGCCACTAAGAGAAGGTTCTCTTAGAAAAACAACAACACCACCACAAGTTTATGATTCACTTTCAGACTTTGTTCACCTAAATGACTTGTTTGTGCACTATGGAAGCAAAACAAGAGATTCCAGAAACTCGCACACACAGCATGTCCTTGTTTATGCCGTTTAACTGTATAATAAATGCACACATAAATATGTAAGGCAGGGGCCACGCGATCTTTCAGTGAGGCTTTTCAAGTTAACCGTCTTCTATGCTGAAGAAGCACACTCTGCTATAAATGAAGGTTTAGTATCGGAATTTAATATTAACCTGTACAACAGAGGGAAAGTGTTGTGGGCTTTTTTGAGTTTTATTTTTATTTTTAAATCCTGAAACCTGATCTGAACTGAAAGCATGACTACAAGTTTGAGTCGATTTGGAAAAAAAGAATAAGAAGGGACAGGAATTCAAGACGTTATTTTTTTTCCTCAGTTGTTTCTTGTTTAAGGATACTGTACAGCTTACCAAAGTTTCAAAAGAAGTTTAAACATCTGTTTATCTTCAATTTCCTACCTACTATGTAAAGAAAGCCTCAGGTTTGCATCAAGGTGTCCCATAACTCTGTATACCCTTCTTTAATCCAGATTAGTCCTTTGTCGTATTCATTCTCCCTCTGCCCTGTCTTTGGGTCTGTGTTCTCTTCCCTGTCATATCATGTTTTAATGGGCACTCACTCAAAGAGACTGGGTACAGGAAAAGATAAGTGAGGATGTCCAGAAGACTTAAGTCCAGACTAGGAAATCAAAGAGGTTGAACCCTGCCAAATTGCAAATACCTTATGAAACCTCCAGTGAAGTCGAAAGAGTCTTGATTGCAAAAAAAACCAATTGATTTCTCTTGTTAAAGATTCAGGTAGAGATGGGTAAACTTCACAAAGTTGTTTTTTAAATTATAGCAACATCTAGAAATTCCAAATCACAAAGGGAATTATTTCCTGTTCCAAAAGACTGATAATCTGAAATGAAGTAAAGTCACACAACACCCTGTTAGGGATGCATTAAGAGCTCTTCGGGACTTTTACAGAAATAAAATATAAGTGAAAAAGAAGATATGACTGAGGATCAATATCAAGGAAGAGCAGAGGTATAAGCATAGATAGTCTTTACAGAAGCCTTTGCTAAAGTTGAGGGCACAACAAGCAGCTGGAAATATAAGAGGCAAGGAAAAGTGTTTCATTAGAATCTTGAGTAGACAGGGGAACACGTCACTCCATTAATGGAGCAAATAGCAGCTGATTTCATCTTTTATCACAATAACGGGAAGATAGTAAACAAGTAATTAAAACATTTAACGAAGGGATAGAAGCAGATGCTGGAATAGATAAATAACAGGTTACCAAACACACTGAATGTATTCATGTTGACAGAACCTGATGAAATTCCTCCAAGAATGATGAAGAAACCAGGCAAAGTGATCTCTGAACTGTTAGTGAAGTCCTTAAGAATTCACAGGGAACAGAAGACACTCCAACTAAGTGAAGAAAAGCACGCAGAGAGTGAACTGCTGAGGAAAAGTGAAAGTAAGTTAGAGGAAAATGGGTCAGTTAAATTGCTTTAGCACTTCTGAAATATCAAAACACATTATTGATCAATTCATTTGTAAGGACTGAAAAATAATCAAGTGATAAACTAATATCAATTTGTCAGTATGAACTGTAACACACTAGTCTAATTTTCTTCTTTACCAGGACAACTGGCCTATTGGATAAGGAATTAATTCAGAATTAATTAGAGAAGGCATTATATGTGGTTTATCTTGTCTTTAATTTCAAACTACCATCCATAAAGAAAACTGGGGATCATCACTTTGATTAAACCCATGTCATAATACTGGAACACATCACTTGGGGAGAAAACAGACTTTCAGGTAGCAATTGCTTCCTAGTCAAACAATTGTCTGGAGGACATTGAAATAGCGCCCTACTCCATGTGTTCTGAGCCTAATTACAATCAGTATTTTAATATACTGCTTTGGGCAATTGCCCGAGTTTCTTATGTCATTATTTTTACTGTCTAGTAAAGTAATTCTAAAGTATACTCTGTCTCACAAGGGAAAAAAAAAAAATAAAGAGATCAGCTTGTTGAAATTGTCTCAAGAACAAGAATCGGTCACTTATGCACAGAGGATCTTCTTGCAGATGCTGTGAAAGGCAGTTATTTTTCATCATTGGCTAGTGGAAATATAGGCACTTATTTTAGGAGGACAACTTTACTAAGCATCTAAATTGCAGATGTTTAAATTGGGAAAGCTAGATTCAATCCCTTGATAATGAAATTGAGTATCCTTCCAGATTTCTTAGATATTTTCAAGGGTGAGAGTTACAAAGCAGTTAGAGGAATAGAAGTTGAATGATCTAAATTAATTACAAAAAATACTTCAAATCACTAGATGAAATTCAATAAACACAAGTATACAGATTACTCTGAGGAAACATAACTGTTCTACAAATACAAAATAAGAAATACAGTTAATTGCCATGCTGCAGGAAAAAAAAAAGTTATTCATAAACTGAATTTCTGACTTGCAGAGAAGACAGCTCTTATTCTGATTTTAATGACTCATTAGACAAACATTTTTGTCTAAAAGTGTTTGGGTATTTGCTGCTCCAACGGGGTATACCAAAAGACTTGTTGAGATCATTTTGACTTCTGTACTCCTTTGATACAGTAAATACAACTAGGAGAAATAAAGGGTACGAATCAAAAGCTTTATTATTCACAGTTGATAGCTGGGAAATCAAGCTACACAAACAGAAGGTAACCTACACATGGCCATGTAGAAAGTCTACAGCAATGAGCCAGGGATGGGATGCAAATCTGTTAAGTCATGGTCTGGAATTTAACCATGAAACCATCTTCTCTCTGGCCTTGGTATTCAATTTAGATATATATTCAAATGTCTGGATGCTTATCCAAAGCCTATCAAGAGTGATCCTGCTCTTCAGACTACATCCCTTTGCACAACAGGCGTGGCTGCCCTTCCTGAGGGAAGAGCTAGCAAGTCCTGTCTCCTCTCACTCCCATGACGTCCTTTTAGGTATTCAGCAAAGAGTCTCGCTGCCCCCTTTTAAACCTGCCAGACCTGACTGTCTCATAGGTTCCTGTGTGATAATAGAGAAACCACTTTGCATTTTGGGCCACATCAGCCCCAAGGTGCACTTCAGGTTAGTTGGGAAGGTCGAGGGGACACACTCGGGGCACTGGCATGGGCAGGCATGGACCCCAGTGTTCAGAACATGCTCTGCTCTTGTTACATGAAGACTCTGTGAGATTTAAAAATCTCTGTCTGTCAGAAACTTCCTGTGCAGACAAAAGCTAACCCAGTTATGTAAGAAGGTGTTAAATGTACGCGGAAAAAATGATGCTTTTCCAAGAAGCCAGGCAGTGATTACATTTGCTAAATCTGCACTCATTTCCCAGTAACAAATAAATAATCAAAGATAGCACATTCTGTGAAAAATAATAATGTTGAACTAAAGGAGGCAATTGCCATTTCAAATCAATAAAACGTAGTTCCTTGTATTTTCATGTTAAAGAAAAACAAAGACTTGCCCAAAGAAAGCAACAGCTAAGCTGTTTGTTTTTATATTCACTTGGATCCTCAAATCTCTTCCAGACAGACTTGTGGATAAACAGGTTTGTTTATGAAAATCTGCTCATTACTGCATCAGCTAGATCTATGGCATTTTGGTTTCAGATGAAGTTGCTTTGCAGATATTTTTTAGTTTAAAATTACGGGATGCACAGCCTAATGGATAAAAGCAGGGGGCTAAGTGGGGTTCTCCAGTCATTCTTTCAAACTCGTAGGCTCATATTGAAGCAATTCATTCTCAAAAACAACCCAATAATAGAATTCAATAGACATTAAATATGTAAACTATTTTGTCTTTCTGCTCACTGTTGTGTTTGACACTCTGCCAAATGAAGGTTGCTAATATTGTTTACATAGGGTTCCTGTGAAATGGTGAGGACTCCTTCTAAATAACACCCTACTTCCCACCTGTTTTCAAAAAAACTTTGTTTGTTTCAGGGCCCACCATTCTGCTGTAACACTGCTCTTCCTCTGCATCATGTTTGTGCAAGATAGTGCATAATTTCACAATTTTGATTAGTTTCTAGGACTGCGTCCATCTCTGAGAACATCCTGCCCCTATACTTCCAGGTAAATACTAAAACATGTTCTGCATAATTACTCTGTATTTTTATTTCTGTCTTCTCAATAAGGAAGTTAATTGGGTGGGAGGGGGGAGACTTGGCAGACAATAGTACACAGCCATCTACACCCAGCTGACAACTGTGTTAATAGGCTTTTTAAAAAATGTGTTACACATCACTAACTTGACATAGAACAGATGTGTCCAGACAGAGAACACTAAAAAACACCACCTGGAAAATGATATATTCTTTATGGATAACAACTACTCTTTGAAAGACCAGAGATGTCACTTTTTCTGCTTTGTTGAAGATTGATGGCCACTTATTGAATGAGAATGTACTTTTCAATTGGAAAGCATCTTATTCAACTATTGAATACTCTTATCCTAGTGTACAGCACAGGTAGAATTAAAAGTCAGAGGATATGCTTCAGTTACAGTTCTCTGGATAACCAGTATAGTCTGGGGGAGGTTGTTTTTTTTTTTTATTCCTAAGTGCGCTTCTTTTTACATCACCTGATAAACCAAAGTTTTCTTCTTCCAAATGAATTAATGCAAATTACCCTTTCGCCACAGAGTATTTCTCATCAGTTATAGTGGCAAGGGAGAAAATGATCAAAATATTGCTGAAAAGGAATGTGAGGTTGACCTGAAAAACAAAGGGCTTGATAATTTCCAAGGAACGTCCTCTCCTCGTGACAGGTGGCCTACAGGTTTTCATTCAGGACAAGTTGCTTTTGCAGACTGCAGTGAACAACCTCAATGGAAAAAGAGGTTAAGCTGAAATCCTGTCTTACGAAACTGCAGTCATAGGCTGACTGTGAGCAGCAGCTAATCACGACCAAATGTCCTTAGGTTGTGCAGCCTACATAAAATCCTCTTTTCTTAGGCATAATAAAGATCCTATTATTATTTCCCCCTCTCCTTTTGCATTCATATTTCCCTAGGCTAGGGGAGCACTATTATTATTTCCCCTTTTGCCATTGTCTTTACAGTTTCTATTGTATTGACTGTCCAGAGTGCCTTTCTTCTTCCTTCCCTTCAACATGGGCTACAAAGCAGCACACTACTTTAATGTTCTTTTCACTATTCATTTATAACTTTGTGTTTTTCGTAGTGCAAACTTTAATTAGAAAGCAGTGCCCGCTTTTTAAACAGCAAGGGTGAAAGATAATCCGTTTTCAGTGCACTAGAACAACCAGTGTTTATCTAGTGACACTGCATAGTCCATTAAGCAGCACGTAAATGTTCTCCCGTTTTACTTATCATTCTCAGAAGGGAGCAAGGAAAGAGTACTCAGAAGAATAATTTATTTTCCTAGAACTCTAAGATTTGCCAGTTTCCCTAGGGCTACTTTTTTTCTCTCAGGAACAAATGTATTACATGTTAGAGGGCCCAGATCCTTAATAACTATAATTAGCAAGTCTTTTCATTAATTTGAAAGTAAAATAATATTTATAAAAATCCAGCTTGTATAGGACAAGGCTGATGCTGAAGTCACACAAGAGTCATACTATTAACTAGTGCAACGTTACAATGCAGTCACCACAGGCATTGAGAGCATATTTTCTATGTTTGCATGTGAACAGAACATCCAAATAGAAATCTAGTAAGATTTAAGGTTGCAAAAACATCCATTCCAGCACTTATATTAACTTTGTTTTGCTAGTAAAATAATGTGGCCTTCTCTTATGATGCACTGCATTTTCTGGCCTATTCTAAAAGCGGCTTTTTGTCAGTTCACTGATTAATAAGAGAACTGTACTGTAAACTGTGGTGTTTGTATTTTGTGTTATACTTCTCAAAAATGTAAAATCAGCACAGATTGATATTGCCACTGAGGTTCAACTACAAAACAAACAACAACAAACTCACAATATAAATAGAAGTTCAATAGAATAGTATAAATAAAAGTTAGAATAGTATAAATAGAGGATGATTTGAGAATAGCCTGTTTTTCTTAAGAAACAAATCACCTTTTGACAATTAAAACTAAATATGACATTCTTTCTTGTTTTTCTTTTAAAAGAGGAGACTTGGACAAAAACACAGGGATTAAGTTCAAACATCTGCATGCTGAGTTTTCTATTCACACATGCATGTACTGCAAATGTGCACACAGTAAGACTGAAAAAAACCTTCTGATGTGCAGTCTCTGCATAGAGGCTCCAGCTAGCAAACACAGCCTTGCTTTTCAAGGCAATCAGATTGGTTTAGACCTAATACAGATCAGTCCAAGAGCGACTAGGCATTAAAACTTATCTGTGTTTTGCTGGAAAACTGTAAAATAATATGAAAAATGTTTTTTAAATGGGAAAAGTGGGCAAATTCATAAATAATAGGATAATTCTCCATCTGGAGACAAAAATGTTATTTTGTTATAAATTAAGAACAAACAAAGTAAAACATTATTATCACCATGTGTTGATGAGGTTAACTACAATGGTCACCTTTACTGTGACAGGCATAATCAAGTTGTCATCATACAATAATGAATTAAAAAAAAAAAAGAGTAGGAATCTTTGTAAAGTATCTCTCTTTATGGGTCTGAAGAAACTAAGAGTAAGAACATTAGAAAAACAAGCAGTATGTTGCAGGGGGATGTTGGCAGCAGAGCAGAATGAGGCCACTGACTCAACTCCGGTGTCCTGACTGAAGGATGTGCAAGAACAGAGAGTATTAAATTAAAATTACTATTGATCTTTTGTATTTGTTTATTTATCTTAACCTATAAGTTCGCTAAAAGACACATTCATAAATACGTGTATAAGCTATCAGCTGGCAAAAAAAAAAATCATTTAATTAGCCTATATACTTTGGTGATAGCCTATAGAGTCTATATTAGCCTATATACTCTGGATGGTATGAGTTTGGAGAGTATGCAATAGCAGTGTCTTCTTGCTGAACACAACAGAGGTCTTAGCTCCCATATTTGTTCCCCAGCACGTGCTCAAGGCCAGGCCACACCAGGCTCTGGCATCATCTCAGTATTCAGAAATTGGGCAAAAGAGGGAAAGGAATGGAGTACTGTGGGGAAAGGGAGCTTATTAGGTATTCAAATAAATGGTGCCAAGGTGCTAGTTTTTATGAGCGGTATGGAGTTCATTACTAGGAGGCTGATGTCTTAGCTGTAGAAGTAGGCAGGTATAGATGAGGGAGATGATCTAAGGCCAAAGGTCTGGTTGTGAATGAGACTTTATAAAAGAGGGATGATAATCAGAGACTTAGTGGAAGTCTAGATGTGCACATAGCCTGTGCAAAGAGATGAGGTTGCTACAGTGATCAGATACCTTCCTCCAGCCCCCAATAGCAGCACGTTCTCCATCAGCCATTCCCAACAACAGCACTTGCCCTACTGCCACTGCTCATGATGGCTGCTGACCCTGCTGGCATGCCAGTCATGAGGCTTGCCCAGACGGTGGTTACCAGAACTGCATCATACAACATTTGGAAACTTATCTTCTAGTTTATTAACAGTAACCTAGGATCTCTGATGTCTACTCTAGTCCACAAATACATGTGTGTACAATCGTTGAGCTACATCATCTTCCAGCTGTAATTACTGCACTTTCAAGAATTAAATAATTATAGTCTTTTGTGACTCTTGAACCTCAGCAGAACTCACTGAAGGCAATTTCCAAATGAGATTGCCGCAGTTGCCTACTATGATTTGCCATGTGGTTTAGTTTCCTGCTCAGCTCTGCTCCCTAGTGAAAGGACGTATGGCTTGCCTATTAGCCATGGGCCACTCCTCTGGACTCTGCCGTTTCTCGCTCAGCTGTTCTGGGAAGGTGGTTAGCCAGGCGTACTCGGAAGCATAGATTGTTCTTTCTGTGCAAACAAACCTGCAGGAGTAAACACCATATCCTTGGCTCATGGTGCTCGTGAGTCACTCTTTGTTGATGGGTGGTGGTTTCAAGTGTGGGATTGTAGCAAGGAAACTGCCTTGTTTCTGCTTTGCTTTTATTCCATGAAAATAATATAACTGCCATACTTAGCATTCTCAAAGCTCTGTACAACTAATCCTTGCAACATTCCCATGAGGTAGGCAAATATAATTAACCCTATTTCAAAAGATGTGGAAGCCAGGACTTAAAAGGGTAGGTCACTTACCTAGGTCCTAGGTAAGTCAGGATCTGAATTCAGAAGAAGTATCTTAAGCCAGACAAATTGGTAATGGACTAGACAAACTGCTTCTTAAGCCCTTTCTCAACTACCTAGTTAAAAACAAGTAGGACAGTTAAAATAGCAGGAGTGGTACAGGCTGTGAGTTTGATTGAAGCTTCAAATTCAAAAGCAATGCCTACCCTTACATTAGAGGATGTTTGGGTCCAGAGCACAGAGCACAGTACAGCTCAGCTTTATGCCTTGCTCTGATTTTATGGTAAGACACTGTTTAAACTTAGCGAGGATCTAATGTAAGGAAATTGCATCAAACAGCTTACACTTTTTCCTTTCTGCCCCTGCAACAGAAAGGAAACCCTGGTTCCCACCCACCACCATTGTCCTTCACTTCTTTCGTCAGATCTCCTATATCCTCCTTCCCTGTTATTCACGCCGCCCTTAAAATCTCTCTCAGCTACTCAGCTTTTCCCTTCCCCAAGAAACTCTTTCTTGACATCGCCCATCTCCTTTAAGCCACTTAACTGAACTCACGGATGCCTGTTTCCTCCTCTTACCTTTTCCCCACTCAGGGAACATCCAACTTCAAACGCTGCAAGCATCTGACAGTACACAGGCACGCTTTGCTGATCCCAGGGTCTGGGTGGTCCTTCTGCTCATTTGTCTGCCTGCTTGTCGGCACGTCTTTCCACTTGTATTCCTACAAATAGGGTCAAATTATCTGGGGAAAGATGGGGAAAGGGATTGATAATTTTGTCGGAAATTATTACAAATGCATAAGAGAGAGCTGGGAAATGCAAAGCAGACTGTACTGCATCCTAGGAAAAACTGCGGTGGCTTTGATTTTGCCAGGGAAAAGGCAAGCGAGGTCAGACAAAAGAAACACTTGGCCATCTTGACCCATTTTTAATTAAAACTGATAATATCTTTCTCTGCAGCATGACTCTGCATATGCATGCCATTCCATTTTAGAATCAGCAGAGATGGTTTTGTCCTTACAACTACTTTGTGCAGGTTTGTTTAAATATTTAATGGCAAAGCAGATCCATTTAAATTTACTATTTACCTGCACACTAATCTTGACAAATTGTAATACAAAGGAGACATAAGAGAACACCAAGCAAAGGTTAAAAGCCATGTTGAGATTACACAGAATTTCACTGAATGTTTTGGAGTCTTTCCTTTTTGTCACACACTTAAGAATGACCACTTCATTTTCAGAAGGCCAAAATATGTAATACATGAGATATGTTTACAAAAACACGTACATATGTGTGTGTGTGCATGATTGTGCATCTGCATGTATGTTTTTGTATTTCTCTGTGAGTGTGCTTGTGTAGATAGATTTAGATAGGCATGACACTTGTGGAAATGCCCCTGTTTCCAAAGTCTACATTGTTAGTATTGACTAATTCATTCTAGAAACGTCTCCTTCAAAAAAAAAGTGAAGTAATTTATCTTTCAGTAGAGTCTTTTCAGCTTTTTCATTTAATTACGACAATTAAAGTTCTCTTTTTGCAGATATTATCCTGGCAAGGAGTATCTATTCACTAGTTCCCAGGCAAACACCCTATGCCTGAATCAACAAACAGGTTTGGAAAGGATGATTGCTAAGAAAAAGGTGGATGTACCATTTCACAGCTAGTTTATACCAAGCTTCCATGACAGTTCATTAGTCACTGAATGACATACTGCATTGCCAAAGCAGTAGTTTTCATTGGCACTAAATTTAATTTTTTTTTAACTATTATTAAGAAAAAACAAGATTCTGAACTTTGTCATGTTTTATACTGCTTCAAGGAAACAGTTCTAATGATCAGCTTTTATTGTTTCCGGTGTTATCTCTCTCTTCCAGTAATCTCTTAATTAACAGTTTATTTAGCCTAACTTTGCAAGGCCTTTGCAAATGGAACGCCAAACATGTTAAAGAAAATACTTCTGAGATGTTATAATTCAGCATAAACTTCACAACTCCATCTGTGGACTGCTTCTCAGGAAACAAACAAATTGACATTCTGAATGTGAAAAATCCCAAATTTCAGATATTTGCACCTGAACCTAAATTAATGATAACTGCTCTAGGAAGAGACCTAGGTATGGCTATGAAGTGGTAACCGGAAGCCTCTTTTAACGTACCTGTCAAAAAAGCAAATACACAGCTGAGCTGCAGAGTCTCCTTCACTGAAATAATTATATATGCCACATTATACTCTGGAGGATGTCTGGGCCTACAGTACCCATGGTAGCAGGAACAAGCAACACTGAGAGACAGAAGATGGTTAGACACAGACAGGCCACACAACTGCCGCCATATTGAGTGACCTGAATACAACCCACTGGTGCTCCAGTAACCTGAGGAACAACAGCAGCTCCCCTTTGAAGGGATCAGCCTGGAGAGAGAAAGAAAGAAAGGAAGAAAGGATAAAATATGCAACAGAGAAAAGCAGAATGATCAAGGGACAATGGAGATGTGCAGGTCATGAGAGCATGGAAGGGAGCTGGGTGTAAGGGAGACTGCTTGTATTTAAGTAATTGAAACTCTAAAAGGTTAAAAAAGAAGTTTCAAAGATTTATTTAAATTCTACTGTCAGATTTAAGTGATTCAAATAGTTCAGTTTCTTCCTCCCTACAACTGCAGACTGATCCATTCAGAGGGATGGGTTTTATTGCTTAGATATAAAATTTGTAGTAAACAGAAAAACCTTTTGCATAGTAAGGGCTATTTATTTGCAATGTATCAGTAACAGATAAGTACCTACACAGAGATTACTGTGCTCAAAACATTGTGGAAGCATTAACTAATTGTGTTAAGAGTTATTACCTCCATTTGCACATAAGGACATTGGGCAGAGAGAGGAAATACCACACCCAAGATGACAAAGTTGTAAGGGTTCATAAACCTTTTGACCCTACTATCTCTGCATTTTACAGATCTGTTCACTAAAAATACGGAACATTTTTGTTTATGAAAGATGAGGATTAATAATTTACCTGCGACATTAGGCCCTTTGTACCTGGTGTACGGTAGCATGTGTTGAAAGTGTTTGAACTTTTTACAGAGAACTGACAAAGTTTAAATTGGCACACGCCGCCTTGGGCCACACTGGGGTCATGCATGACCTCCAACTGGTAAATGCATCTGCATGTTGAGGGTACTTGCAGAGGGACATTAGAGAGAAAGCTTCAATTAAAGTGTCTTTTCTGTACCATGCAGTAATGGTGATTGTGTGCTAAGTCACTTGGTGATCTGTATTTTGCGAGGTTTAGCTGTGCCTGTCTTGCGGGTAAGGAGGATTATGTGTTTAAACGTGCGGCATCCTTTTGCTTTCTTCTTCCGTCTTTTTGCTGAAATACATGCAGCTACCAATAACAAGATCTGTTTCTGGTTATCTGTGTTAAAAGTGCACTTGCATTGTGCATCAATTATATTGAAAGAAACTAATTTATTGTGTTACCACAGGCTTTTCCATCAATAAATTGTAGCTTAGATCAAAAGAACAGGATTGTTTTCTGTTTTCTAATTCATCTACCTTGTTTGGGCATTTGCTTTCCTGAAGTCTTAAAGAACTTCAATAGAGTAAATGGTTTGTATACTATTCACTCTTCAAGATGCCAATATATTCTAGTCAAATAAGGACTTTATATGTGTGTATATATACATATTTGTGTGTGGTTTTGGTTATATACATTCCAAATAATATTATTTCAAAGACTGTCTAACATTCTAAAGGGAACATTTTTTGTTATGGAAAGAAAAAACTCAAGCATTTTCTCCATTATCTACTTTTTTCATCATATTAAAAACCTCTTTTATCTAGATGTTTAGTTGCTTCTCTTAAGAAATTCCAGTTTCCTACAACCTGGAATTTGCCTCCTCACCTGAACTCAGCTGCTCCAAATCAGTCTGTCTGAAGTCACTCTTAAGTCTTAGGTGCTTTCCAAAATCAGCAGCTTTTAATGGACCTTCTAAAGTATTCTAGGCTGTGTTGCTTGACCTCTAAAAACCAAAGAACAGATGTTACAAATTTCTGTTATTATATTGCATTTCATAAGGCTCAATCTCTGTGCTCTATGTAATTTTTTTCTCTCTCTGTGTTTTTTTTTTCCTAAAAGTTAGAAACACAGAGATGAGTACTGACCTCCTATATTCTAACTGTTAGTAAACCAGCATTGGCAAGTTTTGGGATCTATTTTGTAATGAGTCCAATAGTATGATGGTGAGATTTTATCAATAATAGTGATTCACATCATTATTTATGCATCACAAAATGCTGTTCCAAGGGTCTGTCTTAACATCATAGACCTTAGCTGTGTAACTTAGGTAATTAAATTTCTGAAAACAATCACGTGTTTAATCTGTAAAGGAGCAACCTCATATGAGTCATAGCATCTTGACCACTATCTAGTGTTTTGTATACATATACACACACATGTATTTGTACACGTCTATATGTAAAAAGCTTCCTGACAGCATATGTTCTTCTCAAAGTCTTGGTTCCTAGAACCAAAGGAGTATTTCCTATGACTTTTAGAATGCCTAAACCAACACAAAATAAAATCAAATAGCATCTCTGACTTCTTTCCTTTCTCAGTCACCCTGTGCATGATCCAGTCGCACGATTTAGAGACCTGATTTAAGACTATGGCCTGTACTGGGCCAGATACACAGTGGTGGAACTACTGCTATGCCTGAAGTTAAGTTTATGTTTTAGTATTTTTTAGGTTTATGTCTTTACACATATCTGTACATGGTACACTGTACTTGGGCATGAGCAGCTGCACTACACTCTGACTGTCCTCAAGGAAATAACTTCATTTTCCCTTCTACATCTATTTTTCACATATAGACAGCCAGCTCCAATGTGCCTGTGTACTGGAAGGAAAGCTTGGATTTTCTTACTGTCCCAGGGATGAAGAGCCAGAGGAAACCCTTGAAAAGCAAGGCTTTTTTCCACTAATCATGTTGGGAAGAGGGAAGGATGCAGTGAGTGTTAGTGATGCTGCTGACAGCCACTCCGTGCAGTAGCAACTACTGTGCTGTACATCCTGTTCTCAGTCTCTGCAGCAACAAAAGGAGAAGACTCTTAGATGGGCAGAGGAGGGGGACAAGTAGTTATGAGTAAAACAAATGTTTCTTGTCTCCATCAGAGCAGGCAGGTCTGAATACACTTGGAATTGGCTTTCCTGAACAAGTGCGTGCCTCTGGCAGAAGCACAGATGGAGAATGATGAATTTTTTTTATTACCTACTGCTCTGTACAGCCCAGATGTGACCGACTAAGACACGAAGAGAGGAGTATGTGACACATCAGTGCTGATACTAAGGGTGTTAGAGGTAAGCGAGGCATCTCAGCTTACTGGATTTCCTCAGTAAATCTGGGTTGTGATTTAACCCAGTTAAACGTTAATGGTTGCATCAGGTGGGGAACTTTAGACATCTGCATTGTCAACATCTGTACCTGAGACAGACAATGTAGGCTCCCCTTCTATATGATGAAATGCAGTGAATTGTGTGGGCATCTCTAGGCCACAGGTCATCTCACCAGATACTGGTGTCGACTTTTGGTCAGATGAGTTGCACCTAAAACGCCCTTTTACTGTCTAGTACTTATTTAGAGAAGGTGCCTCAAAGCTGAGAGGCAATTTATAGGCACAGAAGCTCACAAAATGTGGCAGGTGGAGAGGGAACCAAATCAAAAGGTGATGCTGGTGTCCCATCCCACCCTCTTGTTAATCACCAGGCTCTGTGTGCATGGACCGTGAAGTCACCTAAGAGTCTTCTACTGCATGCTGGAAAAGAGGTCCTAGTGTAATAAAATGAGTGGGAAGAAAAGCCAACATCTCCCAGGCTCTAAAATGTCTCAACTACAACCTTGAAGACACATGTGAGATGATACCTAACTTTTAGTAATGGCCTATCTGCAGCAGTACTTGTCTGACGGGTCTCAATATTTTATCCCACAGAGTAAATAGTGAGTTTACGACTACAACCTACGAGCGTGTTGTAACCTGCAGTGGGATGCTGGAGTTCAAAGCAGACCAACCTCAAATGCAAGTAAAGCTCATACTGTGCATTGGTAGGAAGAAAGTGAGTAGGCTGGTTCACAAAGGAGGTTTTAAATCCTTGGATGCCTGCACATCCACACAAAGGGCCCCTCTCACTTCAGAACCAGACTATTGCTGATTACAAACCAGGGACTCATAAGTGGAACTGGCTGAATGCTGAAGTAAATGTTTGTTGGCAGTTCATGATCAGATGAAAACAAGAGTACCTGAATCTTGATTTAAAAAGTAAAATACCATCTACACTAAGATAGTTGTGGTACATGACTGCCTATGATGATTGATAAACTGGTGCAGTTGCCTGAACTTTTTAGTTTTACAGATTATTTCAGTGGAAATAACGGACTTGTATTCATGTTCATAATACTCTTCCACTATATTTGATTTTTTAAATCTAAATCTAATTCGTAGTGGCAGGAAATATGCCTAATAAAAAGAAAAGCATCTAATTAATCTCTCATTTATTATAAAGTGAAATTCATTGCAGTAATGCTATTTTTTTTCCATCAGATACTCCTAATTACTTAATACTCTGTATTAAAAAAATTATGGCAAACACCGTTACCAAGTTTGTGCTCATGATACACCAGTAAATAGAAAAATAAGTAAACCTCAACTGTTCAGTGTATATGAGAAGTGAGTAAATGCTATAATAGCCAGACTTGCAAGTCACTCACTTTTTAGTAAGTTATATAGATGATGGAAGTGTGTTATCTGCAAACAATTACATTCTTAAGCCTTGGCGACTTCATATTGATGTTCTGTACTAGTTACGCACACACTGGTTGTTGTAAATGACAGTCTCCTCTCCCTATGGAATCAAGTGCTCTTGAATCCAGGGGATGTATACAGAAAAGGGAAAATGTGTTACGTATGTAGGTATTTTAGTGGATTCATATTGATCTTTCTGCAAATGCTTGCCTTCCACAAACAGCTGTAGACTGAGCAATCTTTGCTCAAGAAACTGATCTGAGCATAATAAAGGGAAATATGGTATTACAGAAGAGCGTTAATGGAGCTGTATCGAAAGTAAGCAAGCAATGTATCAATCCGAGAAGAAGACTTGGCTCCTAATTTTGAGTTTTCAGGTCAAGCAGATTGGATGAAAGTTCATTTTAGGTGTTTCCAAAGAAAGTCAGTATTTTCTTGAAATACTTAAAACATCTCAAACATACTACAATTTCTGTTCTACATCTCGGCAAACCACTTCATTTTTTACACAAATTATTTTCTATTCTGAAGTAAGGTGGTTCAGGAGGAGAAGGGAAAACAAAAAGGAATCAAGATTTAGGTTATTCTAGTGAATCCTAGTATCCTTGCACATGAACATAAAAAACAGACAAATGCAATGAATAAACCATATGATGACTCTAAATGGTGTACATGCTGCCATTACAGCTAGATTTTTTTTCACCTGAATTATTGATATAATTTAGCTTATTTGAATTAGTCAATTTTCATGCAAAGATTATCAATGTCAAATGTCCTTTTGATTTCAATTGGGTTTGGCCCAGACAAGATTTTCAATGCTAAGCCATCCATTATTGAACTGGTCATTTAAAAAATGAACTGTATTCCAGCACTTACACGTTTTCAAAATGTAAAACAAGAAACCCTCCTTTAAGACTCTACAATGTATACTTCAGCTTGGGCTGAAGATTCCCAACCTCTTCTGTAACAGAGGATCTTAAGTGAAGAAAGGGCTGGAAACAAATATCATTAGCATTTGCTATTCAGATGGAAGTGTAGTTAAGTGAATGCAGCTTCTGGATGCTGAATTCCTGAGGAGCAGCAGAGAGAGCACAGGCCTCTTTGAGGCCACAGGAGGAAATTAATTCATCTGCTTTATTTCCACGTAGCAGGCCACCACAGCCCAGCTCAGCAGGACATACTAAGGGTATTATCAGCGTCCAGTTAAATACCAGCCCTAAGAAATGGAGCATTACTGAAAAATATGTGAGACCTATTATCCTGCTGCAGGTATTCTCCTGTTCCCAGATGTCTGCTGCATACCATAGCTACAAAATATGTGTCTCTATTTCCATGAACCCACTCGTAAAGGTTTTTGCTTGGCTGATTTTTCAAGTTAATGATAGTCAAGGCACTTGGGAGAAAGATTTATGTCGGTGATACACAGGTTCAGCAAATTGTCAAAGAGTTCTGCTGTGCAATTAATCATCTTTTCTCCATTACAATTTGTAAGTGCCAAGCATATACACAGAACCATTTTTATAATATAGATATCACAGGTATGTAAGTACTATATGAATCAGTTATAAAAGAATACAAAGAGTGCTTGCTACCACACGAATTTTTAAATCTTTCTCTGCATAAGACACCCCTCCAAAAATTGTGGAGGCTGTTGCACTTAACTGTCATCATTTTTATGACAGTACTTTAAGCAGATCTGCATCTCATTTATATCCATGATCCCCAAGCTGCTTCATCTAGAATTAGGTACTTTAGGGTTTTGAGTTTTTCCAGAAGGAAGCCATTCTTAGTGGGAGGGGAAAAAAAAAAAAAAAACCAACCACAAGAAAAGGGAACACCTAAGACTACTGGCTTGTTGCTGTCATTTTTTTTCGGGTTTTTTTTTTTTTTATGAAAGTGGGATTGAGGAAAGAATCTACATAGATTGAGAGACTGATGGTACCTGTTAGGCCATTAACAGCGGCTCCACTGAATCTTCTCCCGTTCACCCAGCCAACATGCTATCTTCCAGGGTCAAGTAAGGTGGCAGGAGGTTGTCTTCTTTTCTCTGTGCTAGAGCTGCTACATTACCAGCAGCAGCCCTGAAAGATACCATGATTCAGAAGGAGCTGAGTGTTACCTTTTCCAAGGGTTTCCGTGAGATACCTTGGCAACTAAAACTTGTTCTTTGGGAATCAAAAGAATCTTTCCTCCTTTTCAGGGAGAGGTAGTCTTACAGTCCGAGCCCCAAAACTAGACTTCTGAGTGATGTAGATGTAGATTCCTATATCAGCCTGATTAAACCACCTGCCTGCCTCTGTTTCCCCCTCTTTTCAGTATCCTCAAGTCAAACTCCTCATTGTTCTACATCAGTATAGACTCAAAACGCAGCTTCTTATAAAGTGTATTGATAAGTAAGTAAAACTACAGACTGACAGACACAGAAGAATTCCAGGGGAGGCAAGCTCATCTCTAAAGGCAGCGTGCCTTGAGCACTCACATCTTCCTACCTCCAATCATTTTCCCTCTTCAGGGGTTTCTGTGAGAATTACATTAATTTTAAAAGTCATACCCTCAATAATCTACTGCAATTCTTATGCACAATTTCTTTTTGGAACTCAAGAATACAAAATACTCAGATTATTAGTGTTTATTACCCCAATAACTTTTGGAAGTCAGTTTTATAATGTGTATACTGCAACATTCCACACAGATCAAAGCAAACAAACTGCCCTAATTGGGTTTTGAGATCAAATACAGCCAGCTTTACATTCACTCAGCTACATGTGGCTTAAATTATCTGTATTGTACAATCCTGGCCTGCATATTTCCTGCTGTACAGTAAATAGAGCACATGCAGTTTGGAATGTGTCTACTATATGCGTCAGCCCTCATACTAACCAACAGGATCACCTAAATGCACTGTCAATGGCCTAATAAAAGTTGATTGTGATATCCAGATTCAGACCTGATGTGGATAGACACCAATTCATTGACTTCAGTGGGGTGCTAAAAGTCATGTTGAGCCTTTTATGTAAGGTTTCAAACACACAAAAAATCAGCACAGCACAGAGCAAATTCTGGCCTCTCTCTCGTCAATGTATCGAATTACTCTGGATTTACATGAGCAGAACAGGTATCAGAATATGTGCGTTCATGGGTATTTAGACTGCAGAATTGCACCCCTTTTTCCTTTAGCCTTTTTTTGTACAAGAAATACAATGTTCACATCTAGATAGGAGTGGGTTTTTTATATTAATGTAAATAAAATAATTATATTGAAGCCCCACTTCTAAATACTATGAAAATTTAAGTTGATTTAAATGGATAAATAAATAGAGACCAAAAAATATTTTATTGTGTTTCACTAACGTTTTAAAAACATATTTCAAGATGATACACAGAGATCACTTTGAGGAAACTTGGGTACTAAAAGATGTTTCTAACTACCTAAATAAATTAACATTCTCATTTTCACATTTTTTGGTAGCTATTTGTGCTCTTCCAGAAACATACCAATTTGCCCACAAAGTTGCAAAGTCATTTGCAAATACTCAAAGTGAGTAATATTTCAGATATTTCAGGACAATGTTGATTACTAAAGTGCCGCAGAATGTAAAGCCTGGCATAGCCAGAATATATGAGTGCCTTTAACCAGTTTTCTCGCTTTGCAGCACTTTTGGCACCAATAAACCTGAAGGCAGACTTGCTAGAGAGCTGTCACTAACTTGTCTCACAATAACAGCCTTCACAGCTGACTGTAGCGAAATCTTTGTCAAAGCTTCTACTGACGCATGTTTCTTGATGCTGCACTGTTTGGAAAGAAGTGTAACTGAAACAGAAAGGCTTGGGATGTTTTTGAAGAGAGAACGCGGAGGGGATGCACAGCTGTAACTGGACATCTGCTAGTGCAGCAGGGTAATACGAATGCAAGAGATTAATTCCTCATTTTGCCATGGTGCATTATGCAGGAATTCACCATAGAACCAGTCATGCTAAAGGACAAAGTAATATTCTAGGTCAAGCTATAAACCATTCTGCTACCATTAAATCAAAAAAAAAAAAAGCCAGAAAAATAGTTAAATCTTTCCTGGAAAGAGCATATTTTTCATGCGTTCTTATTTCTGAGCTAGGAAAAAAAAACCTGGCAAATACCAATTTTCCACTACTTTCTGCAATTTGAGATGGAGGAGGATATTATGTAGGAGGTTGGTGTGTTTGAAAGAAGTGCAGATACGCTCACCAGCAAGCAGGCTTGATTTTTCAGTCAAGGTGATCACTCCCAATATCTACTCCTTTCCACAGAGATAAGGTAAAATATCTGAATATCTGAATATCCTACAAGCAGCTGAACCTTTTTGTGCCCTTGGATCTGAACGGAGGGAGCACTTCAGCATTCCTAAGGGATTTACCTGGAGAGAACGGATTTAAGGATCTGACCAACTCAAGCACTTTCATGAGCTAGGGCTGTGCTAGGTGGCTGCGGTGCTGGTTTCACTTAATATAACCTGCTGATTGCTTCTCCCCTCTACTGAAAAGACTCAGATAAATCATCCTTTCAAATCGTGTGGCCACGGAAGAGTCAATAATAAACTTCAGGCTGGAAAAAAAGGAAATGGTAGTCGTCATCTTTGACTATGTCCATGTTGCCAAATGAAAGACGAGGCAACCCACAGCACTAAAATCAAACGGCGTGGGCTGTCTCATGCCCTTGCTGTGTGAGGCTCTCTCCCTGTGTATCAGGCTCACTTCCTCCACAACGCACAGTAACTGGCCCAGTGTCCATTCTGACTCCTGTATGGTGTCCCTGGGACCCTACGGCATGACTATTATTCTAAGTGCGTTGCAGCCTGCCAGGGTGAGTGAAACTTGAGGTAGATGTTGCATGATCCAGGGTGCGAGGGGGGGCTTCTGGAGTTGTTTGAGACTTCTAGGAGGGTGTTGAGGGACAGACCAATCCGCAATGCTTTTTCTGAGCAACCCTTGGAGTGCAGTGACTGTTGCCTTGGAAGAGCTAGCTGGAGAGGTCCAAACCAGAGCCAGAGGGTGAGGTGACAATGAAGCCATCTGGATGCTCAGAAGGCCTGCGCTCCAGTACGCTGCTTAGCCTGCTTTTATTCAGTAATCAGCTATATGTAGTAGGGAACTATATACCAAATATCATTTAAGGACTACAATGGTAAATGAGGAGGGCAGAAGGGCTCTTTGGTAGCAGACAGGTGGAAGCTTTTGGAATCCACATCCCAAGAATGGAGGCAGAAAGTTATAGCTAAATGATGCAGCCTTTTTTCTGCTGCTTGCTCACCAGGGATTTATTCTGCCTCTGGAAACACTTATGTTAATGCATTCTTCTGTAATTCATTTTTGTATATATTTTCCATATTTTCTCTCCTATTTTATTTTGTTACCAAAGGTTACTGACATGGAAACAGAAATATTTTGAGGGTTTCTATTTAAGTTTTTCTGGTTTTCCTACATCAGGTTTTGGTTTTGGTTTTTTTTTTTTGCTTAAATTTGAACTTTTTGGCTATCCAAGCTGGATTACTTCTGACACAAGAGGAAACAACCATCTAACAAAGACCAAAATGGCTCAGAGATGTGTCAGGGGCATTTACAGAAGAGAAGGTGTACGCTAGGCAATAGCAACACCAGTCCCCATATCAACTTGACTTTTCCTGCATGTGTCTGAAGCCTTAGAGCTCAAAGGGCACTTGAAATTCAGGAGAATTTGTCCAACAAGCTTCAGCAGATTTGGAGTTACCAGGCAGTGCAGAGAGGTTTAGGAGTCCTGTGTTCCTGCTCCCTTCTGCTGCAGCTGGAGAGAGACCAAAGCAATATGCAGTCCAGTGCAGGGGGGTGTCGGGGAAAGGAGAGAAGGCGAGAGAGAGAGAGAATCTGCATGTGTTATCTGTGTGTGTCTGGTTCTGTTCTCTGCAGAGTTAATTTTGTATTCCAACAGCAGGATTTTCCAGATTCATTCCCCTACTAAGGTAGAACCACATCTGCCCCTCATTTCTCTTGTCCTTTAGCAAAAAAAAAAAAAAAGAGAGAAACAGCAATGCTCTTTTCATGATACCTGCTTCTTGTCTTGTACTGTGTTGCAACCCTGTCTTAATATATGTATTTCATTTTCTTTGCTGTTCTGTGAAGTGAAGACTGAAAGCAGTAAGCGTACTAGGTCAAATACAGTTGGGAGCAAGCAGCAGTGCAGATACGGGTGGCATCCAGAAAAGCTGCAGGAGTCATACGCAGACACCTACCTCCCTTATGCGTCAAGACTGCTGCAGGATATAAATTCAAGACAGCAGTGTGCGGTTCCTACAGCCTGCTCGCCAGAGCTGCCTACTGTAGGTCGCTCTCGTATATAATTCTAGGCTAGACTTAAAACAGCTAGGTTTCATGCAGCCCTCTGAATTTTTACTGGTGTTGAATTTGTCTTCACTTGTATACAAGATAAAACACACTAAGCTTCCCTTTCTCTGGTCTAGTTTATCTTTTCGTTTTATTGTTTTATTTCTTCTGACAGTGAAGAAATGCATAACACCTCTTAGCTTGCTTTGTTGCAAAAAAGCCCTAAGAGATTATCAGTTTTCTTTTTCTTTTTTTTTCCTGTTAGCTAAAGTTTAAGTGTTTCTTTAACTTTTTTAATAGTAATATTTTAATTAAGCCACTTGTTTTTACTTGAAGATGTTTACTGGTTAAGTTTTAGAAGTGTGACCGTATCTACTAATAGTTTATTTTAGGAACTATAAATCACATATGTCTTCAGTGAATCCTGCTACCTTTGTAGTCAAATGACTTAAAAAACTTAAATTTAGCTGTCTAAAAGCTAGGCATTTAATCTAAGCTAGTTGAATAAACTCCCTTTACAGTCAATGAAAAAAAAAGGACCATGCTCAAGAGACAATTCACATCTCTCTACCAATTACAGAAATGGCAGAAGAGTCTCTACTAAACTATAAACCAAATTTTTAGGTGAGATAGTGCAGTCATTTTGAGAACCAAGATTAGGAAAAAGGAGGCTGTTTCCTGAAGAAAGGCTTTAATTTAAAACAGCTGCACAGGATCTGACTGCAATATTACTACTCATGCATCTACATTTCGTTAGAAATAAGTGATTTTGTAGGAAGAAAGAGTTTCAGGGAAGAGATGTGCAAAGGCCTATGAAGCTCTCTTGTATTCCAGAAATATTTGACTACACATAGACTAGAAATATGACCCTCGTATTCCAGTTCCTCTCCCAGTACAAGATAGCAGTCCTAAATGGGACCACGGCAGTTTGGAAGGTGGCAAGATTGACACAGGATGTTTCATCCAACAGTTATCCTGGGATTTGGAGGTCATGCCAGACCATCAGTTTTCTGTGTGTGTCTCTACCAGAAACATCTAAGAATTGCTGGAGCAGTTCATTACCGCCATGAGCAGTACAATCAGATCAAGAAAGACTTTTCACAGAGTAAAAGGCTGTGCAGCAAGTGCAAGAGTTTGTGTACTGTTACTATCTTCTTACTGTCTATCTGGTTTTGATCCTACCTTCTTCTTTCACACCCTTCCCTCTCCAGTCTTGCCATAGATAATGGGACACTGAGTGTAAAGTTTTTGTGCCTGGCCCCTGAGCATTGTGGTAAGAAGATCCCTCCGTGACACTTTTAGCCACTCCCCTCTCTGTGCTGTCTGTGCTGCATCTTTCCTTGTGCAGAGAACTGTGAAGTAGAAATGACAAATGATGCTTCAGGAAAAACTTGGCGCTCAAAGGCCTGCCTATTTATTTATACTTAGTTCAGGGTTAACTCTTGAACTATTCTTGCCTACTCCACCATCATGTCTTCTGACCCCAGAAGCCCTAAGCATACTGAAGTATTATTAATCTTTCTTAAACCCAGATCTACACAATAGCAACACAATCTGCTCCAGAAGTGCTATGGAATGCACCTCATTCACAATACTTTTCTTCACATACCACGCTAAGCATAAATAAGCATAAATACCAGATAATTAAGGTCCTAGAGTCAAATAAATAGAAATTGCCAAATGAAATCATATAAATGGCATGTGCCTTTGTATTTGAACATTAATGATTTCATTTCCAGTAGAGGAATTGATTTCGCGGGTTTGATTTGTTGTTAGCTCAGCTCAATAGCATTGATTTAGGTATTGAACATGATATGTGCCACTGCAGTTATTGTTCCTCTGACATAATTTGTTTTGATATATATACATTGATTAAATTTTTACTATTTTAATAGCACCAGTCATCATGGTACTGGCATGACACATGCGAGCACAATATACTGGTCTTTATTTCCTGAGCTAGTAATATGACACAGGTCAGAGATACCAGATGCTGTGCTTTTTACTGCTCTGTATCATGGCAGTCAGCAGTCAGCATCCACTGCTACACCAACTCCTTATTTTTGAAAATCAAATGGAAATCACACATTCATTACCACCTGATACAGCCAGTTAATAGAACCTGATAGAGCAAGGAAGACAACTTGACAGTCTCAAAAAGGAAAATGTTCTCTCCTTCTTATAGAATGCATCAAGTAGCTAATGTTTCAAAATCCCAGATCTTCTCTGGTTGCCTTCCGAAAATGTCCCCCTCCTCAGCCTGCCTCCCGCCCCGATCCCAGCCAGGGGACCTGTCCCCTGGACCTGCACATACTGTTTTTTCATGTCCCTTTGCCTTCTCAGGGACTGGGGAGGGAGATGTGATTTTGCAGGCACTTGCAGAGCATTCTGGACAGTACTAACAAACAAATTCTCAACTTTGGCGTGTTTTAATTGTCTTATTATTATTGTGTCCATAAAAGTAGAATACACAGCAGTTGTACAGAGATTTCAGTACCACTGAGAGGTATTATCTCAATAGAATGCCAGTTACTCTGTCTTTGAAAGCTAGTATTGTTTCTAGATGATCTAGAACTACTAGTTCTAGCATGCAGGCCAACCAGCTTGTCCAGATATTCCTTGATTTCTGATTTCCTTACATCACTAGCTGTTATAGCCACTTTCCTCACAGGGTGCAGAATCGTTAGATACTTTCTTTTTTCAGACAACAAGTCTCTGACCTTTGTGATACTCTGTGTATGGCTCTCTGGTAATTTGCTATGTCTTTTCCTTTTTTAAATTAAGAGTCTGCAGGGTTTGCTTGGGATTTACTGGTTTTTGCTTTGCAAAATTTCAAATTTTATTCAAAATGGAACCACTTCCCCTTGATGGTGTGGTGCACTTCTTCTCACATTTCCTGCAAGCAGGTATTTGCCCTTGTTATCTGGCTCTGTCTCTTTGTGTGTAGTTTTCATTAGCTGCAACTCAAGTGTTCTTCAGCACTTTCACTTTAAATAATACAATCTTCACTGCAAATCTTCACTTCTACCTGTTCTGAGCAACATCGTGTCCATTTCTCACAGGGAACACTTTGCTTTGATCTTCTTGCCAGTTCTAATGCTTTTAATTTGATCTCTAATTATTCCTTATAATAGCTGTTTCAGTTCATGTCTCAGCTTTAATATAAGGGTGATTAAGCACTCAGTGATCCTGCTTGGCAGCCACCTTCTAGTAAAGAAACATACCATTCCCTGACAACATTCCTACAGGAGTCCAAGGGCTCTTAGATTTTGTAATGATTTTAGGAATATATATCCTTCTTCATGTTCCCAGGGTCTCAGGTATAGCTCACCACTGTGCTGACCCTGCCGTAAATACCCATGTGAAATACTTCTGGGCTTTATAATTGTACTTGCTTTGTAGTGCAACCACTTTTTCTTGATCTGCCTCTCTGAGTTGCTTTTAAATGTTAAGGAATGATTGTGCAACATGTAAGAGTACTTGCTTAGAGAGAACTTTATATTCTGTTTTTCCCAGCCTTCGATGGACCGAGATTGCAAAAGGTTATGGCTCTCTCGCAGGGCGTGAAAAACTCTACCGACTGTTGTAACCCTATGAAACATTGAACTACATGCATTGTTATAAATGGGAATACCATAATAAATTGAACTAATTATGGGTTGCTAGCTTTGTCAGTGCATGTTTCTAGAGCTGTAGCTAATACTTTATTTTTGACATAGAATAAACGATTGTAAGTTACAAATGGGAATTGAATTTATGCAGCTGTTAGAAGGCACAGAGCTGTAATTCAGAGACAAAACTGACTCTCCTTTTTCTTTCCTTTCTATCTGGAAAGTGGTTTCATCTTTCAAAATCAGAGAGAGAATTTCATCTTAAGGATGTTTTCCCTTGCACAATTTAAGAAAATATAAAATTCTTTTATGTTAAATTATAAATTAGAAACACATGTCAATCAAATATATTTATGCAAATCAGAGGTACCTTTATGCAGAGCTATGCCAAAGATATAGATAAGAGTATCGATACAGATACATATTTTTTAAGAAAACATTTTGTCTTTATAATCATTCTAAGCAGATGTCACTGATTCATATTGACTGTATACTCTTTACAAAGAAATAGTTTTTCCAAAAGCTGTAAATCTATTCATAAACATTTTCAAACACCATTAAAGGAAAAAGTTTCACTTTCTAACTTTGATAGACTCTTTTTTTTTTTTCCCAGCTCAGTTGTGAAAATTTTAATTCCCTCTGTTGAGGGAATTTTAATTCCTTCTTTTGTCAAACACATCCAATGGGAATTTAAAATGGACACTTATTTCAATGCAGGTTTATGAGGGTGTGATAGGTCAAGACAAGTAAATTATAACAAGAAATAATATTGGATTCATGGCACCTGTTCTCACAGATGAATTCCATGCTTGCCTCTCAGGGGTCAAGACAAATTAATCACCTTTTATACATTCTAGACATGTCTACTTATTCTTTTAAAGGGAAGACAAAAGTCAACATTGGTCGATATTTAATTGTTTCATTGTTGCTGGATATTTCCCTCTGTGAAGACTGTACAGTAGGACAGTTGTAAGTACAGCAATAAGCACTTGTATCTGCTGCTTTACCAAAACTTTTTATTACCTTTCTTCTTGGATGCACGGACAAGCCCTTGGGGGGCTTCTGTCTGTCACCCCTCTCCATAGCCAGATGATCTTCTGCTCGTAAGGCAGTGTACTCTTTCCCACAGCCCACCGCTCTTAGGAGATCAGTCATATGAGTTGGGGTTGGGTATGTGCCCCTGACTCAAAGACATGGGATGTTTTACAGGTTGCAGTAAATCCTGACCCTCTTTTCCAAGCCTCTGTCAGAGGGAATCTACATCCCAAAGAATAAATACAGCTTTCTGTCTCTTTTCAAGAAAAACAAAACACTGAAACTCAGAATTAGAGCCCAGTTCAGCAATTGGTGAAATATTGGAGTACGTATGTGCTTCTAAGAGGCATTTAGATTATAACTGTTGTGCTAGAAGGACCATCTTTTGGTTCTGTGTTCATATGACTCCCAGCACTGCAAAGTCCTGGCCCATAACAGGAGTCTGTAGATGTACAGTCTCTTACAATAGACAGGTAGTTATTGTCTTAATGACAAGTGCTGGTATTGTCCAATTGACCTTCTTCAGAGCAAATACGCAGATAATATGCTGCTCCTGACTTCCAGAAGGGATGATGTCAAGGGTAGTCAGCTCCTGAGAACGGAAGTCCAAAACTAGTCCAAGAGGAAAAAGAAGTGTGTAAAAGGACATGCAAAGGCCAATTAAAAGAGCAAATAAAGATCATATCTTGGCCTTGGTAATTACAAGACTATTCAACATGTAAGAGCAGGTATGATGACCACAGAGTTAGCACAGTATTGTGAAAGTGGTACACATGTAAATGTTTCCAGAGAAGAGCTCACAGACCAACCAACAGCTGCCTTTTCCTATTAAAGGAATCCTCAGTTAATCTTTAAATTTCACTTTTGCAGTAGCTGACTGGAAATGTTCTCATATTCATCTCTTTGGTGAATATCTGGATTTACAACAGCAAACTTTTCCACTTTCTTGAGAACTTCCTGGTTGGGCAGGAAACTTTCAGACCCATCATGTTGGGATATGTCTATTATTTTTACTAGTTTTTCTCTTTGTGATAATCTCTCTCCCATTCTTCTGCCTTCAGCTCTTTTATGAGCTTTGCAAAGCACATCTTCTCTCCAATGGAAAAGAAAGGAATTTCAGTTCTCTCTCACAACTTTGTGCTTCTGCAATCACTTTGTCCCAGACTCTTGCACTTCACCTTCCCATCTATGTCCTGTTGATATTGTCATAGAAGAGTCTGTTCGGCGATATTCTATACTAACGTGCAGATTGCTTTCCCAGTCTTTTATAATCTTCCTTCTTTCCACATCAGATTTAGGTTCCTTGCTTCTGTCTTTGAGGTTATATGATTCTGTCCTCTGGCAAGTCTGTTTTTACTTTTTCTTTCCCTTTTCAGCTATTTCACTTTCTTAATCTCCTTCTTATCTACTTTTCAGTTTGTCCATGTTATTTTCTCATATGTTACAATTTATTTTAAATTCAGCTGGATAGGAATTTTATCTTCCAATGGTTGTAAACTGCTCTTTACAGATGGAGATACAAGCAGTGTAAATATTTATTAATATTAGTTGCTACTTATTCATCACCTGCATGATGAAAGTCTTCTTCCTTAGCAATACCAGTAGGTCCCATTCCTTTTACAAGCTGCAAATAAAACTAGCTCATGATCAGAATTTTTGGTCTACAAGTCTTGAAAACTTTAACTTCTGATTTCATCCTAAAATGACACCTAACTTTTTGATACCCACTTTGCAATGCTCAAACCACAATTGCATTCATACACAACCTGACTCAAGTTTCACTTGTCATGGATATTTTTGTGTTCTAAATTAATCCAAAGAATGCAGCTTTTCTGAGCAACCCAGCAACAGATATCTTTCAAGTGATCCCTAATTTCTTTTCAAGTAAAAATTCCAAAATCTCTTTTTTACAGTATCTGTCTAATGTCAATGCATTAAATTTAAAAGGGAGATAGACATGAGAAACAACTATATCTATTTAAAAAGACCTTATTTTTTTTTGTTTACATTAGTTGGTTTTTTAAAAGGAATTTTCCCCAAGTCTATACCAGTCTGTCAGAAAAAAAAAAGAATATGTAGACATTTTCTAGTTAAGATTTGTTTATCTTTGTATATATGTATATAAACAGACACGTCTGTAATAAGCTTACAGTGTGCCTGCAAGGCTTATTCTGAAATGTATAGTCTCAGTCTGCAACTGCCTAACAGCGCGAGAAATAGTCTTGCAGCTAAAATGACATCTCTAGCATTTTGCTAACTATCTTGCTAAATCTATATTTGGTTAATACCTATGCCCTCTTGAAACTGGCAGAGAGTTTTTTTTTGAGTGGGCATAGTGCCACCTCAACAGATGGTCATAGGCGAAGGCATGCCAGAGAACCAGTATGTGCATCACATTTGAGTATTAAGTGATGGATTTCCATCCAAGAATGTCAAAACAGCAGTCAATGCAGAACATCTGAGCCTATGGTTAAGGGGATAGGCTGACTATTCCCTTTCAGAGCTGATTAACTTTCAAAATTATATTTTTTTTTTAAAAAAAAAAAAAAGAAGAGAAAACTTTCTCCAGCTGTGATATTTTGGCTCTAATAAACCAAGGATAGAAGGAAACAGAAGTGTTTAATGAAATACCCACCTTTAACTGTTCCCTACACATCAAGCACCTGAAATCTCTCCAAGCAAATAAAAACAGGCTTCCATGGCATGGCTCAATTTCCTGGTGAAGAGTCTGACTGACGGCAGAAATTAGACCTGCAGATTACACATCACAGTAGCCCACGTCTGCTTTCTGTTAAACACAGCCCCATCCTGTTCAGGGTATGTCACGCACCATGTCAATTCAAACTGGCACACACTGGTGAATAATGCTGTGTTCGTGCCAAGGAGGTTTAGTGCATCTGTAACTGACAACACTCTTTGCACTGGGAGAATTTAAATTACTAGTGCAAAAAGGGTAATTATAAATTATATATTCTACATCTTTCTGTTCATCTCTTTTACTGATATATAGTAGAAGGAAAGCCCTGAAAGAAAAGAAAGGAACATATGAAGTAGTTCCAGTTCAGTGAGGGTTAACATTTATTTTCAGAAAATAGAGATACTGGTAATAAAAAATTGCACAATTCTAAGGATCATATTGTGAAGGTAAAAGCTGCTGCTTTTTGGGGAGAGAAATATTAAGTAAATTTGCATATTATCCTAGGACTTGAATATGAAATTATTTTTGGACTTTATTTTAAAGTCAAATTAAATTTGTGGATCAGATGCTGAGTACCAGGATGAGAAGAAGCTGCCATTAACTACTGTTGAGGACCACAGCCACTGAGGGAGGGGGTCTGCTATACATCCTTTCAGGCTACAAAACTTGCATCTTGTCTGGCTCATTTTGCCTGGTATCTCCGACATTTTAGGCCATATCTACACAAGAACATCATGCTGATCTATTTATTGCAATCTAGGTGTGGCAGCTCAACTCTCATAAACTGTTCATTCCACTTTGTTACCTAACAGTCTAATTTCCTTGGTAATCACAGCATCAATGAAACTTTGTGATTATGCTTCTTAATTGCAAGACCTTCACTAAAAAAAAAAAAAAAAAAAAAAAAAAAACCCAGCAAAACTGTTTGATTCTGCCAAAAATCACTATTCTGATTTTACTTGCCATTAGCTGAAGTATGGGTACCTAAAATTATGCAAAATTTGAGGTAGAAAGTTAGGCTAACAAACTGTCTGCCATTATTTTCACCAATATAATTTCTGAAGTACTAAAGCGTAGTGGAAAACAATATTATGCTGAATGTCATCATCAGCATAATCATTGTTAAGAACTGGATAGAGCATTGAGGTCTGCTGAGAGCAGATTTTTTCACTAACAAAAAGCAGAAGTATGGCTTTCTCAATGCTAGTCTAAACAATTAAACAAGAACAGGGTTCAAGGTTTAAAGCATAGGAAGACTATGAGGTGGGGGGAAAAGAAGCATTTGCAAACTCCTGTATATCACACATCTTTCCCATCACCCGCAATGTTTGGGGTTCATACTAAAAGAGACATGCTACGGACAATTCCATAAGGTGTGATTTCTGTACTGTGCAAGTTAAGGGAAAATTAACATTATGTTTTGTCCTGTGCAAGGAAAGGTGCTCCAGACCAACTGTTTACATAAGTGTCTTCTGTCTCCAGAGTGATGCAGGCATCTTTCACCTTTTACGTATTCACTGGAAAAGTATTCCTTCACAACCCTGCTTTCACAGTTGTCTGTAAACATGGCCACCTAAGTTCCTAAAAGCAGCTCTTCAGCTGCTTTTCTTCCATCCCTCCTTCTCTCGCCTACAGTTCACCATGTTTTAGATGCTGTCTACGTGATGACTCTCTTCTTGAACTGGCTGAGGATTGGGAAGTAAAATGGCAAGGAAATTGGAAAACCAAGTACCCACTCTATCTCCTGTTCCCAGGGATCATTTGCATTACAGTTAAAAAGATGCATTTACAGATACACATGAAAGCAGTTAACACAGATACCAGAAACACTTCATCCCAGTAGTCTCTGTAGGAAGGAGACTGACTTTTCACCAGGGCACAGATGAGATTTTCAGCTGAGCTCTGTCCTGCCGCACAGCGTACTGCTAGTGATGCCTGCATTGGCTAGGTAACACACGCTGCCCCAGTGCAGACATCTCCATCATCTTTTTGCTGTGATGACAGTTTTCATTTCTACAGATGTGGAATGTTATTTCCTACAGCTCCAGATGTGATAATTTCCATATTATTTATCCCAGGATAGATTAAACATTTGAGAAATTCTGTTGATTTTAGGAAGATGAGGTAGTTGGGAAGCAGCAAGACAGTAATTGCATAGATAAACAGGCAAGTTGTCTTTCTGCAGGGAGATACGTAGTACCCAGAAAACATTAAAAGATCCAAACAAGGCTTTCAACTCTCCCAAAACAGTCTGAATGCTTAACAGAAGCAGTATTCCTTGCAATTATACTGTGAAATAGCACATAAATAATGTTCAAAGTTTTCCTTTGCATCAGTTCCTACAGAAATCTGAATTTTCATATTCACATTATATGAAAACCAAGGGCCAGGTAGCATTTGTCCAGTGGCCTGCTGTTGAAGAGAAGGGTGAGAACTGCTGTCTTATGAATATCTTCTAGAAGAGAAGAACGAGAGAAACGAGACAAATACGAAGCCATGGGAACTGAGCTGCGAGGAGAACTCTGCTCTGGGTTGAGTGTGATTGCCTGTATGCAATATTTCTGTACCATCCAGAGTTGCTGGGGATGTAGTTTTTTATTGCCCTGACCATTTCTCTCCTGTTAGATTCCCATATCAAATAAACAACGTTGAGAAAGCTCTGGGCAGCTTGTTGAAGGCAGGCACTTTTTGTGGGGTGCTGACTACAGTTTCTGTGTCCTTATCATAGCACTCTGCTTTGCAGACGGCTGCATTTGCTAAAGAAAAGTGTCCCATTCCCTGTAACAGCCATATTATCAGAGCTGCTTTTCTGCCCTCTTTTTCCCTAATACCCTTTTAGCCTTTCCTTGCTCTCCTTTCAAGCAGTGCCTAGCTCCAGTGGTGCTTCTGCATCCAGATTTGCTTTGATATACCAGCATCCACGTTGTACTTACTCTGGCCTAGATAGCACTGAACGAACAATTCTCAGAAGCCCAAGACTTCCAAAATAGCCTAGGTCAAAGTACCTGGGAATTCATTAACGCATTGTATCCAAAAAAAAAAAAAAAAAAGGGATTTCTGGGAAGTACTTGGCAGTTGTACACTGTTATCTGTGAGGTCTTCCAAGTTCTTTTATTTTTCACCAGTTGGTACATTGTGCAGTTTTTTCACATCTCTACTCAAAACTGAGCACCCTGAGGTAAGAAGACACTTAAAAAAGCAAACCTTGAAGGTTCAAGAGCTGATATTAGCCTTCTGAAGCTCTTCCCAGAGATTTAACTTTTGATAAGGACATTGTCCTCAAATCAGGTACCACTCATCATTTGTCTGGTATCCTAATGCTGAAAAAGCAAGACCGCCTCCAGAGGAGTGCCTCTTTCTGGAGGAAAAGACTGAAAGAATAAAAATGAACATGAAAGAGGGTGCACTGAGCTGCAAAAGGCTGACTTCAGGATGTATGTTTATGTTCCTGAAGAGCTCAGAAAACTGGAGAAAGGAGTAATTGAGGAAATGTAACTGCTCTTTTACTTGGAATAATGGTGGTTCATTTTTTTCCGTAAAGAATAAAAAGATCTGATGTAATGGAAGCACATGTCTGCTTATTGTACTTTCATGTATCAGATAGAAAATGAACCTGACTCCCCACTGCAAAGCTCCAGTTTTACAATAATACACCTCCCGTGATTTTTCAAGCAGTCAGTAAGAGCCTTCAGTAAAACGGTAGCGGAACAGATCCAGAATATGCATTATTTATTATATCCTTAAGGGACTGTAAATTGTAGCATATACATCCTGTAAGAGAGTGGGGCTGTGTAAAGATTTGAATAGTTTTCATAACATTTTCCAGGGGGTTTTTTCTCACTTTTCGTAGTTCAGCAAATATTCACAAAAGAGTAAACTGCCTGCAAATCCCTGCAAAGTCAAAAAGATCAGTTATAATTATTAACTTGAGAACTGACACACCTCTGCTGGAAATTATCCACATTTAAGATTAAAACTATGCACAAGTGGAATTCATTTGCAATTTGCAACAAATGCCAGTATTCTCTACTTATGAGGGTTTTGAAATCAAATCTGAGCAAGGGCTTTCCTGAAAAACAGTGTGCATTTACTGATCAAACTGTTTACATGATTTCCCTACTCTTTCCTTGCACCTACTAACACTTTTTTTTCACTACAAAATTAAGAAAAAAAAAAAATGTGCTTTATTTATCAAAAAAGAATATAAAAGCAGGTGTGAATCTCTGCTGACTAATTTTGTTTTTTTCCCAAGACATTTTGGTTGCTAGTCTCTGAGCCATTTATAGTGTAACCTATTCACAGGACAGAATTGCAATATCTAAATCCTGATATAGGAAAAATATTCACTTCTAAAGGCTTAAAGTATCAGCATGCCTGAGGGTGAGGAAAACAGTGATTTAAGGGATAAGAAAGGTTTTTCTGGATTAATATGTAGTGTATATTTTTTCTTCCAGCATTATATGCTACTTGCCAGAACTGTTTGATGCTGTGAATTAGTTGGGATTTTTAATTTCATGAATAATTCACAACTCACTGCAGTGATTCCAGAAAGCCATAACACCTTATCATACATTCATATCAGTGTTCAACACTGAAGGGAATATTGTTTTGTTTCTAGAAAGTGTTGCGGTATCTTGGAGAGTAAGTGTAGTTCAGCTAACATTAATAAAAATTCTTATGTGCTTACATGCATTTTCTTCCTTCTAATCTTCTGCCTAACCCACAGCTAAACTTCTTTTTTAACCATGGCTCCCAGTTCAAAGCTACTCCATGGCCTGCTCCCAGGATTTCGTCACCTGTTGTGAGTTTCAATGACATTTCATCCATTTTCTTGAGTTACTAGGATTTTGCCTTCAGAGCACCCAATAGTAGGTATTGCAATAGTTAAAGTTGATTTTGCAGATCCCATCTGAAGTTAAATGAACTTCAAAAAAATATTACTGCCAGCTGTCTCTGCAGACATCTACAGGGAACAAGAGACCCAAGTAAGAAGGCAGCATAGATCACGAGAGCAAATGATCCCAAGGTGGAAGTTTTACCACTGAGAGGGCCAAAATTTTATCTCTGATAATGATGACCTGAGCTAGTACAGAATAGATCTTCAAATACTCAAACAATGCTTCCAAGCCTTTGTGAGATACAGAAAATCCATGCTGTTCCAGGGCAAGGGGAGATTAGATTGATGCAGAACAGGACAGGAAACATTGTCACAGAGCATGTGTGAACTTAAAACTTAATAACTGTAGTTAGGGACCAAAGAGAGAACCCTGGAAATGTACAGCCTCACAATTCTTATTTATCCAATATCTTGGACAACTCCCAGAGTAGGGAAGCAGAAATGTAATAACTTAGAGCAACTCCAAACTGATGGCTTCAGGGAGCACAGATGGGGCTTATCCTCATCTGTTGTGACAGATCAGTTCCCCACCACAGATGACTTGCTAAGTTCACAGTAGGTCTCAGAAGTCTGGAAGTGAGAGAGTCAGCTTTCAGCATTCAAAGAAAGACTTGTTTTTAACTGCACATAGAGGAAGAAGCCTGTCCTTCTGCCACAGTACCTGCAAATCAGGGTCAATGGGAAAAGTACAGAGGCCAGATGATCTGCATTTTGCTGAATCATGTACAACTCAGCAAAAGGAGGATAAAATGTGACTAAATTGGAACAGCAGCACTTCGTGCTCTTTTTGTACTGGTGCAAAAACAGAGTGTAAAAAAAAAAAAAAGGTTTTAGTCAAAGATATCTAGCTAAATACCTGAAATCATTAGTACAGAGTCTCAGAACTTCTTAGTTATTCTCAACTCACTGTTATGAATAGCCTTTTGAATGTTTTCCATGGAGTCCCCTGTGTTTGGGCGTCTTTCAGCAGTTAAAATAGTTTTAGTATGGGAATATGTTAACACAGTGAAATAAGGAAAGTTAATGGAATTATTTGCCATCAATTACTATGAATAAATTAGGTGCTATTTGGAGTAATAAATATCCATTCTGGTAGGTAAATGGTCGTGAGTTCCAGAGTCCATGTAAATTATTCAATGAATAGTTAGGAGTTAGATCACATTTTTAGTCAAAAAGACACAGGTTTGCTTGAGTAATTCAGAAATGCTGGAATAAATCTACACTGCAAAACTTCATTGGAGCTAATAAGATTGACTCAAACCAGCAGATAATTGACTACTATTCCTTCAAAAATAAAGGATTAGAAACTCGTGCACCCAGATGTGGTTTCAGATGTAACAGAGAGACAGAATTTGTTTTGATAGACAGGGAAAGGAGTGCCTCTCTCTTCCTAGCTCTAAGAAGTTAAATAAGCCCCTAGAATAGCATTCGCGGCAGGTCTTCTCTGTGGCTAAGACAGTGATAATGATGAGAATAATACATTTCCCTGGTAGGGTTCCACTTAGAACACAGTGTTCTGTTCTTGTCAATTCAGATTAAGCAAGATATTGCAGGATTTGAAAAGTATAGAGGGAGAGTGCAGTGATCTATAAAGACAGAATTGTACAAAAACAAGTAAATATGCATGGCTTAGAGGCTCAGGGAAAGCTAAGCAGATAACATCTCGAACATGTGTACGCTAAATCTGACAGGTGTGACGATATAGCTCCTGTAGCCATGTGTGAATGTACCTGTCCGTAACAGTGTTCTATAAATATTACAGACAGAAACTGAATACAAATTATGTTTAAGGTCACCCAAAGACCCATTACAAGATAACGTTTTCAGTGAATTACTAAATGAACCATTCAGATATACAGTTTTACTGGGTTTATTTTTCAGATGTACATCATACGCTTGCCCCATGAAAGTATCAGGGCATATTTCTGCTAAGGATTTGACAGTTTCCAAGAACAATATCATAGAAATACACATTTTTCCCTATTTAGAAAATAATTTTAAAGTCATTTTACTGTCAATCTCTAGTCTTTTTCATGTACTTCAGAGTGAAGGCTTGAAATGTGTTTGAGTTGAGTTGTTCTGCTGTCTTTTGCTTTCTCTAAGAAAACTTTCAGTGTCACAAAAGAATCTAGGAAATTTTGATCTTATGAGGACTCGATGGAGTTGATGACGATTATGATGGAGTTCAGCAGCTTTGAATGGAATGAAGAGTCCATTTCCACTAAGCTTTTCATCACAGGTCCTCCACATAGTCAAACTGCACTTTTTTGCAGAGCAATGTAAGCTCTGGGATAACTGCTAGACTTTCACTTGCAAAGAGAGTTGCTGCACTCGGTTGCAAGAGGCAGTCCCTGGTACAGACACTGAGCTCCCATTTCTTCTTCTCTTGGTGGCCTCCAAGTGTGGGGGAAGATGGTGTTGGATGAGGGGTGGATGAGCAGCAAGTGGGAGTCACAGACCAGGAGAAGATCTGCACCTGGAGATGTGAGCTGGGGCTGGGAAACAGAGCCAGGGAGAGAGGCAGGGAGGAAGAGTGGAAGAAGGTGAGGCAACAGGGAGTCAGTCTACTCTGGAGAGAAGGAAACTGAGGTGGAGAACAGGAGCTGTGTTGAATGACCACTGGGTAGGAGGAGAACGGGGATGGAGACAAGCTGTTCGCATAGGAGGGACTGCCTATAGTGTGCTCTTTTTGAGAACCAGAAACTGAGCCCAGAGGACATGTCTGTGCAGTGTGCAGCAAAATACATTGTCCTATTCCACACTAGTCTAATCAGCTGCCTAAACAGCCTTTAAGGGCTCACAGTTGCCACCGGCTTTTTCATTAGATGATACGACAGAAACCTAGGGAGCCAGAAGTTTGAAACCAGCGTTATTCGATCTGATTAGACACCTATGGGAAAGGGGTTGCTTTTTTTCTGTGGGTGCTTTGTCTGCTTCCTTTTAGGTAAAAAATACCTTATGCCTTTTAAAGAATATTAAGCTTGCAAAGTCAACTCAAAGGTTGAGAAAGACCAGAAATAATATTGTTTGTGCAGTCTGATTTTTACAATATCTCTTATTACAGGATCACACATCACTGTCTACGAAGCCCTTGTCTCAGTCAGGATGGACACGCTCTGTGGATGAACTGGGATGCGTGGGGATTGAGTTATGGTGCCATTAGTGTCTGAGTGTGGATTCAGGCCACCCTAATCGCAAAGCCAAGTACATGCGTTTAAGACACTTGCTCTGGGAGCTTAAAGATACTCAGTGATGAAGGTTAAAGGGTGAAGATTAAGCCAGTAATGTATAGTAAATACCTTTACTTAACAGCAAATATTCCCATATTTGAATTAAATTAAAGGTCTATGTTTCAGTTTTATCTGTTTTCAGTTTATCTATCATTAACTTTTTCATTTCCAGAGTCACTCCGGCAATTGTTCCTGTGGAGAGTTTTTAAGAGGATATCTCATTACAAGCAATAGCAAATGAACATTAAGTCACTAATTGAGAAGACCTCTATCCAAATTTCTCATTTCTCTTGAATGAACTGTTTTACCCTACAGATCCAGAAACCTTTACCTGAGACCTGCATGTATGAAACACATTTTCTTTTAATTTGAAACAGAATACTAAAGGACCTGAGTTCAGCTTCCAGTTATCTTTTTTAAATTAAGAGAAATCACAAATTAAAAGAAGACCCAGAAAGAATGTAAAAACTAATTTCTATTTTCTATCCCTTTCTATCTACCCAGCTTTATTCACAACTACAGCTGGTACAGAGCCCAAAAAAATGTTGCTGCAGAGAAATGGATCCATTTTAGTGGAGTAGCTCGTGTGATTTCTCATAAACGCTTTACAGTAATGACAGCCACAGCTCGGAAACTATCATGGTCTTTTTCCCTGGAGAGCAATATGTGAACCATACTTAGTGTTTAACCTTTTCTGAGAGGGCAAATGAAGCAGGAGTCAGGCATAATCAAGAACTAGAGAGGGAAAGTATATAATCAAATACGTTTTTCAAACATGTCATTCAGTTTGTTCTGGTTTGTTTCAATGGGTCCTTTTCTTGGTTCTGGTGGGGTGCAGGGGGTTTGGAGAGAGGGGCACTAGTTGCAAAAACACTTCATGACAGATTAAAAAAAAAAAAGCTTTTCCACATTAATTTCAATATTGACTGGATGGTTACCTCACTCAACTGAATCAGGGACCTCCGTTTGGAAGGTCTTTTCTCCGAAGAGGGCAAAGTGAAATATCAGCTTTGTACAGGCAGATGCCCTCTGCCTGCATGTGCCCACGGTGCTACAGCACATTGGGGTTCTGCTCCTGCATTTGGCCTTGCAACAGCGGAGTCTTCTGTAGCTCTTGCAACCGATGTCGGTGCATGCAAGATGAAAACACCCATACATATGAAAAACACCCATGAGTGTCTCTAAACTCAAACGAAAAAGCTCATCCCCTAAATAAGAGATCCTAGATTCATTTGTAGTATACTGTGTTACTGGTATTCTGTCTTTAGTGCTAAAGAGCACATATGAGTTTCTAATCTGAATACAGCTCCTTTATTAACTCACTGCTGAGCGTGAGCCTTTGTGTCTGGCACAGCATTGCTGCAGCGGCTGGATGCATGGGAAAGACCTTTGTGCTCTAATGGCCACTGCTAGTGTGTTTTGCCCTCTGAAAAATCAGAGCTACTGCTATATATTTAGCATGTTACAAATACATATCTCACATCTAATTTGACATTAAAATTGTTGTAGTTGTTGTACTGGGGGGGGGGAATTTATTTGATTTTTTTTTTCCTTAAGTGCTAGGGAGGTAAATGAGAACATAATTACATTGTCAAAGTCAATAATCACAAGCAGCCTCTGTCAGGTCTTGCTGCGCTCAGCACTGTTTCACAGGAACTGCTGGGGAGCTCTTCCGCCACCAATCCATTTGGCTCCATTTAAGAACCAAGTACAGGAAGGTAGTTATTGTACGAGATTAGTTTCCTGTACGCTGCAAATTGGCAGTAGCAGAAAAATACAGGATGAATTTATTAGCCTGCAAGGTCAGCTAATAAAAAGAAAACTAGGTGGCTCGGACTGTTGTTTACTTTAAGTCGGATCGTTTATTAGACTTCATGCAAAATTTAAACTAGTTAACTCCTGCATTGCCAGCCTGCAAACTCATGACAGAAATAAAGGCAAAAAAAAAAAAAAGCTTTCATACAAAACCTTCATATTCAAGGAATTCAGCAGGGTTACAATGCCCTGCTCTTTAAAAAAAACTGTACTAAATATACAGACCTTGAGATCCACAGACAACCATAACATTTGAGTTTTGTTACTACTGCAGAAATAATATGGTGATAATAATGATTCTATAACATTTCATTTGCACAATAAATTTTTGGGAGAGGTTGCTGTTGCTAATGAGATTGAGAATTTGGCCTAAAAAACATTTATTTAATTGAAGTCCAAAGGAAAGACACATAATTTGGGGGCAAAAGATAGTATTTGAAGACAATAAAAAAAATTTATATTCCTGGGAAAAAATACATGATGTAAATTTGATTTATCGGTGTCTTTTCTTGCCACAAACTGCAAATGGACTGATAAAACAGTACTACCATTTCAGAGAAAAATTAACTACATGCTTCAAATAGAAGATAATTGGGGTCAGTGCAGCTTTAGTTTTCTCCAGAATCTGAACACACACACGCGCACACACACACACACACTCACTCTCACAAGTGGAAATCTGGATGAAAAGAGGAATTTTGAACTCTGTGGTAATACCTGTACAATAAACTTACTCCACATTAGCAGTCAGAAATTCCAAGTGCTAATATTGTTTAACTGGATTTTTTTAAAGCTCCTAAATATGTTAGGTAGTCATAGCAGTTAAGTGCCCAACTTAATACGAAGCACTTTGAAGTATATGAGGCACCCATTCACATCACTCGTTTCCTAGGGGAAAGATTTAGGCTGGAAGTCTTTAGGCACACTAATGCAGGCAACTTTTCATCAGTCCAGTGCGCCTAACCTGTGGTCCTCACTGAGGCACAGTTTTACCTGCTCTTTGGCCAGGGGGACACCAGGACAAGGAAGGATCAGCAGGTGCTTCTGAAGAGCACCAAAGGGAGGTACCATCTGCCTGTGTTAACCACTGACTTCTTGCTGCTGGTTGTAAGGTGGAACCATGGGACACATTATCTGCCTCCCTTTACCAAGTCCTTCTCATCTTATCCAGGGATCAGCATCAGATCTGTCCATTTTAAGTAAGTAGAGCAGTGTCTCTGCCTCCTCCTCCCAGTACAGGCATATATTCCTCTACATGTCATGGATGCAACCCTGGAAAGTGCAGTGGTTAGAGTTTTGACAGATACCAAACCATTATTATTTTTTAAATAAGAATTAATATAATACAATGCATGCATGTAGGAATTTAACACACAGATTAGATACACATGTGGTGGAGAGGCAGGATCAGGACCACCAAGACCGTCAACTGCCAACTCAACATCTGATAACAACAGAAGAGTTGTTAGAGGTGCTGGTTTCTGGTGACCTAGTTTGTGGTGGCCGGAGATGCAGGCTGCTTTTTAAATTAAAAGACAAGGAAAAACTGCTTGCAGGCCTAAAATGTTGACTGGTAGAAGTCATAACAGCATGAGATGAAATTTTCCTGTGCCCTGATGATCTTGTTCAGTTGGTTATTCTATAGGTCTCCTGAGCCACTGCACTTGTGACACCAGTCAGTCAAATTCACTCTTCAAGAGTAAGCATTTTCTCTGCCTCTTTCTACAGAGAAACATCCAAACACTTTGTCATCTACCTCAGAAGCTCACTGCTCATCAGCTTCAATTAAGTCAATGAAGAGTGAAGGATGGAAAAATAGAGTTATGATGACAGTTAGCAGATCAGAGTATTAAAAGAAACCAGTAGATAGCATGAGTTACTGTACTAAGTATACTTTTTAGCACTGTGGGAGACAGAGCTTTCCTCTTCTTGGGGTCCCATGTTCCAGCAGAGCGTCATAACAGGACTTAGAGCACACTGGTCTGTCTTTAGGAGTGGAAAGCTGGGCCTCACCGTAGCCAAGAAAGTGGGACCCAAGTCAGAGCAGGCAAAGACAAGGCTGACTTTTGGTGGGAAAGGGTAAAACCAGGGTACTAGCCTCTGCTCGCTGGATGTTAACATCAAAGTAATACAGAGAAATAAAAGCAGATATTTTTCAGAGAGTAGGAACCATCTCCCTTTCTGGCTGAGGAAAGTTAGGACTTCAGTTGCTTGCACTGCTGTCTGCCTTTCTATTGAGTGCCTACTCTTAAGAAAGACAAACCTGTAAAATGCAGGAGGACCCAAGCACAAATTCCTCTGTCCTGTTCAAACACACTCCTTCTAGGCTGGCTTCCCACAACTGACGAAGGTACGTAGTCTGCCTCTAAGATAAACGTGCAGCCCCTTCTCTCAGGGAGCCTCATGCAGCTTTGCTGTCCAGCCACACACCAAAGACTGTCTGTGTGCCCGAGTGTCGGGGCATGCCTTGGCTGTGCCCTGACCTCGTATCCAAGTAGTGCCTACCGCATAGCGACACCAGCCTGCACTCAAGGAAAGAAAACCCAGGTGGGAGCCACATCAGGAGGGAAACAGGACCTGGATGTACACTGTGGTATAGCCAAGCAAGTAAATCGAGGCTTACCCTCAGGAACCTCACTACCGTCCAGAGACACTCCTCGCTTGCCACCACTGCAGTTCGGTGGTGAGGCCTCCCTGCCTCACTTAGACGTGCTCTGAGTCATCCTCCCCACCTGACCCAGCCCCACAGTGGGATCCAGCCCTCTTAAACCAGGACTGGAATTGATGACTTCTTCCCAGCACTGTCACCTTCCCTATCGACCCCCTAGTCCCACAGAGGTAAGGCAAGGGGGCAGTTATTTTCCATCCATCCCGTCTAAGCCTGAGTACCCAGCGATGTGAGTGGTAGGGGACAGTGAGAGAGTAAACAAGGCACTGCTCATGCATTTCTTGGTTGAGTATCATCAGATAAAGAGCATCAGGAGCAGGGGTAAGAAACCAACCTCTCCCTTTTCCCAGAGGAAAAACCTTCATGGCTACAGTCTCTGATGACTTCTTGTTTATTAGTCTCTCCCTTTGGCTCCTACAGTCCCAGGCTGCCTCAACCCTGAAGCCCCAGCCATGCCTCACACACTTTGTGTGCCCACCCTGTATGAGTTAGTCGTGAAGACTTCGCCAGGCAGTTTCAGATTTGCTGATCTCCTGCGGCAAATGAATCAGAGCCAGAGTGGAATGCGAAACTGTGGAAATAAGTCACCTAAAATTCAGTTTTCTGAAATGTCTCAAGCCACCTTTAAAAAAGGCAAGGAAGACAAATGCAAACTCTTTTGAGAGAAGGAGCATAATGTACAGCATCAGATAGCGGGGCTGGAGCAATTTGCGGCACACAAGACTTCAGTGCTCAGTGTCTATTATCTGTAGTCAGCAGAGGCAAATGCTGTGCCCTTAGCACTACCATGCTGTAGAACTAGAGATTAAATGTAATGGTTTCAGATCCAAACACTGACCCAGGGTTTCAAACTGTTCCACAGAACAAAAGCACCAGCCACCAGGGGTTTCTCATGAGGAATCAGCAACTACCTTAGTTCAGGATCTGAAGATTGGAGTCTTCAGCAAAATACAGCTTTTCCTTCTCCAAGTCATCTCTAGAAAAGGAAAAAAAAAAAAAAAACAAAGCAGGGAAATGCTGTTTGATGGCGCATAGATCAGATGCAAATTCAGTGATGCAATAAAATTATTCACCAATACCAGTTCATACTGGTTCATTCACACCTGATGATCTGAACCTGTTTCCTGGTATGTTCAGCACCTTCTGGAAGATCTTGAGTAAGTCACATTGTGTCAAGGAGATTTCATCAAAAACGATTTTGGGGGTTACATTTTTAACGTAAACTAAGCAGATTTAGGAGCTTTGGCAAGTGAGGGCAGGCCATAAATCTCAAGTAACTTTCATTTTCATGCAGGTCACTCTGGGAGAGTGTTTTGCAAATGCTGGTCCTGAGCCAGAAAGCTTTTACTTCACTGAGGTTCCCCAGCAAAATAAATGAAAACACTCATTTGAGGGTTACCTCTCAGAACGAGAGTTGCACACAGCCTGCTGTGCACCAGACACACGTGGCTGTCACCTGGAAGGCATGAGGGCAGGTGCCTTTGCCTGCTCCTCTCCATCCTGCGAAGTGGGAGCCTTGGAGCAGGATAGGAACCAGCAAGTGTGTCTTTCCTTCCCCTCTTCTCTCCCAGAAGGAAGCGAGATGGCATCTTGAAACCCTACTGTAGCCACCCACTAAGGCATATAGGATTTCAACCCATAATTTAATCTGGGTAAAACTTAACAATGTAGCAGAGCTGGTCTATGGCAGGAAGTAGGGTAGATCTTCTTGAGCCATAGTGTGCAACCAAGTGATTTTCTGTTTGGGTGAGAGGAATTGCTCTAAGTTTACCTCTGTCGGAGAGGAGAGTCACAAAAGAAGCGGTCTTGCCTGGCTTCCAGGATGGTCAAGTAATTGTGAGCAAGCCATGACATGATTCCAAGCAAGTAAGATAAGCAGGAAAGGATTTATGTTCACCTGAATAAGGATTGTGAAAAGCTTCTTCTCTACTGTTTCGTTATCTTGGTCCTTACAACTAAAGCAAGCGAAAATGCAAGCTTTGAGGGAGCAAGAATTTGATTCAGCTTTTAATCCTAATACAACCTGCCTTTTAAATTACAAACTAAATCCAAGTTTTATCAATCTCTGCCCGACAGTCTTGCTGAGATTTTTCGCATTCCTTTGCCAGCCTATTTAATTAGAATTTTAAGGCTTTCATGTTCAAAGTGTCCACTTTGAACTTATGGGGTCAGCAGAGTTCAAAGGAAAGGATGAAAAACTCCAAAGTCTGAAACAGAAACAAGCCCCAAGCCTTATCCCAGCTTACAAATGCTGAGAAAGATTGGATGTGGAGGCAGGGACTGCAGTTTGAGTTTGTAGGCAGGAGGGAAAGTTACGTTTTTCACACCACAGGGCATCTCCACATGTTGTGAAGCTGATCAACCTTTCCACAAATCCTGAGCCAACAGAGCTGCTCCAGAGATACTTAGTGTAGAAAAGAGAACATAGCTACTTCTCTTGCTTGCTTAGTCCACCACTCAGCCGAAGATTTACACCTGGAGAATTTTTGTTAGCACTACTGAGGTACACATATTGATGAGACGGCACTTGAATATAGGGGGTCATGTCAGGCATCATACGGACCTCTTAGAGAGAGTCCAGAGGAGGGCCACAAAGATGATCAGAGGGCTGGAACACCTCTCCTATGAGGACAGACTGAGAGAGTTGGGGCTATTCAGCCTGGAGAAGAGAAGGCTCTGGGGACACCTTATAGCAGCCTTCCAATCCTTAAAGGAGGCTTATAAAAAAGATGGGGAGAAACTCTTTAGTGTGACCTGTTGTGACAAGTCGAGGGGTCATGGTTTTAAAATAGAAGGAAGCAGATTCGGACAATATCAGGAAAAAAAAATTTATAATAAGGATGGTGGAACACTGGAATGGGTTACTCAGAGAGGTGGTGGATGCCCCATCCCTGGAAACATTCAAGGTCAGGTTGGACAGGGCTCTGAGCAACCTCATCCAGTGGAAGATGTCCCTGCTTCTTGCAGGGGGGTTGGACTGGGTGACCTTTAAAGGCCCCTTCCAACCCAAACTATTCTATGATATGTGAGAAACAGTAGCATTATCCTCCTGTTTGTAATTATGACTTGGCACATTTCCCACCAAAAAAAAAAAAAAAAAAAGAAAGATAACATTAAGAAGTATAAGAAATCATTTTAAAACATAATATAAATTAAAAAATTAGCTTTTACAATGTAGTACATGTTTGGTGACCTGTTTGCACATAGATACCCAAATTGTTACAAGTTGCATGTCTGGTTTATAGAGTAATAAGGGACACGATAAATTCAGGTGACAGCATTACTAGTATTATTCAAAGAATACAATATAAAGATTTATTCCTACTCACTAGCACAGAAACACAGAGCTAAATGAATAAAAGAATGAATAAACACACTGTAAAAAACAGTCTTCCCTCCAGGCGAGATTAGATGTTTGGTTAAACTGTTCTGCATGAAGTCTATCATGCATACTCTGCATACAAAGAAAACACTCTCCTCATCCCAGTAAAAAGAACGCTGAACCATACCAACAAAGTCTGAGTCATCACCCAAGACAGTCAGGTTTGGGATTATTCTGCCCATTCCCAATTTACAATACCCTGACAACTACAAGTTGTCATACCTTGTGTTTACCCTGAACTAAAGTACATGAAGCAAAGCACCAAGTGCCATTGGTGCATGAACACCAATATGTTACATCAATACACGCTGTCTGTAAACGCTGATGTCGTAGCAAATCTTAGAGTGGAATGTAGAGCTACATCCTGCAGCTTGGGTCAGAGCAAGTTTAGCCAGGGTTGGACCAGATGATTTTTAAAGGTCCCTTCCAACCCAAACTATTCTATAATTCTATGATTCTGCATATACCAAGGCCTTTTGGCTTCTCCTGGCAGAGCTGTATCTGCCAGATACAACACTTGTTGCTGCCACAGGTGTTTATCTGGCTGGAGTCCATAGTGTTACCTGGCTTAAGAACAGAAGAACAGCTATAGTAAGGTGATCTATCTGGAGATGGAGAACACACAGAAAGTTGCAGTACCAGTACTGACATCCCAGTTTTCCTTATCAAAGGGTGTATAAACTCTCCCAGCTTGTGGGAAGGAGGACACTCAGAGGAATGCATCTTTTGGCCCTGAAAACATACACAGCAGCCAAAGACCAAGAAAAGGAATCAAAAGATGTTGACTCAAAGAAATATTGAGAAATATTTGGAGCAGAGAAAGACTGACAGAATGAAAAGTAGAAAAACTCTTGCCTCAGTCCAGCCTAGTCACAGAAGATCAGTAAAAGGGATGAGGAAAAGATGAACATGGTGTGGGAGAAACAGCTATGGTTTTCTCCTTTTGGATCTATTATTCTCCTTTTCCTTTCTGTGTTCCTTTTTTTTCCTTTTTTTTTCTCAATACATGTTTCTCTGGATGTAATGTCACAGGTGTAAATTTAGGTAAAAAGACAAAGCAAAACAAGATTTCAGTAAGTGTAAAGCGGATCTATCCTGCTCTGTGGATAACTCTACAGCAAGCTGCCCCTAAAAATACTACAGAGAGCTGTGACTCACGCTCACAAGCAGTGGCTGATCAATGGAAACTTTGGGGAGTCTTTTGTAGGTATTTGTGTAAGAGAACACGCACATAAGAGAGACAAAGGGCAGGAATGTGTTGCTATTAGATACCTCACTGTGTCCCGATGAATCCAATATGTAAGGTAGCACTTATTCTGCACTCCAGAAGGCATGCTGTGTTATTCCTCTGGTACAATTGTTTTCGTCTTCTTATCAGAGCATATGTTAATAGCTTTATGCTACTTACACTGAGAGCTGGAAATTGCTAAGAATTTCAAAGCTTCATCAGGGAGGAACTAAGAATGGTAGATGCCCCAGAAACACCCTACAGAGAGATTCAGCTCCTAGCTGCATTTTTACCTTTTGACTGGTTTTTTTTCAGGCACTTACCATTTTCCCTCAACCTGCAGAGACACCTATTTTCAGTAACATCTCCCAGTGCAGAAGAAAAAAATGCTATTCATATTCACTTACATTAATTAACTGAGAGTAAAATCTGCTTCTGAAATAACATCAAATTAGTAGAGAAGAATAGCATATTAGCTTGAACACATCAAAGTACTGAATGAAGCTGCTCAGCATCTGTAGTAAAGCATCTTATATACTTGTTTTGTAAATCACAATAAAGAAAAAAGTGATTTGTACAGTACTTTTGGCAGCTTTTGTGTTTTCTGTCATACATTTCACCACCTTATTCCTGTCGCAGAATACTGTATTTATATTATTAAAGCCTTTAGACTAATGAAATATGTATCAGGAAATATCAGTAAATACAATTAAACACTACACAGATGCATTAGAGCACTTTCTGAGGGAATTAATGAAATAATGTGATCTGCAATGGCATACTTCTTTCTGCCTTTTCTTTTCAGCATTTCATGCTTCTCGAACACCCTCTGCAAAAATGATCCCCAGGAGAAACAGAAAAAATAAAAAGCTTCTTTGAAGTGTGATGAATTTGTGAGACATTATAACCTTTCTGAGATATTTCACAGACCTGCATTTAGAAACACAGTACAGGCTAACAATGTCAGCTGATGCAATACAGAAAGAAAAAAAGTTAATGATCCCAATCCTGTCAATCTTTAGGGAAAACTGGGAGGCACATGAATGCTGTGCAAGAGCATTATCTGTGACAGTGGTGGATAGAACAACCTCACATGCAGCTTCCTTGCACGGGTTACTTCTCAGTGCAGAGTAGACTTCGTTATATCAGGAAAATGGTTCTCATCTCAGGTAGCCTGTGTCTCTGTTCCCTTAGTTTACCTTCACAATCTCCTGGTTTGGCTTTGTTTTTGAGGGCAAAAAATGGGATGAATTTCCATCTTTGCTGAGGTCATGCTGTTTTACCAGAAATCTTCTTTGACCAGGGTCAGCTGCAGGAGCAATTTGCTCTCTTTTAGGAAATGTCTATATAAACTATCCAACAGTTGTGGCTTTGACACAAGAAAGCAAATGCTACCTCAGGAAGTTCTACAGCAGAGGGATGGGTAATAACTGAAAAGAAAGAGGTTGTAGGCATGCCCTCATGTAAATCTGTACCTGATAACTGATGTCCACCTATAAAGACCCTGTATGTCCTCTATGCTCAAGAGCATAAATCCGTGACACCACTGCATTTTGGAAGCCCCATGCAATTCCAGGCCATCCTTCTGAGAAACGATGAGGTGGACCAAGAAAGGCTGGCAGAAGAGAGATAAGGACTGGCAAGAGTGTGAAAGGGTTGTTCTGCCAGAGGGAATTAAGTGCCTGTGACCTCTCAGTCTGGGAAGGAGGCAGAAGAATATGACAGGAGTCTTAGGAGACAAGAGTGGCATAGAGGATTGAAGAGGGAATGTTATAGTGCAAAAGTTATTGCTTCTTCAGAAGTTTCTTTTTTTTTTTTCATGTGGCATGTGATTAAACTGTGGGACTTTCGGCTGCTGCAGGATGGCAGAAAGCCAAATATATACATAGCTTTAAAACTAGCTTCACAGACTCACAGAAGGAAAATCTATTGTGAGCTACTAAGAGGCAAGAGATCACATTTGTGTCGGATGGACTGTGTCCCACTGCTGAAAAAAGGCATAGCTAAGGAGGATTCATTATACTCTGCTTGGTCTTGTACTCTCCCCTCATCATCAGTCACTGGACTGTGTCAGAGAGGCGATCGGGAGCCTATCAGACCCTTATGGTCTATCTCAGTACAGCTTGTTCCTTACATCCTTACAATAAATATATTTACAATGCAGCAGCTCAGATCCAGCCAGCTCCTGTGGCTGCTGCTTGCACAGTAAATGACCAGGAGGCATGGTAATACCTAAAAAGTGAGTTCTTAGGCTCCCATAGGGTCAGAAATTTCCACTATTGAAAAATATCTGTATATATGCCACATATATTCAGTATATGTCTGTATACCAGTTACACCTTTGGCTCAGAGCAACCAGTCAGTGTGTACGTAGCTCCAAGCTAAGCACTGATGCCTCTAGTCCATGAAGCAGCAAGCTAGATCATGTAAGCAAGCATTGAGAGCGAGAAGACCATAGGTGATGTAGTAACAGCAAAGCGAGAGAAAGGATATGCGTAGGAGCTATGGAACTGCATTTTGAGGAAGGCAGATGTTTGGTGAGAGTTTGAGATTTTGGGGTAGGAGAAAGAGTTACAGCTTGGAGCTTGTCAATTGTTTCATTAACTAATCCCTTTTTGCGAGTGGGAGAGTTCAATTTGTTGAATTAGTGTATGTTCAATCAGTATTGATGTTACTATCACTAAGAAAATAGGACCAAATCCTAAGAATATGGAATTTATCACCAAAATATTGGCTAATTTAAGTCTATTTAACATCTGTCTTCATCAGTTACCCTATCTGCAAAGATTAAATAATTATATCTCACTGTGATACCGTCCTGCTCAGCTCCTGCTTTAAATAATTTTGAAATCTATTGTGTTTATCAGCATTGAAAGAATCTTCATGTAAGTGTAAAAAAACTAAGAAAGAAGAGAGTCGGGAACTTTAGAAAAGAGTATGTGCTTTATTTTGTCCAAATAAATACGATGATAGATTCCACATAAAAAATAGCTTAGTAATTTCCCTGATCAGCTCAATTTTCTCTGAAATTAAAAAGCAGCAGAATACAGCGAAGAAAATAAGCTCTGGCTAGTTGCACTTTGTTTACATTTTGTTTATGTGGATCAGCTGCAAAACAGAGTGTTAATGCTATCCATCTTTAATGAACCTTTGTACTAAAGACAGGGAGTTTATGAGGACTAAACCCTGCGAATAATATTGGACTTCATAACTAAGTCAGCACAGTAGGACTAAAATGCTTTATTGGGCCTTATTCACAAGAGGTTTATACTATACCACTGGTATCTTCCATTTCACTTAATCACTTTTATGAACACAAGCAGAACCCCTACTGCAAACTGCCACCAGAGATCTTAGCAGTCTAAATGATGCTTCACTAAAGCCTCAGAAAGTCTCTTTGTTCAGGAGAAAACATACTAAATCACAGCAACCTAACCCTCTTGGTTTCTTATTTGCTTTAGAAGGTATTTGTCTCCACTCATCTTTGGTGGGATCATATGTATGAACAGAGACATTATTGAAAAGTATCTGTCATTCATCTGTATTGCCACAGACTGCATTGTCTTTAGGTAACTCCGTAAGCACAAGGTCATTTATTTGCATTTCCTCAGGGCAAAAAGTTTAGTAACAAGGTTTTGTAACCTGACTTTATATCAGTAATATTATTACATCACTTTTATATTCTATAGACACCATTATGGCACTTGTCATTGTCACAGGCGTGACAATATCCCAATTTATGACAGTAGGTGGATCTTTAAAGCAGTTTTTACTTACCCAGCAGCCTGAGGTATTTGACAGGACACCATGTCTGAACCAGGGAATTAAACACTCCTTGAGCCGTACTCTGGCATCAAGACCAACTGGGCTACAACTGATCATGTTCATACACCTGAGTGCTCTTGGCCTTCAGAAGAGCTTGCTCACACCCAGACTGCCTATGGGAAATGATCCCAGTCCCATAAAGCTCCAAATCCATTCCCAGAGACTGGGAGCGTGCCGGTTGATTTAGGCCAGAACCAGGGCACCCTAGCAATTCACCAGGACAATCTGGCTCCAGACTGCTAATAAAGACATGGACTTTGGTTGCTCTGTGCTTGCATTTCAGTTCTCTGTCAGGGATTGCGGCACTTCACTGGAACATTTTGAACCTCCAGATAATGAAGATCATAAGGTGCTCAAACGCAATAGTAATGGGGAGCGGCAGCAGGGGACTAGAGGTACAAAAAAAATAAGATGGTCTTTCCATACTGACAACACACTGTGCCTTGTAAAAGTAATTGAGAATAGCAATACTGTCAGCTTAGTGCTTCTTGGTAGCATAGTGAAAAGCATCAGCACACTTTAACTTGCACAAGGGTGCAGGAATGCATCTCTAAGGAGTGACACTGCATTCAGAGCACAAAGGGAATACCCCATGCCGTGCACCGCTAAAGAGATTTCATTTCCTGTTGAAGAGTAAGAAGAAAAAAAGATGTGTACACTATCATGAGGAGAACCTTCTTCACAGAAGTATTCATTTGAATTGGCTTTTTGTAGCCATCCTCTTCAAACAACACTGAAAGTGTCTTTTGACAGTAGCAAAACTGCTCCTGCATTTATTAATTGATGACAGTACAAAAGAAAGTAATTAAAAATTCCATGAAGCCATTCATTCTGTCTGTCCCATGTGTAGCAAGACAGTCTTTCCCACTGTGCTAAAATTAACTGTTTCACAGAAACGTATAAACAACGTGAACGACAATCGATAACATCCTCATCTGCCAGCAGCATTGCCAAGTGACAGTCAATTTAGCCAGCGCTGGGACTGACCGCTCAGATTACTTTCATCAGAGTGAGTCCTCGTGATCAATGCCAAATATTTAACACTTATACCTCCTGCTTTGCTCAAGCACTAAGAGGAAAGACTGAAACCAGTTTGCTGTACGGGGCTCTCTCATCGCTGGATTTAGTCATGAGCATACATGATTTGTTCCCAAGAACTTCCCAAGTTTGACCCCCACATTCCACAGATTTTACAGGGGAATAGCTGGTGAAATCTCTGAAAAACAGTCTGTGTGAGGATTATGAACATTCCCAAACCTTTAAGTCTGCTTTTGCACACAGTGAGTAACGTGCACTTTTTATTTATTTATTTCTTGATAGTAATCCCATTACCTTTTCTACTGATCAGGGCAGTCTGAGTCTGCCCAGCTGATTAGCTATTATTATGTCAAAATACTTTGTAATCCTCTCTGATCTCTTCTTAGCAGCGATGTCAGGGCAGTGATACTCTCGTTTGGATATGCTCAAACACGCAATCATACGAACAACGCAGCACGCTTGGCAGTTTTCTATTTTTATTTCTTTATGGCCAGAATCACAGGTCAGTCTAGAAAACAGTATTTGCTGTTTCTGACTTTCGACAGAGGCAAGACAGACTGAGAGACTGCTCCAGAGCCACCTGGGGCAGGAGGAGAGGGGACTCAGAGCTCCCTAAATCTCTCATCCTCAGCTGCCCACCTGCTTCCTTCCCTTGGTTAGCAATGTGTGGGAGATGCTGCTCACACATGTCTTCTCTTAGTGTGGAGCTGGGATCCTACTCTTGGATCCAGGATGTGGGAAGCAAGATCTGACTCCCTAATCCTCCACGTTTCTATTTCTTGTGTTTCTGTGCCTCAAAATAAGTAAATCAGCAGCTGTCCTGCCTGGAAGTTACTGTTGGGTAGCTGCATCCTAGGTCTCATCTTAGCCACACCAGACAAAAGGTGCAACACAAAGGGAAGAAAGCAAACAAAAATTAATATTAAATACAGGAAGACAAAAACACTGCAGTGCCAAATTCTCCTTTGGTAAATCAGCACAGATTCACTGTTGTTTACATCAGCTAAGCAGAAGAATGGAAACTGCTGACAGAATGGGAGCTCAGAGGCACATGAGTCACCACTCATTGAATTTCCAGGCTCTCGTGACCTAGTAATGTTGTTGGGGCATTCAACAGAAGATGCTGCTTGAGATGCTTTTCTTCTCAATAAATGAGTTTTTGCATTCAGGGTGCGTACAGGAGGTTTCCAGAAAGCTTTCTAATAGTGAGGAAACAATTCAGAGTATCAGCTTGAAATGAGTCAGCCTGCACCTCCCTGCAAAAACCACTTGCCAGGGAGATCTGCTCGAAGGGAAGCAGTGGAAATTTCATATCTTGACACATCACAAGCTACCCCGGATAAAGCACTAGTACAGGCATAAGTAGAAACAATCTTGCTTTTCATGGGGAGATAAGTTCAAACATTGAGCTGCTGAGATACTTTGGAGACAAGTGTGATGTGAGGTCTAAAATAAACAGAGCACTTCATTGCACTATCAGTAATGAACTGCAGAGAACTATCGTGGTTGGTGTATTCTGCCAACAGGGCTCTATCCTGTAAAATACTGAACACCGTAAATTCTTGTTAGAAAGAACATACAGTATTTTCTAGGGGAAAAGAAGAAAAATCTCCGCAATAAAAAAAAAAACCACCAAAAATAATTACTTAGGTAATCACACTTCTGAAAAATAACTAAAAAGCAAACACATGAATTGAAAATCTACCACCAAAATTTATTCTACTGCAGAAGAAGTTGAAATAAACATTCCAGTAATTTCCAAAATTAATAGAATTTGAAGGTAGAATATTGGACTGGCTTCTGAAGTACTTACACATAGTTTGCAGAACTTCTCAATATAAAACATTTATCCTAAAACCCAGAAATCCATACCAAGTCCTCTGTTATTTTCTAATCCTTCAGTAATGCCTATGGTTGCCTGAAAAGACTGTCAAGGAACATAGGCAAGACAGAATATTCTACCTTTTGCTGTAATTAAATGTTAAATTAGGAACTTAATATACACACAGGAGAGAAATACCTTTCCATTTGTTCTGCTTTGTCATCATTTTTCTTCAGATAAGAGCAACTTTTCTTACCAAACAGTTTATCAATGATTCTTTACTTAAACTTGTGCTTCCTGTCATAGACTGTGGTACATACAAAGCACATTATTCCAACTTAAAGTTCTAACATAGTAACTTCAAGCATTTTGTGAAATAAATAGAAGTAGCAGTTAAATGTCTCCTTTGCATCGTTCATTAAAAAGAGAGAACTTGGCAGTTCTCTGCTAAGGAACAAGAGACTGAAATAGAAAATATTTCTGAGATCCTTTCAGCTGCAGCATATATGGGTACAGTGAAATAGATCCCGAAATCTTTCAGCCTTACTAAAACTGGCTTAAGCAGTTCCTGCCTTCTCTGTCACAGACAATAGTTCCCAGTCTTGCACTAAAACTCATTATTGCATCTACACCACTGTTTCTGTGATGGCGCAGTACTGCAGTTACATCAGTAACATAAGTACAAGAATTATTAGGGTTGTTCAGCCTGGAGAAGAGGAGGCTCTGGTGAGACCTTATTGTGACCTTTCAGTACTTAAAGGGGGCCTATAAGATGGGGACAAACTTCTTAGCAGGGCCTGTTGTGATAGGACGAGGTGTAATGTTTTTAAACTAGAAGGAGGTAGATTTACATTAGGCGTAAGGAAGACTTTTTTTTACAATGAGGGTGGAACAACACTGGAACAGGTTGCCCAGAGAAGTGGTAGATGCCCCATCCCTGGAAACATTCCACAATTCTGTGATTATCAGTAGCAATCATGTATTTCCACGGCTTGAGGCATCCATGGCCACAGGAAAACAAACAAGCAAACAAAAAAAGTGGCAATCTCCATATACCAGAAGTTGTTGAGCATTGAGGGGAATCTAGTTACAGTTCTCCTGAGCAGTACATTTCTAGCTTAACTTTTCATGTCTCAGTAGTGATTTGATCATTTCTATATAAAGTGTGCAAAGAAATATAACAGTTACCTGATTTTAAAGGACTTACATAAAATGTAAACTGCTGTTGGCTGCTATCAAGTATATAGACCTTGATTTCAATCCATAAAGTGGCTTTGATAAATTAAATGGCATTCAGCAAAGGTAGATTACATCAAATCACTCAAATGTTGCTCTGAGTGAGCGAGCACTCCTGGTACCTCCCTGGCTTACCCTCCATTCCTCACCTCACTCTAGCCAGATCCTTCAGCCTTCACACAGTGTGCCAGCACGGAAACTGGTAGACTCCAATCACATTTTATCTTTTTACAATTAATACTATACCCTTGTCTTCTGCCACCCTCCCCATATCATTGCCAGGAGATGCAGGGGAGCCTGTACCTCTCTCCATCTGCACCCGAGCTCCAGACCCCACAAGGAGCTACAGTTCGGCTCTAGCCATGAGTTACTGAGCCAGGTGGTGATTTTCTGTTAGAATATCCCTGCTCTGACAGAAGAAGCTGTCTGGACATCACCTGTCAAAACTCTACCTTGCGCACACAGTACTTACCCATTTAATAATTGACCCTCAGCTACCTGGGTGTGTCAATCATTTGCTCTTTATGTAGCTGTTAACATTTTTTTTTTCAGAAGTTTCCTTGCATGCATGAAATTTCTTGTATGGATTACAAAGCAGAACTGTGAAGCAATATTGTGTTTTAAGCAGCGATCTGAAACATGAAGTCAAATCCGTGATTATTTTTTTCAAAGGATTCAATTCAGTATAATATTCAAACAACACAAAAAGAAGAACTTTATTTCTTCTGGGCTTGGTAGCTCCTTTTCATTAAAGGATTCCTCCAGGCTGAATTTTGCACTTAGAGCAACATTTAATCAACACTTAGATTGCTTAGCATTGCTCTGTGAATGCTGATCATTTGACTGACTAATCCAATCTTCTCTTTCCCTGTGCAACACTGAAACGAAGGACATCTTTTAAAACGGGGAAAGGCTAGTCCTCTGAAGGGTCCAGTTCAGGATAAAAGGGCAGTGTCTGAGTGGACAAGACTGGCAGCCACCCTAAGTGACTCAGCGGGAGCTCTGGAGGGCATCTCACCTGAAGAAGGCACAATGTCCTCCATCCCATAAGCAGCTACAGCAGCAGCACAGAAGATGTGCTGGCTCTGTTCCTCAGCAGCCTACAAACTTCTGTTGGTGATTGGGAGGAGAGGTAGCGGGAGGGACATCTAACTCTGCCTTCTCATTCTTCTCTCAAGGATGCTTGCATCTACTGCAGCAAAACACCCTACTGTGGCTTGCACAGAGGCACATAAGACAAGCTTCTGTCTTCTCCTTCTGTCTCTTCCTCCGTACGCTGTAACATCCCCACAGACCTAGCCTAACCTTCCTGCTTCTGCAGCCCCAGCTCAGTCACCCAGCCATGTGGTGCTCCTCCTTACCTGTCTCTGCAAACAGGACACTTCCCCACAGAATGACCGTGAGACCCGTTTAACATCTGCAAACCATTCTGAGTTCGTGAGGAGCAAGGTATAGTTTAAGATACAGCTTAAGCATAACAATATATCTACACAAAGCTCTATCTAACACTGCTTACCAAATTATTTTGATTTTCCATTTAATGCTAGTGTTCGTGTAATTTACAATTAAACAATTCAGTTTTGTCTGCCTGTGGAACTTCTTTCACCCAAGTGATGAATCAGATGTACACTACAAAGTGTTTTGAAAAACTGACAGACTCCCATATGCAGACCTCTGTACAGGCACATAGAATCACAGAATTGCACATGTAGGAAGGCATTTTGGCAGATCATCCAGTTCAAACCTCTGAGTTTTGAATATCTGCAAGGATAGATTTTCCAGTCACCAGGAACCTCCCCCAACTGCCATGATCTCTCAAAGATGACAGAGAGGGACCTCACAATGACACCAAAAAGCTCCAAGAGCACCTTTGGGTGCTCCCCATTTGGTCCCATGGATTTGTGTATGTTCAATTGGCTTAAAGGCTCCTTTTCTGTAGTCTTCTTTGTGTTTCACTCCTGCAGACTCTGCAGGGAAAGGAAACAAAGGTTTCTTCACTATTCCTTCTAAGGTAAATTGGGAGGACAGAGCTGTGAGTGGGTTCAAAAAGCAATTAAACAAAGTCACGGAATAAAAATCCATCAGGACTGTTCCATGCTGAGATGCTGATGCTACCACCTGATGCCAAACAGCCCTTATTCCAAAGATTGCCAGACAGTCCGATGCCAAACATGGGAAACCTCACAATATGGTAACCACATTTCTTTTCCTTGTGCATCTCTGCCCAGTCACCATTCTTGTTGGCTTACACTGAAGAAGAATGGATCTGAAAGACTTCCGCACCACCAGAGAAGATCCTGGACTAAAGGGCTTTTGATCCAACCCAGTAAATTCTTACCCAGTATGTTTAATGCTTTTTCTCTGCAATTTAAAGCTAAAGTTGTAAAGCTTCCACTTCTGGTGAGGAGTAGTATATTACAAGTACTCCAACAATGCAGGCCTAGATGTGAATGCTGCATCACTCAAATGAGCAATGCTGTTAACAAACGCTTTTGTTGTTGTAGCTGTTCACAAGCTACATGCTAACCAGGCTACAGCAGCAGAAAACTGAAAACATTTTAAAAATAGGTTTTAAACAGCCAAGACAAACTACACTTGCAGCACCTACAAACACTGAAGCTGATCGCGGTTAGCTGTAACCTCTTCCGCCACTTTCTCCTACCCTAGCAAAAGGCTTCTCAAACGAGTGTCATCAGCCATTTGAGTGCTGGGTAATTGCAGAGGGATCTTGAGTCTTTAAAGCTATTTGTTGATTCCTGACCTTGGCAAAACCACACAAGATTTAAAACCATCTCCCTTTTAAAATATTGCCACGCCCTCCAGCAACAAGTGGGGAGCTTTTCTCATCTCAAAGCTAGTGGTTTCATGAGGATGGCAGAAAGTGGAATATGAGGTTGTGGTTCATACAGATAATTATCTGAAGTCATAGTGACCTTTGTTGAAAGCTGTACTGAAGAATAAAGAAGCATTATACAAACTGTTCATCCTTTAGAGAAGGCAAAAGTACATAACGGCATCAAAGTCCATTAATTCCTAATAGATTCTGTCACAAAGGGAACCTTTGGTATTAAATTAATAATTCAGTTCACTGAGATATTTTTATATCTAAAACTCTACCTTAGCAGTTGTTTTCATACAGAAAGCCCTATTATTTCTGATTTTCAGGATTTTTTTAGTGTGCATATTTAAAATCTCATTAATATTCTGAGGGCTTCCCATCTGGAGGTCAGCAAGGGACTGTGTGAGCGCTGCCCTCTTTAATATGTATATTAGCCACCGGTGGTTGGGGAGATTGCTAAGTGTACAGCATAAGCAATTTGCTGAAGCCACAACTCTCTGCTTCCCTGCCATCAAATGCAGATGAAACGGGGTTTTTCTGTGCCCCATAAAACAGACTTTCTCTGAGACTGGAAGTCAATTCAGCTAAGGAATTAAGAAAGCTGCAAAGAAAAATGAGAGTGAAAGAAGTACAATGAAAAATAGAAAAACAGTATTAGTGTTAGTCCGTTAGCTATACGTTATTTATTCTTTTCAGTATAGGTTTCATTGCAACATTGATGGAATACAAATTGACACAAAATTCATGTAAATTTATGTAAATGCATATATAAATGAGTTGCAGCCCTCAGGCTCTTGGCAAGTTGCCACAGTGGCTCTGAGCAGAGCAAAGCAGAGAATTTGCACCACCGTAGTACTCTGAGAGGTGTTATTGTGAATTAGAGTGTGGTTTTCTGAGAAACATTAGTCGCTTTATCAGTTTCTACATGGAGTTTGCCAGGGGCGAAAGAAATACCACTTTGTGAACTTTTGGCTTCTTATCTGAGTTAGTAATAGCGCCGAGCCTAGAAATAGCTCATGTGTGACCATTACAAACTCTTTCACTTTCTCAGCAGAGTTTATAGTTACTGTGAGACAGAAACGCGCAGCTCATGAACATGATAAACTTCACTGGCATTTCTTTGGAATCTGTAATAGCCATGAACTCCAAAATAGCTGGTTCATGACCATTACAAACTCCTTTGGCTTCTCAATGGAGGCTTCCTAATAGCCATGAGCACAGAAATAGCTGGTTCACAACCATTAAGATCTTTGTCAACATGTCCTTTGGGAATATAATGGTTGTAAGCCCAGGAACAATTTTTACACTTTTTTTTACTTTTCCATACTGAAACACAGCCATATAGCCAATAATTTGCCAGTAACAAATAATGCCATCATATGGGCTTACTTAGCCATTCAGGGATAATGCAACAGAGTAAAACATAATACATTAAGGTAAAAGGCAGGACTAGATCTGGGCAGCGTTTCAAAGCTTGTGGCTTATATCTGATTATCTTCTATCTATCTGTCATGGTATTTAGTCCCATTTGATCAGCATTCACAGAATCCAATCCTATCTTCATTCACCAGTTGGAAAGGGCAGCTCACAGGAGGTGTCACAGACAATAACAAGAGCAAGGGTGGGGGACTGGCCTGAAAGTGTGATGGGCTGTTCAGGGAGGCAGCTCTTCTTATTTTTCCATATAAAGTCACTCAGGATGAATATGACACCTCTATGGCCTGTCTACAAAAATACCTGTGGCCAGATCTCTAGAGGTACTTCCTGAATTTTTCTAATTGAAGATATATTGAGTCTACCTGGTCTGTTGACCATATAGCCAGATTAAGACAGCTGACATGGTAGCTGATAGTCTGCATGTGAACCCCCACCTTGGCCCTTAACAATCTACACACATAGCCTATGCTCAGCCACGGCATGACGGGAAGGAAATCCAGTCATGGCCCTCTTGAATCTCTGCAAAACATCTGGTCTTCGCAAAATAACTCACTCCTCTTCACTCCTCTTCTTCTAGAGCAAATGTGGGAGGCCTTTAGAGTCCTCACAGGTCCTTTGCTAGAAACTGTATATTTACACGCACCTACACAACAGCTGAGTACCATTTGTAGGCTTTACCAAAGGAACAAGCCCTGACCTCTAATTCTCAAAATAGAAAGGAAACATTGAAGCACTTTTCCTCTGTGATCCTCCCCACTCTCCTCACAGCCTCTGGCTCCACATCTTTTCCTTCAAATTCCCCTAGAGCCCTCTCCTATATGACCCCCCCACACACCTAGTCACTGATGTCCCAGGGCTCCCATCTGAAAACCCCTCTCCTTTCAGAGACAGAAGATTTTCTGGGGGCTAAAAGTCTCTCCTTTTAAAAGGACTGAGTAGGGGCAACAAGGCATAAAAGTACTGGTGGCACAGGGGGAAGCATTTAAGTATTTATATGCTCTTCTCCTTACTGCTTTGGGGAATGTATTATTTCTTTTAATAAGAAGTGTTTGTATAAATCAGCCCCTCTGAGGCCATGCGGTTGTAGTCTTGGGACCTACTTCTGTTCCCACCAAAGTCAGTGCCCAAATCTCTATTGATTTCAGATGAAGCAGTCCTGGGCTCTTTGGTGTTTTCTCTTTATTTCCCAATAAGAAATTGTTTTCTTTAAAGCTCTGATATCACATGATGCAATCCATTGTAAAAACAATGCTCTCGGTGCGTATACATGCACAGAAATGGAGTAGTGATCTTTTAGTTATAATTCTCTGTGGCAGAAGCGAGCATGGGAGCTGAATCATTGCAGGATAGAAAGCCTCCAGAGGAAGCATGTACTAACATATCAGACTTCAGAGAAAAAATCATGTTCCAGCAATTAAACATAAAATGAATCAACCATTTTAATTAATTTTACCTGAGTTTTCACTGTTTAAAAATCCCCAGCCCTTGGGAAGGAAAAAGACAGATGGGGCTGTCAAGGAAGTTAAAGGATGAAATAAAAGATTGAATGGGCAAACTGGCAGGAAAACAATAAGCGAAAGAGATGCCAAAGAGTGTTGTTATGGTGGTGCTGGGAGAGGACATTAGTCCCCAGAGAAGAGAGGAGACGATCAAGGGCCTGATCCTACAAATCTGTATTTGCTTATGTGAATGTTCTCATTGATCTTAACCGGACTCTGTGCCTGGGAAACTATTTGTGGAATCAGATCACAGAGTGCTAGAGAGCAAATGTACCTCATTCATTGCCTAACCTGCAAACATTTAGCCAGATGGACAGATCAGGGAGTGGAGGGAAGAGGGGGTCTCAGAGTAAGAAGAGAAAGTAACACAGCAGGAGAGATTTTGCTCTGGTGTTAGCAGAGCGATGTCACTGATGCCACTTTGCCACCCCTTGATCCAAAAGAAAGGGGAGATCCAGGCACTTAAGAATATATTTTTGAAATTACATGCAGTTCCTGAGTTGGGATTTACTTCACCCAAGGCTTAGCCCAAGGAAAGGTCTGACAACAAAGTTACGAAAACCCTGAAAAATTAAGAAATGTTGATACAAATATATTTAGTCTGGTGTAAAAGGCATATCCTACTGATATATCATGCTACGCTATGATGTATGATGAAACAGCTAAAAATAAATACCTACTGAAGAAATAAACCTGTCAAAGTAAAAATTTTATGTTAAAAATTCATTTATTGCATCTCTCTTGCACTCATTACAGTACCTGCACAGCCCCAAATTCTAAAAATGTATTTGAATGCCTGATTCCTACTGAAATCAGTAGGAGTTAAGCACTTAAAATGTCTTTGAGGATGTGAGTTCTAGTTCACCAGTATTATAAATTTAACAGTTGTCTACTTATTTTTTCCAAATGATGCTTCATCCAGTTTCTGATTGTTTATTTTGTTTCACAGCACTGGAAGCACATTAATAATAAATATTTATATACAGGAGTCATCAAGAATCTTTTCTGGTGAAAAATATTTTCATTTCCAAAAGCTTCAGACTGAGTAATAAGTTATATACATATTAGTTACTGCAAAAAAAAAAATCTTGTATTTATGGCACTTGTATTTTTTATAGGACCATGGATCTATATCTGTTATGAGGTCCTAAGGTGCTCCTGTCCTTGATGACGTAAAAGCTTACTTCATCAGCCCTTAGAGAAAAACCAAAACAGTAGATGCAATGTCTTGTATTCTATTGCATAATCTGCTGCTAATCACAGAGCAGCTTAATTGCCACAGCGAGAAAGCTGATGCTTGTAGCTCTAGCATTATAGATACAAGTGTTTTTCAGAAAAGGTTAGGGAAAAGATTTCTAGAAATTTAACACAAGAATAAAATTATACAGAGGTTTTTCTTAACAAAAAAAAAAGTGAAAGTTGCTTAATTTGACTGCATGATCTACTGGGCAAAAATATATCTATGCTGAAACAATTACAATCACTTGCTTACAACAATCAGAAAAAAAAAAAGGCAGACCACAAAACCGTATTATCTAGTCATAAGTCTGGGAAATAGAGATTATTCACTTCTAATCCTTTCCGTTTTGTAAGCATGTAGGAAGGTGGACAGAAAAACAGGAAAACACAGGTAGGTGACAATAGTGATTTCTTTTAAGGTCCTGAGCAGTATAAAATAAATCTTCTTTTTTTTTTTTTTTCCATGTGTAAGTTTAATTTCAGAGAGAAATAGCTCAATAATGATATCATGCCAGAGAAGTCTGTATTTCACCACCTGAGGCACAGTTTCATCTGTCTAAGGCCATAAGAATCAGATCTATTTTTAGTAAAGATAATACCAAATAACTTTCTTTGATTTAACTGAGCTCATTAGACTAATTGCTAGAGATAGCAGATCAAGGCACAGTTCCTTAAGAACTATGACTGTAGTAAATATTGACAATATTAGCAATTTTTTCTAAAACAGAAAAGTACAATATTATTGATTCTGATCTCTCCCTGGTTTTGCATGAATGTAAAAGTAATTCCATGGCCTCACTAGAGTTTTTCTACATTCACCTCTGCATCAGCAAGTTCAGAAACAGAGTTGTTTATACACCATTCTGAGGAAAATATCTGGCTTTTCTTAACAGCATATAGTTCTTTTTTAACATATTTTTGTGACGAAAGTTCTTTAGTGAAATATTTAGTCTGATCAAAAGATGCAGAGCAAAACCCTAAGACACAGTTGTACTGAGTTCCCAGAGCTAGAATCATATAAAAAGATTACATAATTCCCTGTTATTGATGTGAATAATTCTCTGGATTTCTTTTCCTTTATAAAGTTTTGACTATTCAGACTCAAGATTGTCTAAATGCATGTAGTCTGAAAAATGCAAGAATCAAACTCTGACACATTTCTTTCCCTTTATCAAAATTTCTTGTAATGTGGTGGTTTTTTTCTTAAGATATATTTTGGGGGTTTTCCCCACCTCAGCTATCTATCCTCCCTTTACTCCTATCAATAATTAAAATACTTTCCAAAGGCTCTATAGGGCACTTGCTCACAAGTCCTTCAATTTATCAAAGGATGCCCAACACATAAATACGGGATAACACACAGCTGCAAAAGATGCTCTGGGATTAGTAAGTAGGAGTGGGTACAGGGTAAAGAAATGGTAAAAGATAGGGTAGATCCAGGGTAACAGAGCAGTTTGCTGTTTAATTTATCTGAAGGTCTATCCTGGCATTCAAAGGGAGACACGACTTTGGGAAATCTCCCTGTGGTCAGTATTGGCACCATGTTCAGCACCAGTTGGTGAGTACACCAGTAGCACCTCTGTCTCCTCTGTTGCATAAAAGGCAGGACACAAGTTGACAACAACAGTGAGTTAAGCATATATTGAAGAGTTGCCTGTTGCCAGTCGTATTGCAGGTGAGGTAAAGTATAAAATAGTAGATTAGGCCTAAAAGCAAGGGAGAAAATTGTGCTTTCATGGTCAAGATAGTGATCCACTCTGCACCTAAGACAAGCGTTGAGAACATCCACATTTTCTGATAAAAGCTTGTTGAGATATCTGAAACTTTATTGTTCCATATGTCTAGAGAGGCCACCATTGTGTCCAGCCTTAAAAAGTAAGTAACTTGCACCATCTCCAAGACTGTTTGGAAATCACTTGACTAAGCAGCAAAGGCTTATCTGATCCCTCCCCACATGTCCCTCCATAACTACTCAGAGGAAGAAACGATGATCCCCAGGATTTGTTTGGTTTTTTTCAGTAGCTAAGCAGTTAGACCACTGAGCCTTGTGGCAGAAAATTTTGTATTCTCAGACCCTACTTAATCAATACCATTATTCATACTTATTAAAAGAAGCTCATTGTGATGAAACAACAGAGAAAGACTTATGATGAACAGGAGTCTCCACCTCGAATTAAAAACGTCTCATTCTCTCCGTGTGCTGTGTAAATCCAGCACGTATTTTGGAAATACCTAATACGTGTTGGTTTCAGCTGAAGCTTGTAATGTAAATAGGCATAAGAACATTTGGCAGATAACCCAAATTACAGCTTTGCTACTGCAATTTCATTAGAAAACAGAAATATTAGAAAACTAATCTGCTAGGAGGTGCGGAACAAACTGACACTTGCCTTTAAGCTCTTACAATGCTTGAATTATAGAATTTATTATTATTATTATCTTAACATGTTTAAATTAAAGTCAATGAAGTATGTATCTGAACTCTAGAATGAATTATTATCACTGTGTCACTGCCTTGAAATCTGTTAATTATCTAGGAAGGATCCACTTGGAGAGTGGAGACAGATATGTACCATATGCCTGATCTGAAGACTTGCACCTGTCATTTAAAATAAGATTAATCTCTTGAATATCAATACATGAGTGTGGGGCCATGAATCTGAATGAAATGATTCTAAGGCAATCTCATAACCAAATTAAATTCTAGTTTACTTCTGGAGGCTAAAATGATAAATAGACTTTGCTGTTAGGTCAGATGTTTGACTTAACCAGTAATAAATAAACACCCCCTATCACAAGAAGACAAACTGGCTGCCAGCTCAGATTCTGCATTGGTCTAACACCTGTGTGCAGAGTACACCTATTTCCAAAGTAGCTTGCAAAGAAAATAGCTTACAGAACATATGACAAAGAGGGGTAGGGAATTAAAGTCTTGCAGAGATCTACAAGATCTGGGGAGATTAGCCTCTAGAGAAAGACTGGAAAATATCTGCTCTGTAGTGCAATTTAGGACATCCAACAAACTAGATATTCAAGGTGACATCCTGACTTCAGTCAACTCAGCAGCAAAATTCCCTTAGACTTTTAAAGGCCAAGATCTTCCCTTATCTCATTACAAGTATCTGTGAGCCCAGCATTGTAAGGTGATGAACACCCAGAAGTAGTGACTATTCACAGTGACTGCCAGAGTTATGACTTGATTTTTGTTCAGGCGTATCTGATACATTTCTTCATACCTTATAGAAGAGGAGATGCTCTGTACGTGTGGGAACATGTCCTTCATAAAGTAGCAGTAAAGCCTGTCTTCCTTATCAGGATACGGTTTAGGTATCCAGAGAGAGGAACAAAGCCTCAAAGGAAGGAAAATCCCCTGAACTCATTTCTTCCATCCACCCTCCTCTACCCAGGAGCAATGAAAGAAGTTCCTTTTGCTACCTGCACAAAGCAATTTTCCTAAGAACTTATATTTTGAATTTTCCTTTGACTAATTGGAAAAGGAAGCAACAAGACAATTTACTAGTTAGTTATTAGTCTTCTAATTAAAAAAAAATAATAACAATCATAGAACAGGAGCACAGTAAGGAAAAAGGAAACAAAGCAGCCAGGGAAGGAATAACAAGCAATAAAATGTTCCTATTGATTTCGTAAAACAGTTCCAATTGTTCTTGGAACCTGATTCAGGGTCAATTGTGAATTATGGGAAAGGGAAAAAGGACAAAGTCCTCGTAACAGATAGAAAATTGTTTCAAATATGGTCTTTAGACCCTGGGCGGGGGTGGGAGGAGGAAGCAAAGGATATTGTGCAAGCTGAGAAATCATGCTTTTTATTTAAAGGAGAAATATAATGGATTTCTTTTATTCATTGTTTACATCCCTAGATTAAGACAGCAGGATCCTATAGATATTAATTAAAACCCACACAGAACCCAGTTTCCAAATCCATTAATTTTTTTGATTGGTTTAAAAAATGTCCTAGTAATATTGTAACTTCCTGCTCACTCTCTCCTGAACAACTTCTTCAAGAAGATTCCCAGACTGGGTACGTTTTTCCTGCATTCCTACTCTCACATCTTCATCTGCTCGTCTTTCCTTGATGTTCAGTTTTATCTCTGTTTGTTAAATCTTTTTATCCTTATCTCATCTGAGGATTTATATTCACAAACACAAAAGTTTTCACTTATAAAAAGCTGCCTAACGTGGAATATTTATAAACACAGGAAGATCTCAGTGAGAACAAACCAGAAAGCAGTAGTAGAACCTGTTTTGACCCATCATCAGCAAAACCTCTCTCCTTGTCATTGCTAGAACAGCTTTCTAGCACCTCCTCCCCTACAAAATTACCTCCAGTTATAGACCTTGCTAAAATCCTATAGTAAAATAGGTATCACCCAAAGTAACTAGGCGATATCCACGTGTCCCCACATGGTTAATATCTCACTTGCCTTACAACAAAATGTTGGCTCTGTTACGTTTCTACATGGGGTTGGCTAACGGGACCTGGTAATTATGTAGTAAAAACATATCCCTCTGTCAGCAGTGACAGCCTTAGTGTTTCATGCTGTTTCCCATCATGGCAGCATCTAAGCACTCTCCTTGTCAAATCAGTTGCATTAGGAAAATAGCCCAAGAATGTCTACAATGGTTCAAAGTGGCAGACCATACACATCTTTGGAAATTGCCAAAAAAATTCTTCCAAGAACTTCTAAGATAGATGAAATAATCTTGCAGGCACAGACTTTTCTGAATTCCACCTAGATAAAAGTGGTCCTAAAACATTAGGATGTGTATCTTTGATCTTTTTTAGCCTTTCCAATGTCACTACCATGGTTCTATTATTCATAAAAATTACAAACCTTATTATGACTCCTTGGAAGCTCTCGGTTTCTACAAGAAAGAGCTGGACAGACCTGTTCAAACACAGAAAATGAATTCTAACCTCCATCAAAGCTTTCCAAAAGGATTTTGCTAAGGTTCTGGTACAGATGAAAAATTTAATCTTAACTCTTTTAATACACTTTAGTATATTGAATAGTGTAAGACAGCATTAGAAATAGTCTGAGATAACAGTATCAGTACCAGCTCAGCAAAGCCCAAGTAGCAATTTTAAACAGTGTAAACAGCAAATTGTAAACTAGCTTAGTTTTAGTCATGGTAACAAAAAATAAGCTGTCTGGAAAGCATCAGTAGCGAGAACATTCAGCTTTTTAAAGCTGAATGAGAGCTTTCAACAGCTGAAGGTCAGAAAGCAGCTCTGATTGTAAACAAAGGAGAATTCTGTCCCCTCTGGCACTGAACTTGTATTTCTGAATATATTCCCATCTGCACAGGCCCTAAAACCTTAATGAAACTCCAATGCTGAACTGAGGTTAAGTTAGGCAGAATGCATACTAAATGTCATACACCTTTCTATGAGCTAATTTCTAGAATAAATATTCTTCTTTTTTGTTTATTATTCACACAATTACAGATCTAATATGTTCCACGTTATTGTTACATATGCTAATAACAACTAGTGTTGCTCTTTATTTGTTTATTTAATCATGAACTTGAGATTTTAAACAATTTTTTTTTTAATTTCTTACTATGAGAATATGGCTCATCTACTACAGGTTCTTTAAAATATGTGTGTTTCCAGTCGTATCTAGGGTTTAGCACTCGCACCGTCTTCTATCAGTGCGAGACTTCAAGACTCTGGCTCACACTGCTTGTTGAAAGAGGTTTTATTTGCTCTGTATTTCAAATCATTTTAACAAATTAGAGAAGGAACACTAACTCTTCAGTCCTCCAAAACATGTTCACTGTGGTGATGGCATAGAAAAGTGACAAACAACCCAAGATTTAAGGGTCATCACATCCAGAGGAAAAAGGGCCTTGGTATTTGAATTACTCTCAAATCAACTTTATCCCAAGACAGACATTAAGAAATAGGTACAGAAGTAGATGCAGAAACAGTTATGGAAAACAACTATTTACTGTGGTTCAAATAGTTACAGACTGATTACTTGGTTTAAATTCAAATGCAAAGAAATGAAAGATAATAATGATTATAGAATTACAGAATGGTTTGGGTTGGAAGGGAGCTTTAAAGGTCATCTAGTCCAACCCTCCTGCAAGAAGCAGGGACATCTCCCACTAGATCAGGTTGTTCCAGCTTGGCCTTGAACGTTTCCAGGGATGGGGCATCCACCACCTCTCCGGGCAACCTGTTCCAGTGTTCCACCACCCTCGTTGCAAAAGTTTTTTTCCTTATATCAAGTCTGAATCTGCTTCCCTTTATTTTAAAACCATGACCCCTCAACCTGTCACAACAGGCCCTGCTAAAGAGTTTCTCCCCATCTTTTTTATAAGCCCCCTTTAGGTACTGGAAGACTGCTGTAAGGTCTCCCTGGAGCCTTCTCTTCTCCAGACTAAGCAGCCCCAACTCTCTCAGCCTGTCCTCACAGGAGAGGTGCTCCAGCCCTCTCATCATCTTCATGGCCCTCCTCTGGACCCTCTCCAACAGGTCCATGTCCTTCTTATGTTGGGGCCTCCAGAACTGGACACAGTACTCCAGGTTGGGTCTCACCAGAGCAGAGCAGAGAGGCAGAATCACCTCCCTCAACCTGCTGGCCACACTTCTTTTGATGCAGCCCAGGATGCAGTTGGCTCTCTGGGCTTCAAGCGCACATTGTTGACTCACGTTGAGCTTCTCATCCACCAGCAGACCTAAGTCCTTCTCTTCTTCTCTACTGTCAATCCATTCTCTGCCCAGCCTGTATTTGTGCCTGGGATTGCCCCGACACATGTGCAGGACCTTGCACTTGGCCTCGTTGAACTTCCTGAGGTTTGCATTGGCCCACCTCTCGAGCCTGTCAAGGTCCCTATGGACAGCAATTTTGTATGTCTGTACTTCAGATCCACTCAAAGACATTTTTCTTCTTTGCTTCCAATATTGCTAAGATACTCCCATGCACATTATTGTCAGGATGAAACTCTTATCTTTCACTCTCAGAAGAAAATCTTGTTGAAGGCAAAGACTCCTGTTGAGATCATATTCAGACTCAGACCTTTAACCCACCACAGAAAGCTGTGATCTGCAATTTAATCAGCATAATAATTTTGACACTTCTCCTGAAGGGTTATTGGCCCTCCCTATCTAACTTTGAGACTTATTAACATCCTTTTCAGATAGCAAAGTGGAGTCCTCTGCCAGTAAACAGAAACTTACTAGGGACTACTTCTGTATCTAATATAAACAACTCATTAACCCCCTAGGGAGACAACACCATATTCCTGCCTGGTGTTCAAAGAATTCAGCTCTCAGTGTACATATTCTTAACAAACAATAATCTGTATCTCATGTAAACATCTAACCTGGCAATTGTATTTTATATAAGCATATAAATTACAGTGTGAGGTGGCTCATTATGTGTTGTTGATTGAGGGTGGACATAACATTAAACAAAGAACTATTAGGAGACAGTAGGTTCAAAGGTTTCCTTAAAAATGGACTTCGGAGAATTTCATACCGTACTTCACATTCTCCTATGCCAAGCAATCATAGCCATGATGATGAGCATGTCTTTCATTCCAAACCTAGAAAATGCTCTTTATTATATATTTTCTATGTACAGGTCAGTCAGGTGTAACAAATAAGGCCCACAAGCTCCCACAGCAAAATTGCTCCTTTGTTAAAGTTGGATCCCAGGAAAGGCTGAACTGTTCCCAGCTGGCAGCAGTTCTCAATTCATATGATCAAAGCTGAAAACATAGCTGTCACCTTGATGTCCTTAGCCTTTTGTTGTCACTGTAAAAATTTGTGCTTACATCGGTGGTTAGAGGTTCTGCTTCATCTGTGGCTGAACACTACCAAGCTGCATTCACTGCAGCCTTTGCTGAAAACAAAAATGAAATCTGTGTAATTTAGACGTTCATTTTCTCCAATGGTAAACTAGCGAAAAATAGCTTGTCACTTCCCTGTTTCCAGACACTTTGTTCCCTACTTTGCAAACTCACCTGGCTTGCGGCTGCAGCTCAATGCCCTCTCAGCTCTGCCAACTGCAAGGGCTGTAGGGTTGCTTTGGGCTGTGCTCTGATCACAACCACCAGAAGGATCAGAGGGATTTTTTTTTTTTAAACTACTTTTGAAGAGGGATTTTGATCATTTCAATGATCCTCTTTGCAAGACATCTACAAATAGTTGTATCAGTACAGCTAAGAAAGTAGCAGGAGAAACATGGCAGAGAGTGAGAACAAGTAGAGGAATAGGAAAAATCAATAACCTCTTAAACTGGCTTTGCTGATGGGAAAAATGTTACTAAGATGAAGTTTTCAGGATACAGCTTTGTTCAGCAGGATGAGCCAAGTGACTGGTTTTGCTGCAGGAAAAAAAAAAGCCTGCACTCCTTCACCACATCTGGACACCCACGCCTATCAGCGTGTCAGCTGTGCTGTTCGTCCTGTACCACAGAGGGACAACCAAGAAGTTTAGTGAATTCAGTTCACTAAAATGATCATAGAATCATAAAATAGTTTGGGTTGGAAGGGACCTTCAAAGGTCATCCAGTCCAATACCCCCGCAAGAAGCAGGGACATCTCCAACTAGATCAGGTTGCTCAGAGCCCCGTCCAACTTGGCCTTGAATATTTCCAGGGATGGGGAATCCACCATCTCTCTGGGCAACCTGTTTCAGTGTTCCATCACCCTCACTGTAAAGAACTTCTTCCTTATGTCTAGACTGAATCTTCCCTCTTTTAGTTTAAAACCATTACCCCTTGTCCTATCATAACAGGTCCTGCTAAAAAGTTTCTTCTTATTTCTCCTTGCCCCCTTTAGGTACTGGAAGACTGCTGTAAGGTCTCCCTGGAGCCTTCTCTTCTCCAGGCTGAACAGCTCCAGCTCGCTCAGCCTTTCTTCATAGGAGAGGTGCTCCAGCCCTCTGACCATTTTTGTGGTCCTCCTCTGGACCGTCTCCAAGAGGTCCATGTCTTTCCTGTGCTGAGGGCTCCAGAGTTGGATGCAGTACTCCAGGTGGGGGTCTCACCAGAGTAGAGTAGAGAGGCAGAATCACCTCCCTCGACCTGCTGGCTGTGCTTCTTTTCATGCAGCCCAGGGTACGATTGGCCTTCTGGGCTGCAAGCGCACATTGATGGCTCATGTCCAGCTTTTCATCCACCAGTACCCCCAAGTCTTTCTTGGCAGTGCTACACTCAATCCTTTCATCCCTCAGCCTGTACTGATACCAGAGGTTGCCCCGACCTAGGTGCAGGACCTTGCACTTGGTGTTATTGAACCTCATGAGGTTTGCATGGGCCCACTTATTGGCTTGTCCAGGTCCCTCTGGATGTCAATGATATTAAAAATCAGTGAAACAAACTAAGTAGGGTTGTTGTGTTTGGTTGGTTTTTTTTTTTTCCCAACTAAGGGAGTCAGCTTAAAGAGGAAGAGAAGGGAATTATGCTTATGAGTGGGAAAAGAAATGATATGTGGGAAAGAGTCAGGGCAGGAAAAGAAAGAAATGAAGAAAGAAAAGGGTGAAAAAAAGGTCTCCTCCTTCAGGGACAGTAGTTACTCATTTATTTCAGCTGTTTCAGGAAAATTTGCCATTACTCTTTGAAAAAATAGCAGCACTAATAAGAAGATAACCATTGTAATCAATAAAAATTATTCACATTCAGTCAGGTTTCCTGTTATAAAGACAGAAATGGAGCGTCATTACTAAGGGAAACTTCTCTGTGTGATGATATTTTCAGATGTGTGTGTTCACACTGCTGGCACTTCAGCAAGTGGAGATGAGAGGCTGCACCCCAACCTGGTCAGGCTGGACTTGAGAGCAGGGGATGCAACAAAGCTGTAGATGTGCCTGACATAATTTTTAAATTCATTTGAGAGGTAATTTTATGACACTGAGTCATCCTTCAGGGACTCGTCTTCTTTCCAAAACTTCCCAGCATACCACCTGCATTGCCTTCAACTCCTCCTAACCTTCATTTAAGCCAACAGTATTTGTTGCAAGAGGCTCCAAAGCAAGAGCAAACAGCAGGATGCGGTTGCCAGAAATCACCGCAATGCTGCTGTTCAGACAGGTTTTGTCTCCTTTGCATTACCTACATGATTCAAAATAAGGATAGACCAGACTCTTTCTTTTGCAGTAGTAACAGCCTTGTGTAGGACAGAGGAGTAAGCAGCTTGAAATCACTGACTTCTCACTGATAATATGATGTTATCATTGGTAAGTTACTAAAATTCCTGTCTGATACATACCTGCCATTATATGAAAATACAGTTCTTTCTGATTTTTGCCATACAGAAGAGACTGGTTTTTTTCATTGTCATGCTCCATTTTTGTACTGTGTTGCATTGGAGTTAACCCCTGATGGAGCAAACACTAGTTAAACACACAGTAATTTAGCATTGGTTTAAGAAACCCAAAACAGATGACAGAACCCAGGCAGCCTGAGAAATTAAACGGAAGCTTTGTTTCCACAAAGAAACAAGATAAACAACAGCAGGGCCAGCAAATTACTGCATCCTTTAGTATGACTGTGCAAAATAGCTTTACCTATCGGCAAAATTGCACATGGGTCTGGAGTTCCTTGCCTACAGCTTGTTAATGATAAATCTAGGAGTCATTCCCTAAAGCACTGCCTCATCCTGCCATTGGGCTTGATCCTGATTTTCTACTGTCCTCTTTGAACTTGGGGTGCTCAGCACTTTTTCAAGCAGGGGCATAAGCTGGATAGTGTTCAATGGTTTTACTGCAAACAAGTCTGTCTTCTGGTCTATTATTATTATTATTATTATTATTATTATTATTAAGCTCAGTCTGTGTCCTTTAAAAAGATCATTTTCTTCCTGGAAAAAGCAAACAAGTCTCCATAACTGCCTCTGTTAGGAAAAATTTCTTCACTCTTTTCTTTGGTCTGCACGCACCTGACTGCTGCTGTGGCTGACACTGATAGCCTTTGCTCTGTTTACTTTAAAGAATAAAGTAAACTGCTGTTTGATTTAGTTTTTCATTTTTAATGCATAAGCCCTCTCTTGATCCTGCATTCCAGAGAAAAAAAGAACCAGAGTTCCTTTAAATATCATGCAGGGTGCCTCTGAAGCCAGAGTTATACATGTAAATCTCCCTAGCAAATTTATATAACTGAGATTTATAGGGGGAAAAAAAAACCCGAACACATGGGCACCAAGTTCCCCTGGCAGCATTACTGTGACAGGTGTACCTCAGGCCAGTCAGTCACTTTTGATTCAACTGTCAGTACACTTGTTTAATACTTCTAGCTGCATTGCACCAGCATAGCTTTTTATTCTAAAGGTCAGCTACCCACACCAAATTAATGCAAACAAAAAATTAAATCAAAGGTGGCTTTCATCAGACCTGACTTGAACTAGGTAGGCAAGATGAGGTTCATTAATACACAGGCTCCACATTTTAAAGAAAAAAATTCTTGTCAGGGCCATATATGAATTGTAAAATGAGTAAGATATAAAGAGCTGTGTCCTTCCTTATGTTGGTATCTGTTTAAAATATTCAGGCTACCAGAGTTACACAAGGAGGAATTTGTATATTTGCATATGGAAAGAAAAAATGCTGAAGAATGGGACTTAGCATTTCATTCTTAAAGGAGAAATAAGGACCCTGATCTTCTGTCAGGAAACTCAATGCAGTTGACGAGGATGGCCAGAATCTGTTTCCAAATTATTGATTATGAACCCCCAATCCCAGGTCCCCAGTCTCAAAGGCACTCTCCAAGTCATCGTACTAGAGGTGCCTAATGAAGCTGTGATGGTTGCTCTGGCATTTAATATCAAGAGAGTTCAGAGCCTGGCTATCTGAGGCTGCCAGATCCTTCCCCTGTGTTGCTGAGAGAGGCAGAGAATGAGCTGCAATGACTAAGTTAGACATCACCAAAAGATGTCTTTATAGGGCTCACATAAAGCCAGTCTAGAAGGACTAAATATCTCTTCCCTTTCTCTTTTCTTTCCTTTCTCATCTCTGGAAGGATGTGGCAGAGTAAGCATAACAGCACTTCCCAAAACCTGGGGATCCTGCTACATGAGAATATTCCTTCTGTGGCCAAAATGCCTGGGTTTTTTTGTGTTGTCAGATGAACAAAGCAGCCACTATGCCCACTGTTTGTACAGAACCAAAATGCAGCAATAGGTGCTGGAGATGTATACGCAGTCCTCTAGCATGGAAACCACTTATACAAGTTGTTTGAATTGGCTGATCCTGAGCAAGGGAAAGATGTTTCTATAAATCCTACACTTCATCCCAGATGACAAGATAGTGACGTCTTAATCCAAATCACACTGAGCCTGATCTTTCAGACTCTTTGTGTGAAGACTTCCTGATGAGTTCCCTGCGTCAGAAACAGGTTACTCATCTATTTCTGAGTACATTCGTCTGATCCAAATATTTACAGCTCTTCAGTGGGCAGCTCCAGTCCTTGGGCTTCTTAACTGATTTCATGACACCTTGCCCGCATGATGATGCTGGAAACACCTCTAGGGACGTACAGTAATCCTTGACATGTATCTGGCTATGCTAAGGTAAAAGGAACAGATTTGCAGGTTGTCATAGTTCAGCCCCGATCAGGACCAGACTATGCAGTCTCTCTCTCACTCCCCCCACCCTCCGAGAGAATAGGGGGAGATAATACAAGAAAAATGGCTTGAGGTTTGAGACAAGGATGGGGAGAAATCCTTAAAGTTACCGTCATGGGCAAAACAGGCTCGACTTGGGGAAAACTATTCATTTATTGCTAAAAACAGCAGGATAATGAGACAGGGAACAAGATAACCTCCCCCCACCCCTCCCTCTTCCCGGGCTTAACATTATCTCTACTACCTTCCCTCCGTCCCAAGCAGCACAGGGGGGAAGAGGGAATGGGGGTTGCGGTCAGTTCATCACACGTTGTTTCACCACGCTGCTTCATCATCGGGGGAAGAACTCCTCTCATTCCTCCCCTGCTCCATCGTGGGGTCCCTCCCATGGGCCACAGTCCTTCATGAAACTGCTCCGGCGTGGGTCATCTCTTCCACAGGGTGCAGTCCCTCCAGAACAGCTGTCCCAGCGGGCCCTCCACAGGCCACAGCCTCCTTCAGGTCTCCACCTGCTCCGGCGTGGGGTCCTCCATGAGCTGCAGGTGAATCTCTGCCCCTCCGTGGACCTCCATGGGCTGCAGGGGGACAACCTGCTCCACCATGGTCGTCACCACAGGCTGCAGGGGAATCTTGGCCGGGAGCCGCATTGCTCCTCCCCCTCCTTCTTCACTGACCTTGGCGTCTGCAGCCGTTCCTCTCACAAGAAAAATTCTTCACAACAGGCTGGCAGACTCCTCTCAGAATCTCTTCACATCATCCAGCTCATCTCCTCTCCACTTCTTGCAGCCAGGCCAGGCCGAGTTGGGCCCAGTTGGCTGCCCAGCAAGAGGCCAGAGGGTGAGGCCTGCAAGGCCCACAAGGCCCATGCCTCCCCATTTCTGACCCTGCTCAGCGACTTCACATCTTCTCTTCCTTTTTTTTTTTTTGTTTTCCCCTTCTTAAATACGTTATCACAGAGGTGTTATCACGAAACATTCTGCTACCAATTGGCTTGGCCTTGGCCAGCAGTGGGTCGGCCCTAGGCCTGGCCGAGTCCACTGAACAAAGGGGAGAAACTTCTAGCAGTTTCCTACAGAAGTTATCACCTTAGGCCCCCCCTCACTAAACAAAACCAGAACACAGGTGGACTTTAAAGCTTATGCAGTCATTTACAGTTCCAGAAAGCAGGCATTGCAAACAGTCCTTCCAAAGAAAAGAAGAACAGTCTGAACAAACTTGAATATCTAACTAAACCACGCTGAACATGGGCAATTGGACTCTGTGTCAGAAGTCACCATATCTGATCTTCACACCTTTCAGGCTCTTTTATATACTGCAAAGTATGAAAAACAAAAAGAAAACAAAAATTCAATAGATTTTTTTTCTTCTTCATTTTCATATCATTTTTTTAGTTAGAACCGGGGTTAGTGGTTGTAATTTTTTTTTTCTGGGATATAAAAAGAGTTCAGCTGCAATTTGCTTAATTTTTCATGTTTTGCAAGAATAAAAAAAAAATAAATAGATTCCAGTTGGAAGTTTGGCTTTGAGGAGTTTATTGTTTTTGTTCTTGTGGAATGTCAAATGATGTGAAATTTTGCTATCAACTGAAAAGCCATTTCAAGTGAAAAGCAACTTTCAGTGGAAAAATTTAATCGTTTCCCTTTTGAATGCAAATCTTCAGAATGTTTATACAAAAATTCCGTGCATTTCAAGGTACATTCATACTTCTCCACCTCCTTCAATAAGGCTATGCAGAGGCTTAACTTTAAGTGTTTGTTCAAGTGTTTTGCTGCAGAGGAGCCTCTGAGACCTTGATGGCAGAAGGCATTGTTGTGGTGATTTCAGACCTCGAGGCAGGAAGTAAATTGCACATGTGGCATCTTGCAAAGGATAGAAAATAACACTGGCTTTTTTGGGAAATATAAAAGCAAGCTTTTCCTTGGATTCTAAATGGACAAATTAATGGTCATCAGCAAAGGCAAGGAGAGAACAAGAAAAATGATAAGAGAAAACGAAGAACGGAAGAATGGACATCTTTTTTCCTACAGGCTTTACTGAAAGTCTTTCAAACAATTGCCTTTGGATCAAGAAGAATTCCTGAATGATTTTGCAAAACAAAGTAGAACTGCAAATGAAAGCAACACTCTGACAATCAAAGGAGATGTTTCCCAACTCAAATATAGTAAAACAAAAGGTCAAAGAATTGGGGGGAGCAGGGGGAATGTGTGACTCCATAAAAGAAAAGAAATAGAAAGAGGTTTTTAGAGGGCTGGAAATGGCTGTAAAGATGGGTAAGCACTTTTATTTCATGGCGTTTCAGTGGTACACCTACATTTGCAATGTTTCACAACCCTAACATTGACTGTGGTTTGTAAGAGAATTTGTGTTTTTATCCTACTGCTGCTATTTTGCATATCAATAAAAGTGTTTCCCTCCAATTAAGATATCCATGCACTCGTCTTATTGAACAAAGCCAGAGGGCAAAACCAGTCTCCTATCACTGTGCAGTCCACCTAGAGCTGTCATCAGAAATCCAAGACTGTTTGCAATGCCTTCACACATCCCCTCCACGCACCTGACATGTCTGCACTGGGCTGCTCTCCTACCCATCCCTCAGCCTGTTTTTGTTAGGGGCTCTCTGCCACCGTGCTCTTGTGAACAGGGACTCACTACTTTGTTACTTTCTTAAGCCCTTATCCAGCCTGTAAAACCCATGGTCCACCCCTAGATGTAGGGCATCTGGATTGGGTTTTTTATTTTGGATTTCTGAGTAAGCGATTGTGCAACATTTGGAAGACTTCCATTTTTGTACCCAACTGCACATACTTCCACTGAGGACTGGCCATCCTGGACCTTGCCTCACAGGCTGTCACCTCCTCACTCAGAGGCGTTGTGCAAACAGCTCTTGTCTATCTGAGTGGGGCAAAAGCTGTGCTTGCCCACACATAAAAGCCACTAATAAAGCCAGCGAGTGTCTGAATCATAACAATCCAAGTACCTGACAAAACCATCTGTGGACCCTCACATTAACCACCTTTTTCCTTTTGGAGTGGAAGACCATGGGAAGAACCACTCAGAGAAGGGCAGCAGTCAGAGGACCTTTCAGAAGGGCAGTCATTCCTGATGCTCTCCAGTTGTCTCCTGCCCGCTACAGGCACACAAGCACATCGTACCATAGGCTTCACGCTGGGACATACCCAAGACCCCAACTGCATCACTGCAGTCATCACTGCAGGGTACTGTCGATTAATTAGGACAATGAAGGTCCCAAAATAGGCGCCAAAACATATGTATTGGTCTGTAATATTTCAGTTTGGAGTGCAAGAAAATGGAGCCTGACTCAGACTGGAAAAGACTTGCTGCAGTCAAGCATTATTATACAAAGTTTCACAAAAACAATAAAAAAGAAATATATTTATTGCCTGTATTCCAGGAACCTGACTGAATAAGCAATGGATGTTGCTTACCGAAGGCCAGAGAAAATTATCTGCCAGAATAAGATTTTATTCACGGTTTAACTACGTTAATTCAAGAGATCCAGAGCTGGCACTCAGAGACTCTAGTTCCACAAACACTTTGGTCCAGCACTGAGGCCAAAAGAAGCAGTCCCATTCTCCCATCGCCTTCACTTTTTTCTGACTCAACATTGCCCTCTCCCTTGTTCTGGCATCAGGAGGTGTGAGTCAATGGAGTGGACCAGAGCAGGGAACAGACCCACATTTGAGCTAGCCAAGCCCCTTTTCCCGGCAGAGCTTTCTCCTGGATGGGTTCCCCTGCCCAGCACGGTGTGCAGCTGCATGGAACCTCGCAGTGGGACCAAGGATGGCATGGCGTAGGGTCGAGGGGGAAATATGCATGGGGCAAGGAGAAAGCAGGACTTATTCCAGCAGCAGTGGTGTCTGCTAGCTTAACTTGGCTATGAATGACTCTGTAGTGTCAGAGTCATCCTTTCTTGCCATAGCCTCCAAATTCGCTGACCTGTTTTGGAAGTGCATCCTCCACAGTGCCTTGCTGTAAATGGTTAAGAGGATGTTACTTGTACAGGATATTTATTAAAGTGACTGCATACAGCTTACACAAAGAAAATACGCAGAACATTCAGAGAGTGTGCAGCATACATACTACCCAGGTTTATAAATGGTTTTAACTGTGTTAATGCTGAATATCCAAATCTGGAACTCAAAAGGCTGCATTTTACAAACATCATTGGTATAACAATGTGTAATACAGAATGAGAAATGGACCTGGGTTACAACTGATGGTTTAATTCTCCTATTGTCTGTGGCTCCCAATAGATAGAGCGGAACCACTGTTGAAAAAGACCTAGTGAAAAACACATGCCAAAATAATTCAACTAATTTTAACAAACAGTTTAAATAAAAAAAAAATATTTGTTTTTCTCAGCTAAGTTCTGGGTAGACTTTAATAAGGGGGGAAAAAAAAAAGAGCAATATTTTTCTGGGACCAAAAAGCAGCAGTTCAGCTGCTGGCAAGAGTCCCTGTAGAGTACACGGAAGAAGAGCGAGGCATTAGGCTATGCTATTTTAAAAGGCTGCTTTCATTGACTGGAACTTTGTTCACTGGACTGCAGCGCATTAACACTAGGAGAGTATTTGACTCTTTTTGCAGTTCTTAGAACTTTCGTATTTCCTAGTACTAGTCAGACTAAATACTAAGTATCTCCTCTATGACATCGATTGTTCTTCTGTGCTCCTTCCTCTGCCTGGGGTGGACTGATCTGTTGATAACCAACTCCCTGGCCATACACTTGGGTTTACACATTGCCATTTGAATCTTTCGTGATACAGATGCTCCCAAATGTCATGCTGTAGGCATCTCCATGGGAGAACAAGAGTTTGGTTTTTGCTCATTTACACTTCTGTTTTCCAGACAATGTAACTTTCCTGGGGGACTTCACACCGGAGTAGAGAGTGCAGGGAAGTAACACTATGAGACTTACATCTCCAGTGCTTTCTCTTCTTCTTCTTCTTCTTCCTCCTATCTCCTTCTCCTTTCTCCCCACACCTCTTTCTTTCTCTCTCTCAGCCCCTGGCTTACTGAACTCCTCTTTTCCAACCTGGCCTTCTGTTCTTCTTCTGGAAACATGGCCCACCTTACCCCCACCAGTCCCTCTGTCCCTACAGCCCTGGTCCCCACCAAGGCCCATCCTAGCTGCCCACAACATCCTCCTGGAGAGTGGACTGGTGACATGGTTGGGAGACAAGCAAGGGCACCCACTTCCAGTCAATCTCCATAATGCTGACGAGGCAGAGGACAGGGCAGGATACATCTTACAGATTCCAAGATGTAAGACCAAAGGGGACAAGGGTGGGGAGAAAGGCACTGAGGGCGGGCCATGTGGCTAGCACATCACAGAGCAGCAGACTGCTGTTGCAAAGGCTACGCAAGCATCAACACCTAATAATTTTAGTATTACTTTATATCATGTATGTTTAGGGCTGCAGCATGCTGCCTATTCTGAAAATAGGGGAGGGGGGAGAATTGTTACTATTGTTTGGGATTTTTACCATCTTCTAAATGTTTTTTATTTTCCCTTGAAGTGAGCAAGTAGAGTGGTTACTGTACAACATAAGGGTGACTATTAACTGACAAGTAGGCACACTAAATCTGCTTCTTGTCCCCTCAGGCAGTGGTCCCTAACTCTTGGCTCGGAGACAACATGTTGAGCACCAGATTCCTCAGCACTACTTGCAGCCATCAAGGAAAGGGCAGCGCAGCATCAGCCATCACTTGTGGCGCGTTACTACTTCAGTACATTACCCCAGGCTAGTGGAAGCTGGGGTTCTCTGCTTGGAATTAGACATTGGACAAAAAACATCAGAAAGAGAAAATAACAGGAAATGGAAGAGGAGTTGGGTGATCACAAAAATAATCTTGCCCAGTACCTGAAAGTTCATCTTTTCACTGCAGCAAGTCCCAAAAGGAAGACTGGGCAATTCTTCGCTCTTAGTGCCTTCCACAAACTCCTTCCCCAGGTTCATGAGAAGAGAGATAGCATCTCTGCACTGGTTACAGGCTCCTGGTGCTACACTGCATTTCACGGAGGGGCTAGGAAAGCCAAATTTTTTTTAATAACAAAAAACCTCCAACCAACCAAACAAAAAAAAGTCTGGAAACATAACAAAATAACTCAGATCACACACAGCTATTCCCTGGTTTGAGATGATTGATTTCTTTAGTTTATAAAGAATTATCTAAAACATTCCAGAATTCAGACTGGCCTCCACAAGTTTATTTATGTTTTAAGTTTGAGTAGAAAAGAAAATTATCCATTAAATACTAGTTAGCTTGCAGTGCACTGCTGATCCATAGGCACCGATATGGCAGATTTCCACTGACCAACTCTGAAGGTGTTTCTCTCCTATATTCAGGTATAATAATGATGATGGAAACAGGTTACCTGTTCCTCTGGTGTAAAAGGCAGCAGCAGTAATGCCTATTCAGCAGAAATGAAGGGATGTCCAAGCAAAGAAGACAGATACACAAGTTAGTCTCACAGATAAATTAATCCTAGTCAGACAGACTTGAAGTGAAACACACATTTATGGACAGTATTGCAAGCATGCATGTTCCTGACACGCTCCAGATTTGGATTATAAAGGTTACACATAGATGAGTTAATCCTCTTCACTGCACAACCCAAATGTGGCTAAGAGAGAGATGATCTGTCTTTAGGGATCTTATCTTTGAATCTGCACTCTGCATGCAGGAACACTCCCCAGACAGGGCTAACAATCCTGTATAGATCTCCTACATGGAAGAGGAGGAGAAATACCTCTACTTGCCTCTTGCAGCCAGCTCAGTTGGGTCAACGGCTCTCTTCTCAAGTCTAATGGGCTCCCTCAGGTTCACCCTAGTGCACTGACAATGTGCTCTCCTTCCTACTGAGTAACTTTTTAAGACCCTGCAAGCTCCTCGCGTCTCTCAGTTGTGCTGTGAGCCGAGTACCTGCAGCAGCACAGCTTGCCTAGCAAGTTGCCAAGGCTACCCCGAAAACTCTTCCCTCCTTCTCTCCGCTTCATAAATCCTTTTCTTGGTACACAAATGTCAGCAGTTGTAACCTACTGTAGGGAGGCATCTGGCAGTGATGGCTGCCACAAAGGAGGAGGCTCTTGCCGAAGATAGTCTGCCAGCAGTGTTATGTAGACTCCCCTTCTCAATTCACATTTTCTTGGCACCTACACCCCTGTCTGACTGACTTTTAAGCAGGGAAAAGAGTCAACCCAACAGATGGGCTGGGTGGCAGGCAACCAAGACACTATGAATGTACATTGTCTGGGTGTGGAGAGTCAAACTGCCAGTCAGGAATATCCAAGTAGCTGCCCCTTACACAGCTATGTGACGACAGCACAGAGATATGCTGCAGATAGCCAGTTTTGAACGTCTTCTGTTACAGCAGCATTCGTAAACAGAAAGCGTGCAATAAAGCAGTGTTGCAGCTGACCACACTTGGGAGGAATCCAGGAAGAAATTGCAATGGAGAGGCGAGTCGAGCAGAAGAGCAACTTTCCTCTCATGAAGGGACTGTCGCCATCCCCTGTCACGATACCTTCCAGCATCACAGGAGAATGCTTTTTACAAGGTGAGGCAAGTAGCAGAGAAAGTTCATCTTTTGTCTCTCAGGAGGCCTTTAAAATTAGTACAAAAATCAAATGCATTAAATGTTTTTGCTATATTACTTAATAAGCTTTGGACGGTATGTGGTGGCCTCTGCACACACGGTGTGAGCAGACTAGCCTAGCAAGTCTAGTTACCAAGGAAACAGGTTTTAAACTTGAAACATAGGTAGTCAGGATGACAAAGAGATCTTACACTTTTTTGGAATGTGTCTCTCTTCTGAGGGGGGAACATGGAAGCTGGCTTTCAGAATCCTCCTCGCTGTGGTCACAGGACCAGTGGAAAATGTTGTTGCATTGCTGACCCTGACTCACTGATCTATCAGGAAAGGAAACAGAATATGTAACAAAAGATCATTACACAGCATCACCTAATGTTTTACCTTAAAAGAAAGCAAATAGGGGTGTTAATTAGACAAGGACTTCCTTTCTTTAAAAGAGCTGATCAATCACATTTTTCTTGTCCTGAAATGAGGAGATTTTTAAAAACATAAATCTTTTAAGCCTCAGTGCTATGGCTTTATAGGAAGTGGAAACTGATCTCAGTCCTTCCCCAACACTGTGGCACTGAAGGCAAAGTGTCTTTCTTCCAGAATGTATTCATTAGTTCCTTCTCTCAATATGACCTTGAATGCATTTGATTAAGTTGATTAAAATAATTTCATCCCAAAATGACAGTTTGTAGGACAAAATTAAGCTCCAGGATGGAGGAATGGAAAACCACATGCTATGCTTTTTGCTTTCTAAGAACCCCTATGCTTAAACAACCACGTGAGGGCCATTGTAAACACCTGCAATATGTTGGGCATCTGGCCTCCTTGATTTCTCTCCACCTGAGGGGCTCTCCAAGTCCAGGCAGTGACAGGTTACAGCTCGCTGCCTGCCACGCTGCCCTGGCCACTGCTCCCTTCCCTGAAAGCAACAACTCTACCTGCACTGTGAGCAGAGTCACTCATTAGCATCTTCTCATTTCAGCCCCTCCTGAATATACAAAGTGGTCACGGAGAGCCTGAAAATCCATTTGGTGCTACTTACACCCTCTGTGGGATAGCACAGTGAAAGTTGTGAAAGTTACTTTCAAAACCTAAATCTGATTTCTTTACTAAAATGGCACCTCTGCTTTTGGCAGCAGTGTAATATTAATGCAGACCAAGAGCTTCAGCTTTGTTTCTTTTAAATTTCTCAGGATATCTTATCCTGGCAGTTTAGAAACAGAGGGCTTCATTTGCTAACATTTGCACTGCATCTAGTCCTTTTGTGGGGCTGTTGGTGCTAGCTGTGGTGGATCTATCACATAAATACACCCGTTTAAACAAGGCTTAAGAGAAAATTACAGTGGGGCTTAATACGATGCTCAGTCATAACTGAGCAATTCTGTTGACTTCAGTTGGGCTGATGACAACTGTTAGCAAAACTTGGCTTAAAAACTTTAAAAAAAAGGCAAAAAATTCTTAAACCACAAACAGTATGTGGTTCATTTTGCAAACAATGACTTAACTCACCAATATATCAATGATAAAAACAAACCTCCCCCATTCCCCAGCCAACAACAACAACAACAACAAAAAAGGACTGGGAAAGCAAAATTGCTTACGCAGGGTGAATGACACACAAATAAACTAGAACAGGAAAAACATACTAATGAATCTTCTTTCAAGAGGTAAACAAAATGCTGGCTTCCCGCCAAGGAGGCATGCATCGAAATCAAGCAGAGGATCCCAGAAAGCAGCTGATAAAGCCCCTTTAGTGCTGTAAATGAGGCAGACACAATCCCAGCGATGGCTGTGCCACACACACACAGAGCGGAGGAGCGAGCAGAGGGGCGAGCCGCCCACCTCGGTGCAGCAGGGAAGCCGTGCATGCGGCGTGGCCTGGGGTGGCTGCCAGGGGCCTGGTTCCTCCAGCAGCTGCCTCTGAGGAAGGCACTAAAATACCTCGAGGGGCCCACGCTTGCCCTCTCAATGGGGAGAGCGCAATGGCGCAAAAAATGGGCTGAGGCTGAGTTTGATGTTTTGTGACATTTCCCACTGGTGCGGCTAGTTGGAGCGGGAGCAGCTTGAGCAGAGCCCGGCAGATGATGTATCCATCCCATTAGCTCTCCCCATCCCAGAGGCCGCAGGGGAGGCCGGCGTCCATTTCTACGCTGCTTCTGTACCCACCACCATAAAGGCTACAGGGTTTCCTGTATGATGATGCACATCACTCTGTGTTATAGCTGGAGGCTTTTATTTCTTCTTTGGAAAGGCTCCTGAAAAACCTGAAACGCAAAAGGAAATACAAAAAGTCTCACTTGTAGTGAGGCAGGGGTTCAAGGAGAGCTTTGCAGAGCCCTCGCCTTCACTATGTCTCAGTCACACGGATTAATGTGACGATTTTAATGAATGCGCTAAGAGAGGCGCGCAGCCAGCGGTTCAAGCTCTTAGGCAGGAAGGCAAAGTCTTTGGTGGCTGACATAAGTTGGAGGTCCATTTGAAATTTGTGTTTTCATTCAAGGAACACTAAGGTTTCACCTTGTGGATCTTCTGTGCCAGACGACAAGTAAAATAGTCAACAAACAAACAAACAAACAACATCCTCCAAATACATGTCAATTGGTGCACTGACATCTATCAAGTTGTAGTCAAATGCACAAAAAATGTGAAACTTCTTATGTGGTAACAAGCATAATTAGGCCTTTACCACAGCATCTATTGATAAAAATGGAGTGCTGCTTCTGCAGAAGAGGAGAACCGGACCGTTTCGCTGAACAGCATGGGAGAACTTCACCCACAGAACGATAGTGCACCTCACGCACTGAGAAGCTGCGTTGCTGCTTTACACATCAAACTGAGGACAATCACAGTGTAAAATGGCAGAATTGCTGGAGCCTATAGTTTGTAGCAGGGCAGGCAGTTCAATGGATGGAGAGTCTAAAGTCCAAACATCATTGAGGTTCTTCTGACCATGACCAGCACACACAGTACAAACATTTTCTTTATTCCTTTAGAATAGAAAAGGGGTCTGTTACCTTCTGAGAAATACAGACAAAGTCAATAAAATAATGAAATGTTTATATTGTCCAAGTATTTCCTATTAAATAGTAGAACCATTATTTAATTAAAATAATATAGAATCCAACACTGGAATATTAATCATGCTGCATCAAATGCAGAGAAGGAAAATATTATTCCTCTTTTGTTGAGTCTGCTACTAAGAAAAGACTCTACTCAAAGTAGAAACACTTCAATATTTGTTCTTTAGATAAATAAGATTAACTTCTAACCTTTACTCTTCTGAAACCCTTAGAGAAACATTCATTTATCTGCAGCTGAAATTAATATTGGATTGCTTTATTGATTCATCAGCTAAAGGCACAAACTAGCCAAGGAAATTCCTCTCTGCTTGCACTGACACATTGAATAGGAACAAAAAACCTGTCATTTAAAAGCAGTTTAGCCTTGAGAAAATGGGCAGTCATTGTGAGGTTTGGCATTCTAGGGAAAAAAAAAAAAAAGAAGCTATTTCTGTATCCCACTTAAGAATCAAGATATTTATATGGAAGAGCTTGATAGACATGATAAATAATTGACTATAATTACATTTCTTGAGGTACCGCTCAAAGGCAATCTTATACCACAACACAGAAAAGCCTTCAGAGGACATAAGGTTTAAAAAACAATATATCAAAAACATATAAACAAACTCCCAAACAGCTCTGAGTCAGAGCTTCTGTTGCAGTAAATCACCATGAATGCAATGGTGGCATATTCCTAATCTGCGGCTGCTGAGACCGGTGCCCCAGCGTTTATCTTCGTCCAACAGCTTGTGATATTTAGCCTGCAGCTTGGCAGCAGAGAAAGGGCAGCGGGTGGGTGCACTGTCAGTGATCCGGGTGACCCTCCTAAGGGCAAGCGCGGTGTGAACTCACTTACCAGTCTCTGTGTTTATACCCTGATCCCACTGCAAGTGTGAGACAATTTGAGGCAATCTCTGCTCCGTAGGGAAGGGGTAAACACCTCACAGTTACCTCCAGCTTAGATTAAGTAAAATGACGGATACGGTGGTGTAGTGGCTGTATCTGTTATTCCTCCTCTGTCTTCGTAGCTTGTTTAAGTATATATGCATTCACGTGCATCCTGACGGCTTCACCTAGGTTTATCACACAGCTGAAGCAATGGCATAATACACCACCCCCCGCACTTTCTGGTCCTTTTGCAGGACGACAATACTTGCCTGAAAGGTTTGATGAGAACAGGCTGCTTTGCCGCACCAACCAGCTTCACCTCGAATGTCCGAGGAGTGGTGGGAGTCCCGCGTGGACACAGGACGGTTCCTATCCTGATACATAGAAAGCATTCGCATCTCCCGATACGAAATGATACTGCCTACAGCTGTCAGAGAAGTTGATCATGGTGTTGCTGTGGTTTTTTTTATTCATCATGTTGACTAAGGAGTTTCATCTGCAGTTGAATAAGAGCACTCCTGAGCACATGATCTGAGTTTTAATTGAGAGTCACCAGTCTCACCAGTTCCTTTTTCTTCAATATCTGCATCTAAACCAGGTCAATTGCCAGTTAAGGGCCGATGTTAAAGAAATTATCACTTTTTTCCAGGAATAACTGCTCTGTCAAATAGGGTCTTAATGTATTGTAGCATCACAAATTTAGACTTTGCCTTGCAGACCTCATAGGGGACACCTGGAAGACCTTTCATAGTCATTTGGTATACAAATTTGTCCAAAAAGCCATTATGCCTGGGTGAAAGGAAGCTTTTTTAAAGGACTTAGGAGTATATGTTAACTCTATCGTTTTAAGGTCAGACTTTTCACACAAAAATATTCTAGTGGAGATGTAGTACATTCATCCCTTTATATACAAGTTTCATCATTTGATGTAGTATTTTGAGTTAAGGGTACACTTCACTTCTTTGGGGAAAATCTAAGTCATACTGCAAGTCTGGATCCTTTTGCTTGGGCAAAATTTCCACATTGGAGTTTATCTGAGGTAGAATGCAAGGCCTGCATGTTCACCTCTGCAATACAGCCTACTCAGACTAATGAATGAATGGGGAAGTAGTAACTGCATTGTTGGGTACACCCACATTTTCAGACAGGATCCTTATTTAATGAGAAGGAAAACTATTTTTAGGAGAAGTAGCAGAAATTTCAAAGGTTGAGACAGAACAATGTATTAATGTTTAATTCCTGTCAAATGTGGGAGTTCAATTTGACTAGTCCATCTGCAGCAAGCATGTTTCCCAGAAAAGGAATCCTGTTCCTTTACCTAAACCCTCCTCCTATTTGTATTAATGGATGTTTCAAGGTGTGTCTAATTCTATCTTCTGTCTCCTCCATTTACAATATGTAAACATAGCCTGATGGTTATATCCTCTTCCTTGTGTAAGAGCTAGTATTTTGGCAGTAGTGCTCCTCACCTTCCAGACATACCTTCAGTTTACCACTTACTGATGCATTTTTACGATTCAGTTTATTACTCACTTTAAGCAGAGGGGGAAAGAGAAGATGCAAAGAGGCTCTGTAAAGAAACACTGAGGATCAAGTAGACTTTTCAATAACTTTTGTCAGCCAGATGTTCAACATATGACATTATTTTGCCTAATAATACAAAAAAAACCAGGAAGCCATGGCTCATATGAAGCAATGTCATGTGTCATATCCATCCCACAGGCCATAGTTTCCCCATCCCTAGCTTGCACATTGTAAAACATATGTTTAGTCTGACATATAGGTTGCATACACCACAATAACAAATACAGATTTTTAAAAGCTAAGGGATCTATAGCGTCAAAAGTGAATGGTGACATTTTCTGTCCCTATTATTTTGGTAGGCCATCGAGATTCTTCAGAGAAGTCCTGTTTTCAGAAGTCAGATTCCCACTAAATGTCACAAATCATACCCTTAAATAAGAAATATCTATCCTCAACTATAAGTTAAATATTTAGGGTTCCTAAAAAAGCAAAATTCCCATTCATTAATATCTGTTTGCAGACCCTTTCAGAGACTCTTGTCCCCCAGGAGAAGCCAGGTGCAAGTCAGGTGAGTCTTGCAATGCATCTTGATGTCTCTGCAAGAGCTGGCTGAAGTTCCTCAAGGTGGATAAGTCACCTGGGAATGACTGAAGCAGTAGTAATATACTGAAAGATTTGGTAGGTGATTTGCCTCCCACAGCATAAAGGCTTGCATCTCTGGCCAAATCTATTCCCTTTGCACTATTCAGCAACAGCTCTCCCAAGAGCAGACTCCAAGTTACATTTCCTTGCTCATAATTCTCAAAAAATGAGTTCAAAATTAGCGTAGAAAAGGCCTGAACCCTTTATTCTTCCCATCCTCTTTGATAACAGAAAGCAAGTTGAACAGTAGGAATAGATGTTGAAGAAGACAATTTGCTTGTCCCATGATTATTATTTAAAGGCTATTGAAAGATGATGCCTTTTATAGTGGTCTCCAGGGCCACTCTGAACTGGAGAATTTGGGAATGCTTCTTAGCTCCAGGGCACAGGTAAGTGCTCAAGGTAACCTCATTCCATGCTGGGGTGACACCTGGACATGGGTCAACCTTTCCCTGAACCCCATACCACAAAAAGTAAACCAAGGTTCCCATGGAGGCTGGAAGCCATGGACTGCATTGAGGTCCTTTAGAAGGATAGTCACAGGACAAGGACTTAACAGCACTACTCTCGGGTCACTGCAAATGTTGCTCTGTTTGGAAGCAGCAAACACCAAACTGTGCTGTGGGTGGGCTAAGTATCCAAAGGTTTCCTTTATGCTCTGATTACCAGAAATTGAATGCACCAGAGAATCTGACACTGGATTTCCAGATGTCTTATCAAACACATTCTTCTTCTATGGTATCATAAGGTACCACTCACATACCCTGTTGATAGCAGAAAAGAAGGTACTTTTGGATGGTTTTATTTCTCTAGAGCAATTTCAAAGACTAAAGCAATTGCTCTTTCTCTTCAAGGACTCAGGCATCATAAGATCCACAATGCCCCATTTTGTCTCTCTTAGCTAAGCCTGCAGCTAAGACAGTCAGGACAGATGAGAGAAGGAACCGAACGTTCTCTTTTGGGCAGCATATACATTATCTCTGACTTATGTCTGCACTCTGTGGCTTATATGGACACTCCAGCAGCCATAGGATTATCTGACTGCAGCAACAGACAGAACTGCTCTTTTCCATTCAAGCCACTTTCAGAGAAGGAACCTGAGATTGCCCCAGTGAGCCAGGTTTTGTCCTTTTTAAGACAAAGTTGTGTAAGTATGGTCCGTCAACCATCCTCAAAACATAAGGTAACCATGAAATTAACAGCCCACTTAGTGGTAGATGTGGCCAGGATATAAAATACATGTCCCAAGACAGGATTTCACTCCAAATTACTTTAAATGTGGTACACAGAGAGATCATGTCTCCTCCTGCACCAGCAGGCCTTGCATGCGATCAGCAAAGAAGCATCTCAGACACTCCTCAGCTTAAGTAAAGGAGATCTCAGCAAGATTCTGCTGTGAAATAGGACATCAAGCTTTTTAGGAACCTACAGTTCTTATCCCATGCACCTCATGACCACAATCCCTGTCAGAAGTCAGTGATTCTCACACAGGTCATTTACTTGGGTGCAAGGAACATTGAAAAAGGGTCATTTACACATGTATAAGGGACAGTCTGACTGACCAGGAGCAGATCAGGCTACGGTGACCCCGTGGTGTCTGTGACTGCACCCCAGAGCTCCTGCACCCAAGCTGGCAGATGAAGACACCTACACAGAGTACTATGTTCCCGTTCACCTTGTACCAGTGTCAGTGACTACACAGCACATATGTGGCAAGTCTGTTCCCACTAAACAGGCTGCCAGAAGGACTCCCACAGTCTTCCACTCACTTTTAAAACTGGAATTAAAAATTAAGACCAAATCCTGCTCCTAGTTATTTCCTCAAATGTACAAACTTTACCTTTATAATACTGATCTTTTTATTCTTAAACAAGATTTTAAATGATTTCACGATTTTTTTCAGGAGTGTTACATGTGTTAAAAGGAAAGCAGGTAAGTATGTGCAAAGCAGTTATTCAGAGAATGTGTGCTTCCGTTTAAAAGAGAGAATAAACTGATTTTATGTAAACAACCAGAAAAAACACTCCACCCCTAGAGACAACAAGCACACAAATACTTTACTCCTTTCATAAATAATGTATTTTATTGCATATGGCTATTAAGGAGAGCATCCATGATCAATACAGACTAAATACAATACACTACTCTAGTTCCATTTATTCTGGTCTCCAGCAGCATCACATTTATCCTTATATACAGCGTGTACATTGGAAGACACAGCAAGATAAGTTAAGTCTCTTGTCATATCACAATAGCAAGAAATATATTTAACATCTTGATATCCAGAAACAATACATACCCAAAAAGAAAACACTGCTTAATAACTGTTAAGGTTATATAGCAAAAAATATTTTAAATTTAAGGTAAGTCAGGCAAAATGTACAAAGACCAAATATACATCGTGAAGTTTTAGCAAACATAACATTTATACATTTTGGTTCCATTCTGTAAACTAAATTAAGAATGTAAGTATTGCATATGCCTTTGTGAAATATACAGGATAGAGAAGAATTGGCTATGTTGTCAAGTTTTTTTTTTTAAGTTGCTGTATGCATTTTAGCCATTTTTTTAGTGGCATGACTTCTTAATTGGTACAGAGGGCTACTTTAAAATAGAAGTTCAAAACATTGAATTCAGCAGGTACCACACTCAGTGCTATGGGAAGGGTCAGAAAGAAAATGTCAAAGGTATTTATTTTTTTTTTCAGTTCCAGACTTGAACAAGCAGCATTTTAGAATATCTTAGAACCAGTTATAGTATTATTATTATTAAAAACAAAAAACCCCAAACAGATGGATTAGATATTTAAATTGATTTTAGATCTAATATCATATTAGCCTATGCATTGCTGTGATTTAAGACCCCCAAAATTACACTGAAAAATAAAGTGTGTCATGGGGTAGGGAGGAATTAGTTTACATTCATCTTTGTCTTGTAATACAATCCTCAGTTCTAAAAATTCAACATGTAAGTAGGAAGACCGCATTGCCATTCATTATATTTGTAAGACATCGATTCTTGTCTTCCTCAGAAAAAAAAAAAAACCAAAAGATAATGCATCATTAATAGTGAAGTACATGTTCCACCTAGCACAATGATTTAAAAAAAAAAAAAAAAAAAAAAAAAAGCCTCACATAAGTCAAATAACTTAGTAATACTTACATGTCTATCAGAGCAGGCACTGGGGAGGTACCTTTAAAATGTATATGAACTCTACAACAAATTTATCAAAAGAGAAACAAGGTGGCATGACATTCTGCTAGTCTGGTGCAACAGCTGTGTGTGACATTTGTGACGGTAGCTGCCACATCACTCGGATTTTCAGGCTACTGGAAATGCGATGCACGAGTGGCCTTGAAAAGAACTCAAGATAAGTGACTGCAATGGTTCTTCTTCCCTGTAATAACACCGGCAGCTGCAGCGGTGCTTTCCTGGTAAAAGGCAAATATCAGGACTTTCTACATGGCAAGATAATACTGTGTTAATATTAGTGCTTCAATCTGCCCGATACCCATTATCATCCCTGCATTCCTAGCATGCCTATGTGGATTTTTGGTTACAAGAAACGCAGCTAAGAACAGGGTTAGCTGACAAAAGTGAGCTTGTAAATAGGAGAGAAAAGGCTTTTGCAATCTGAAGTACCTACATAAACACCTACATAGAGAGGATTAAACAGGTGTGTCAAAGGTAAAGAGAGATACCCCCAATACAGTTTGATGTTTTTAACTTACGTTGCTTCAGTTACACATTTTTATATATATATTTTAACTCCTCTGAATCCTCCATCCAAGTCCGATTCACAGAGTCTCATCCCATTTTAGACTTTTCAGTGCCCTGGTTCGGCTTTGTCTGAGAAGTAAACCCTGCGGCTAGCGATTCACAACGCAGCAGCAGCAGCTGTACGCGTTGCGAGTTCAGTAAGGCTGACGACCGACCGTTCTTGAGAGAGACTCAGCATAGAGCGATAAAGGAGGTTCTGTTGTACACCAACACCGCAAATCCGGCTTTACTTTGAACTGAGGTAGCGCTGTGGTAGGCTTGAAATTATGCCAGTAAATACCAGATCGTACTGCTTCAGCAGGTGTTACAGAATCCCCGAATATGCCGAAGAATAAATACAGTCTGTCTTTGCAGAAAAAAAAGAAATGAAGGCATTGGCCGTTAGTTAAAGAGGCCAGCAGAAAAGTTCCTACGATCTAAAGAGCATCTCCAACTTCTGTCGAAACAGCAGCAAAATGATACCGTAGATGCCATGGACAGGTAATGAGTTAGGCAGGTTGCTTTCCCTTCCTCCCAGATTTGTTGCACGGTTTAGTCCACAACAGTTAAGTAACTGTCCGGACCAACAATAACAACAACAAAAAGTAAACCTTAAGCAGCTTCAGTTACAAAAAAAAAAAAAAAAAAAACAACCTCAAAACAACAAAAAAACCCCCACACCAAACCAAAAAGGTATATGCCGAGCAGCTTCTTTGAATGTTGTACTCTGTTGTTTGAGGTCATGGTGAGAAAAGTAATTCCTTCACTCTGAAAAGAAAAATGAAAGAAAGTCAATAAAAGCTGCAAAAAAAAAGTAGTAATTCACATTTATGAATTAAACAACACAAAAAATACCACAGAGTGATTATTCAGAACGAGTTTTCATAGGAAGAAAAAAAAGCTATGCAATAACTGCCTTTATATTTGTATTCATGATAAGGTATTGCAGAGGGAATAAAGGGTGTACTCCCCAATCCAGTATCACCTCCTTGTGTTAGAAGTTTTCAGCTGTGGCTCTTCAGACCAGAAGGGAGACAGAGCTGGTTAGAAAACCCAGCACAAAATCCCCCCCCGTTCAAGTTGTGACCATCATTGTTTGCATCAATGGAAAGGAAAAGGGGTTGCAGAAAGTAGGTACAAACTCAACTGTTTTTTTCAGTCAGCTGGGTGTTATCAAAAGCTATCAATTTCCAGATATTAAAAACAAGTTTCCTGAGACTATATTGTCTTTAGGGAGAGAGTCTTCTAAAAACGTAAGCAAAGTATAGAAGGAATCTTCTTCTAATTTAGTTATTTGATTTACTAAATAACTATTATTCCAGAAGTAAAAAAAAAGTGGGTAGGTATGCAAATGGAAGAAATCTTCTCTAGATTACTGACTACAAAGCTGCTCTAAACAACCAAGGTGAGTTATGCAGTAAAATTGCTACTGAATCTCTCAGAGCTAAGGTTTACTTAAGGAATCAGTCCTGCTGGAGTCAATTGGAGCCGCTATATGATCAGACACTTGGGATACTACTTCGAATTTTGTTTCATGACCTAGTTTGAGATTAATTAATCGCTTGACAAGACTAAAGGAGAACATCTCATTGCCTCCCATCCATTGCAATTTATTTGCTGCCACTTTTCTGATCAGAAACTAAGTTGAATCTACCCATTCAATCTTCAGAAAATAAACTTTCATTGTCTGGGCTGGGAGGGTGTTTCAAATTAAGAACTTGAACTGGCTTATGATGCAATCAAGGGAGCCCCAAAACTGCTGTCACCCTCCAGTAAGGCTGTGTGGGAGAAGGTGTGGCAGGATGGATGGGTCGCTCTCAGAAGGGAGCGGAGATCCCTTGTTTGAGGAAGAGCTGCCTAACCGTTTTATTCTGACTTTTGTTCAGGGAAGCAGGATAAATGCATCATGTGGGCAAACAAATGAGTGTTTAAAGAGACACGCTGATTCTGTGTTATTGCTTTCCTCCTCCAAAGGGAAATCAATCTGACAAATAAATTTAGGTTCCCAAAAGCGGACACATGATGGCGAAAGCCAAATATAGTTAAAGAAAAAAAAAAAAAAATCATGTGTTCAGATAGGAAAATTGGAACAAGATATTCTTGTTCATGCAAAGAACACAAACAAGTACATTTCCAGAAGTATGTCAGTCTAGGGCGGTCATCAGGGAGGATTTCTAGCAACTGCCATTGGTCTTACAGCATAAGAGGTACTTTCCAGCCAGAATTAAACTGGAGCAGGTGAAGTGGCCGATGCTTCAAAGCACTTCCAAACTTAGTTCACAGAGTTTTTTGTAGGTGGACAATGGAATTATAGGCACAAACCTAAGAGCCTATGACGCAATAAACACGTCATCCATTGAGTCTATAATGCTGACCTATAACTCAAAACCTAACCCAAATGTCATCTTCAATAATGAAACAATTTCCTTTGACTTCAGTAAGCTTTGAATCAGGTTTTGAAGAAGCTTTGAATAATGAAAGGAAGAATAACTACTGCTACCACTTGAACCACACAACAGCAATAACAACAGCTTCCTTCAGAGGAAGCCTACTTGCAAGACAGAAGTTACAAGTTCCATGTTAAAGTAAAAAAAAAAATAAAATATTACATCACTATCACTGTTAATTTTTACTTCAGTGATCGGTATCTTTTACTGATTTCAAGTCTCAGGTCAACATTCCACTTACACAGCAAGTCACACCAGTATACACCGTCCTTATCCAGAAACTAAACAAAATTCCTAGAGGACACACATATATTCTTTGATAACCTCATTTCCCCATGGGCACACACAAATCAAAATACAAAGTCCAGCACTGTGTCAAAACTGAGGTTTCCTCTTGGTTTTGGGCTTTATTAAGAAAAGCATCTATAATCACTGCTGAGTTTCCAAAACTACTTGAAGTCATCTGACTCCACCAGTGCTTCTTGAGGAATAAATCTGATAATAAATGCACAGGCAAATTGCTAGGAAACTACCAAATAGTCAAAGATTTGTTAAATATACTGTGAAGAGAATATAATGGTTAGTTAATTAAAGAAGACCTTGTCTGCTTATTAATTTTCAAAGTCAATAAGCAATGAAAAAAAATTTTCTTAATTCCTAAAAATAATTCTCATCTGCTAACAAGCATGCAGACAGAAACAGCTATCCATGTGCCTCACAGTAAAATGCATTGCTGGTTATTCATAACCAGTAAATTTATTCCACTGGCAGCGCAAGTGCCAGAGTGGATCAGGCATCGGGCGCAGAACCCCCAGCTCTGCCACGGGCTTCTGCCCTGACTCCAAGCAAATCTCTTGGTGGCTTTGTCCCTTTGTTTCCCCTCCCCACGCTGCCTGCCAAATCGATTTCAGGCTCTGATCCTGCTAACTAACTTCTCCTGGAAGAACAATCCTATTGATACAACCAAATCCGAAGGTTAACACCACGTACGTCTGTGGGCACTGGGCTAGGCCATTAGATGGCACAGCCCAAGGAACCAAATCCCACCCGCAAGGAGACGTCCTGGGTCCCCCCGACACCCAGGAGGAGACACGTGGCCCTGGACCACACAACCGGCTGGCTGGAAAAGGCAAGCATCCCCTCCACCAGCACTGCCCTACCTATCCTCCAGTTCTCTCCAGCACCGTGCGCTGTACCTGGCCAGGCATCCTGCAGGAGATGGGCCCACAGGCACCCACACGGATGGGAGCCTTGCGTCTCCACAGCACCTTCCCTACGCCCAGAGCAGCCAGTGTCAGCGAGCAAGTGGAGCGGGGAGGCAGGGCTGAGGGTGGGGAGGGACACGATGGGTCCTGACAGCGATAAACCCATGCCCACCTGGCACTGACGGCAATGGGAAATGGTCTGAACCACAGTCTCCGAGGGCTTCTTCATGGGAGGGACTGTAGGACACGTGCTGATACACATTGTAAGGTCACAGATTTGGCCAAGCATCCCAATGCGACTGCAGCCTGCTTGCTCCCCACGATGCTACCAGGGAGATGCACAGCAGGAGCCAAATCCTGACCTGGCTCTCACTCTCATTAAGCAATTTAGTGAATACTATACTTACTAAGTACACTGGTAACCCTGCTAAAGATAACAAAACAACTCATGTGCTGAGCTACAGCTCTTCACAAGCAATTCCAGGGAACCTAAGCTCCACTCAGCAGGACTGTTCATACCAAATAAAGCCGAGCTGCGCCAGCATCATAGGAAAACGTTTCGATCAGAGCTTAAACATTCGCCTTACCAACACTTCGCAGGAAAACACGAGGTAGCATGCTCTAACAGTTTACAAAGCCCAGGAATAATACCCATTCCGAAGTAAAACACTTCCACACTTGATGGGAAAAACAAGTTAAAACATGAAATTAAAAAGCCACATTATTATCTGTTTTTTAAATAAGTCATGGTTGATCATAATTGGAGACACGCTGCCCCAAGTAACCAGGCTCTTCTGGAATGTCAGGGCACTAAGAAAGAGTACATAATGTTGTATAGATACGTCCTTGTTGCTTCACAAATTTAGAAAAGTGAGCATCAGGTCAACATGGATTCTTCATGACTGATAATAAGGAAAAAAAAAAAAAAAATCACTGAATTTATTTTCAGTAGCAAAGTAGGGAATTTATGGTCGCAGTTATCTACATTAAAATGAACTTTACAGTACTTTCAACTCTTGTGTCAAATAGTTAAAAAGTCATAACATCTTGAATCGCATTAAGATAACCACGGGGAAAGATGTAATCTAAGTAGGAACAAAACACTAGATTATCTGGAAAAAGATGCTGCATGTGAGCACCTGCAAGTACTTTTTTTTTTTTTTTTTTTAATGTCTCAGCATACACATGAGAGGCTAAAACATTCATCTGATGGCATGGACAAATCACCACAATTTATAGTAAGTGTCAACTTTTATCCAAAGGCACTAAAATCAAAGTAATCTGTATTTGATACCATACACTTATATAACTAACACTTATTTACGTGCAACCTTACCCTAGAGCTGGGTCTACAATAGAAGTAATAGATGAAGATGAGGGCTACGCTTAGTTGATTTCAGAATTTGACATAATTTGTGTTTCATATCATTTTGTCAAGGTTCTTATACATTTTGTAGTATGAATAACTAAACATTAAAATGTAATTATGTGGAAAATAAAGGATTAGACTCACAAATGTCATTATAATGAATTTATAGTTAAAGTACTGGTCCAGAAATACATTTCCCACATCAATTATAATAAAAATAGGCACTTCAAATTTAAAATTAAGAAACTAGACATGCTCATTTTTCCAGGATTAATTTAATACAGTTGCTACTATACCTCTTAATTTCAGAGCTGCAGCCACTGTGTACTGTTAAACAAGTTTGTATAGATGTGATTGAATCCCATCGTTATGGATAAAATAAATCAGACAAAAAACTTCAACACAGTACTATCTGAAATTTGTTCACTTATTCTCTCCCTTACAAGTTGGGTACATAACCTTTCCAAAATATCTTATGAAATCAAACAAAATCAAGCTGCTTTCCCTGAGCATACAAAACGCTAGAAAAAAAAAAAATGTTTAGTCCTGTTGGCCTTCCACTGGGAGTTTGTAAGAGGGACAGAAACACACACAGAGAAGTAGATGTGGAAACTATATAGAAAATTTGCCACTGAAAAGATTAGTGTGTGGCGGCCAGCCAAAGAGCCACGTGACAGTGCACACGCACAGGATTTAACCATCGTGGAACAAGAAGTCACGTTCTTGGTTGATGACCATGACTGGTGCAACTGGAGTTGCCTCCCATCTTACAACCATCACACCACTCCTTCATCAGCACAGATGCAAAAGCCAACACTGCAAACGCTGTCTCAATCAGGCGGCTGGCTTGACTTTTACAGCTCCTTCCACCACGTCAACGAGACAGTGCAGCTCTTCCCAGGAACAGACTGACAGCAACACACAAACTCCAACACCACTTTGCATACAGAAGTTTCTTAAGAGAAGAAACTTTTGCAGAACAACATGCTCACCTTACAAGTGATGAAGGGCGAGGGAGGAAGGAACTGGTGACTAATACACTGCAGTACCTACGAACCCCATCTCTGGAGACACAACAAAAACATCTGAAGTAGCACATCTGCCCCTACAGCATACAGTAGGCAATACTCAGCTAACTTCTGCCATCCTAAATGTGCACCTCTACATCTCTGAACTACTCACCCTATGAAGAGCTAGTCATTCCAGCTCCTTACTGTCAAGGAGAAGAAACAGGCACTTCTAAGCAATAATTCTTCTGCCCTATTTTCTGTTAGGCTCAGACGAATAAGAGTTATGAAAGATCTCCAAGTCTCTGAGGTGTATGACTTGGTATTCATTTTAGGAGCTGAGACCATATCCTTTTACACACCTTTGCGTGGAAGTTTGCTCCATTGGGATGTCAAAGGCATATTTGTCCCTCTTTGAATATATAGCAGTAGTCATTAACAAGGGCAACAAGGTCTGACAAGAAAAAAAAAAACCTCTTGTGAGTAGAGCCTGATGTTCTCACACAACTGCCAACTAAAATGCTGGTGGACCTATTCCAGGCATGTAACAGTAAATGGCAAGGGGCGGTGGGGGGGGAAGGAAACCAGACTTCTGGTTAGATCCACACGTGAGAACCTGACTTCCATTCTAGATATCAATCGCCAGTATCAAAGTCCAAAAATCTTCTTCTTAGCCACAAGGTTACCTCCATCCATACGCCTGAACATACAATGTTAGAGTGCTCTCAAAGAGTTGAAAAGCATGCTTTTTCTCTCTCTCACTTGGGAGAAAAAGCAATCTTTTCCAGTGATTAAATTGAAGAATTATTAATATTAAAAATTTAAATATTAATGGGAACAGGGATAAGGACTCATGTAAGCTGTGGAAAGTCATGTTCACTCTCTCTTTCTATTACAGTGGATATCTAATTATTCCATAAAAACAGCTTCGGTAAGAAAGAACGAGAGCACTCTACCAAAGAATATATGGGTAAGATGTGCTAGGGATGGGGAAGGGGGAAAGATTATCGAAATTTTTTTTTTTGAGACAGAAAGGTACTGGATGCTGGTCAGTCCTGAGTGAGTGTCCTACCTACATAAATATTGTGGGCAGAAGAAGAGAAACACTTCTTCCAGGTTCTCTTTGAAAGACAGATCCCTGCCTCAAGGACTTAAGCACCCAATATCAAAAGAGGTTTTGGATTTACAAAGTCTGTATGGAGACTGCAGCAGGTGTTCCGACCAAGTTTCAAGAGTTTTCTTCCACAAGATCAGGTTAGGATTCTTTTCTCACACTAAAAAAATGAATGAGCTGATGTGTTTTGAGGAATATTGCTCAGAAAAAAAAAAAAGTAAGAACAATTTACTTTCTCACAATTTTGTATCTTTTGAGGTATCATTACTGAGTCATTAAACAGCTACACATTTCACTTCAGCTATTAATCTTGTTACATTTAAAACTATGTCTGGTAGTTCAGAGTTGTTAATACAGTAGCACAAATCAGGTTAAGCCCTTAAACTTTTTCCTTTATTAACACCACTTCAACAATAATTCAAGCTTCTATATACAAATGTTTGAATTAAAAAAAAAAAAAGTCAAATACTTCCATGAATAAAGCTAGAGTCTCCTTATTTTAAAGGCTTTTTTTATTCTGTAAACTCTGGGGTTTTTATATTGCTGTTCTTAGAAACCTCTATTAATGCAGGCTATAGTTCCAGGCACTGTACATGCACACAGGCACAATATATTTTTCTACTAACTACAGTAAATTAACTCAATACAATTGTGATTATGGCTTATCAAATGTATTGCTCCTGTTAGCAACCCAGAAAAGAACTAAAAAAAAATACGAACCTACTCCACAAAAGTGCTTGGAAAGAAGACTGCAAAAAGAATATGAAAGACTAAATTTGTGAGAAAGAGCTATTACAACAAAGCTCTGTGAAAAGGTGAACTTCCCCATACCACCAGACCACTTACAAACCTTCCATGATGAAGGGGAGCCAAGACCAAAGCAGAGCAATCCCAGTTCACCACGCCTTAGGGACGCAGCTCCCAGTCCAGGAAACCAGCAGGTTTTCCCTCAAGCAGAGGAAGCTGTTTCTCCCTGCATCTCCTCTGAGCACATTCCTTCACTTCATTTGCAACACACCGCAGGACCTACTCTGCTTGTGACACCCAGCCACCAGCAATTGCCAGGTTCAGTATGCTCTCATGGACACACTACACTGAACAAAGATGAGAAACTACCTATTTTCTGGGGGAAAATAAATAAATAAATAAATAGAATTATCTGCAGTACAAAATGTTACCTTCCCAAAGACAAAAAAAAAAAATTATTTGTTTAAATATGAAAAATACTACGCTGTCAGAGCACAGTGTGCCTTCACAGTACTTTTCTCAAAACTTCAGACTTTTAAAAAAAAGAAAAAAAAGCATCATTTATGCATAATATTGCTAACTCCAGAGTAAGATGCACTTTCATCCATAGTCACAGGAGCTCTCAGTAAATATTTACACAAACAGAGCTGCACTGTACTGTTTCATCAGCTCTGTTTTTTCCTCCTCTCCCAAGTGCTCTCACACAGGTGTCTTTGTTCTGTTTTGTTTTATGGCTCCCCTGATTTGCTGCCAGTAAATATGTTTATAAGCAACCAATGATGCTTAATTTTCTTAAAAAGGCTCACTGGTACCTTACGGAGCAGTTTTGAAAAAAAAAAAAACATTTTACTTATAGCAATATATTTTGACACTGTCATCTTTTTGAAATGTATTATGTTGTGGGGACTGCTTTTATAAAACAGATTTAAAACCATCTTTGTCACTTAAGATGGGATACGTAAGAGTTTGGCTCTAGTCCCACGATGCTCAGCAGAGAATTCCCCTAGACTTCAGGGAGATTTTCCAGTACATAAAAACCTGCATATATTTTTCTCCCACTGCCAGCTCTTTAAAGCTGCTTAGGACGTCTCAAATAGGTGTGATGAACACTTCCGAATATCACATTAAAGAACTATAGCTTCCTGTAGGATACAGTGCTGATCTAGAAGGACACTCTGCAAAGAATGGAAAAGGAAAGATCGCAGACAACATGCATGAATAAATACTTTGCAAAATACTAGTATTTTCCCCAAGGCACCTGCACCTTTGAAGCTCAATTTTGCCTCTGTTGTGGTTTAACCGCAGTCAGTAACTAAATACCATGCAGCCACTCGCTCACCCTCCCCCCTCTCAGGTGGGATGGGGGAGAGAATCAGAAAGAAAGGAAAACTTGTGCATTGAGATAAAGAAAGTTTACTAGGACAGCAAAGGGAAAGATGATATTTTATATATCTATTCTGAAATATAATGATAATAGAATATACAAAACAAATTACGCACGATTTCTTACCGCCCAACAACCTGACAACCAATACAGTCAGTCCATCCTGAGCAGCGATCACAGAGCAGAACCAAGAGTTATCTCAGAATAATCCAAAGCAGCGATCTCGGAACAGCTATTTCAGGATTTCTGCCCACCAACCAACCCCCCTCATATACTGAGTATGACACCTATGTTATGGAACACTTCCTCTGGCCAGTTTGGGTCAGCTGTACTGGCTATTGCCCTCCCACCTTCTTGCACCTGCACATTAGCAAGACCTGGGAAGTGGGAAAAAGTCCTGGATCTCTTAGCAATAACTAATAAAATCAGTATATTACCAACCTTCTTCACATACCAAATCTCATATTAAACCCAAAACCCAGCAGCTACTGGGAAGAAAATCAGCTCCATCCTAGCAGAAACCAGGACCGCTTCCAAGTGCTAAGGCCCTGATACCATTGCACATTTCACGTATTGTGATTGACCAGGAAATACATTGAGAAGTGCTCAGCCAACAGTGCAGCAGCTGCATAGCTAGAGAAAATACAAATCCCTTTTAATTTCACATTTACTGAACAAGTACAATACATCATCAACTAACTAGAGCACAGTCCAAGTCAGGCAGGAATACTTAGCTACGCCAGCTGATCCACATACAAATATCAGTCTCATTTCAATTCCTTCTGCTTAAAATAGACTCCACACAGCAAGTTTGATCTCACAAGCCACAGACCTCTGGAAGTTAGATGTTCCATTTACGCCAAGCATATAGGCTCCCTCTATAGATAGGGAAGACAGGTTTGTGGCAATCTCCAAGCCTGGCTTTGACCAGCCTCTTCAATACTTAAAAGGTACCGGTAACCTTCTAGTGACTACTTACAGAAGCCACATCCTTATTTTAAGAAGGCTGATCAGCAGGCTTCTCATAAGGTGCAAATGAGGTGTCTACAGACTGGATCAAACCTCTCAGTTCTACATAAAGTACAAGAACACAATCTAGACGAAAAAACTCATCATCTATGGGGAAATCTGAAACAGGAACATGGACTCTTAGGACACACTGAAGACACTTGAGTGCTGGAATCTGCAACACAGAAGACATTAAGCAGCTTCGCTCAAAACACCTATGTTAAGGTCCTCTAAGATACTGAAGTCCTGTGGCCATCCTGTAGCCTCAGAGGAAGACATTTCTGCCTTTTCATTATACTCATGTGTCCATCAGACCAAAAGAGGAGCCCAGCACAGCTGAATTCCACAAAACTTGATAGGAAAAACATGGATAAATTGCCTTCTCTGGAATATCCTCCCTCAGCTTGCAAATAATCCCATTCCATCTGTGCTAAACAATCCCACCCAAACTTTTCTTCAGCAGTTACAAGATGCCTGTTTACAAAGAGGAAAACTCAACCAACCAGAGATACTAATAAAAGGCACAACAAATTAGCCAGTGTCTTCCACTTTGATGCCTCAACCTCTCCAACTGTCATCCAAAAAGACTCTTAAGTAAAAAAAAAAAAAAAAAAAAAAAAAAAAAGCCAGATTCAATCTATGTTTGAGACAAGAGGCCACAGATACACTTTCCTATACGGCAGGGATAAGACTTAACCACCTCCATGAAACACATATAAAATAACCCCGACATAAACAGGCTGTAAATGACTGGTTCTTCGACATCACGGCTTTCCAAATGACAGTCCATGGACTACTTCACACTGTTTCAGAGGTCTTTTTTCCAGTAGCTATATTTAATTAAAGTACATTGAAAAAAATTAATTGAAGTAGTTAATTATTACTATTCCAGAATTATACTATGTGGTCACAAATGGCCCAAAGAGGGACCTAAGTCAACCCATGAGAAAAAAGAGAAACGGTTCCAAGCCTCTCTATTAATATCTCATAGCTGCTATGAAAAATCTTGGAAACCTCCGTCAAATTAAAAGTTACCACATTACAGAAGCAGGAGAGAAGTTTAAGAAAGGTACCACCAAGACAAACACATACACTACAAAAAAAAACACTCCAGTAGCATCTGATCCAATGAAGAAACATAATTTCAGACTTAAAAGAGATGGCAATGCTGTTCATTCCAACAGTTACAGTCATAGCCCCACTACACTAAATCCTGTACTAATAGGTGTACCACTTATTTCCAATGTTATTCCTAAACTAAATCACGGAATTTGGACAAGTGTTTCCTGCTCCTGGGTTAACAATTACCAAATATAACTCTTTTTCGCATATTCCTTTCTTTAATTGATGAGACAACAGGCTTTACGTATCAAATACACTTTATTCCCTTCTTCCAGGTAAGAATTTGCTTTGTTTGTATCGATGCAAATAATGAGTTCATATATTTTGAGACATACCAAAATGTGAAACATTTCTTTGACTACAGAAGCCAAATTAAGATCTTACTCTGGTACACACACATACACACAAAAACACAGCTACACTAATGAGTAAAACAAAACCACTTCACAAGCCAAGAAAAAAATGAGTTTACACTATTTTTAGAAAAATTAAGAGATTACAAAAAAGAAATTTAACATATATTTTCAACAACGACATATTTGTCTACTGTTTTGTCATTTTCAGTAGAACTTAATAGAACTTTGCCTCCAGAGTGGAATGAAGACGAGCTGGCTGCTCAGGTAGCCCTTTACTAAATGTATGGGAAAATGCCTCAGGAAGACAAGCGAAAAAATCAGTGCCTGATAAACTGGCTGGGATCTAAAGCAAACTAACAGGAAATATTAAGAACATCTTCAGAGTTAAGGTACCTGATAAGGACAAGACGTATACACTTCATTCCACTCGAGGCGGAGAGCCTAAAGTTGTCTCCTCTGCATCAGTCCTCAGAAGAGCTCACTATTTCCCAGGTACACATTCTGAAGTTCCAGCATCTTTTTTTTTTTTTTTTTTTTTTTTTTTTTTTTTTAAAGAAAACCAACCAACCAAAAAACTCCCTTCAGCATTCTGCTTCTCCTATGCTTAATTACGGAAACAGAGCAAGCTGCACTAGAACAATATGGAAATTATTAGTAAAAATCAATACAATTATATTCCTTGGCAAAGTAAAAGTAAGAAGAATACAAGCCTGAGTCTACATGACCAAAAATATCACGTAAATAACTCTCAATATGTTTTTCTTTAAATAGTGTGGTTGAAATGTTACCACCTTGTAAAAGCAACAACAGCAAATCTATGAGTACAAAGAGAACGGAAAACATCTACTCAGAAGTGAGAGGAATAGAAAATGTTGCAGTATTTTCTTTTTCTGAGACAACATAACATCCACATGGCCAGTATGGCAAGTTAAAGCTTGCCATGTTTGTGACCGACGAAGCAGACTCAATACTTAGGGAATTATTTCAGACTCACAGCTCTCTAAATGACCTCTCGCAAGGACTCCATTGCACAGCAGCATGGTATCTGAAGATCCTACACAGCTCATTCACAGCACAGACGAGCTCCCTCTTCATTCAGGCACACCAGTTTGACCGTGCTCACTCAAGCTGCAAGATCCAAATCAATTGTTTCCACTTCCTAGCATATTTATTAAAATAAAAGTCAATCAATTTATTTCCTGAGGGCTGAATTCTAGTTCTACTAAAAATCAATAACAAAAAAAAAAGTCCAGCTATTTCACTACTATCAAGTTCTGATTTTTTTTTCTTAATAACAGATGGACTATCTCATGTTACCATCTCTTAAAAAGCTTTCAGTTTACTGCCACTTGAACTAACAGAAAAAAAAATTAAGAGAGAACCCAGACTAGAAATCACTTACAGTGCTGAAATACACTGGTGCATTTGTATCTGGAAATCATCCTACTGGCTAACATTCAACAACTGAGTACTACCAATTTATTTATTCAGAACCCACGCAATCTACTCTTTATTTAAAAATACACCAGTTAAAGTTAAAAGCTTATCTTGACAGGATTTTCATTTGACATTTAAAGATTAAAACAGAACAGTGTAATAAGTTCTGCCTTTCTGTAGATATTTAAAAGAAAGCAATATTATCCTAGCACTCATTGGTGCACGTTAGAATCCCTCGCTGCTGTTTGTGAGAGTAACCGCTAGACTATTGGGATTATAAAGTTGTAAGTACTAAGTAGTTTAAGGCCAATTCTCTCAAGTATTCTGTGCCTCAGGATCATACAGATACACATGTATGTATATTCCTAATGCTCCTCCATGTAGTTATCCTTCTGTAACTACTGTTAAAGTCATGAGCACTAATTCTGCAAGTTCACCACTGAGGAAATTATGTACCCTTGCACTAATTTATACAAGTTTGAGTTCCAATCCAAACATAAATGTTCAAAGTTTTATACTAGATCAAAACTAATTAGTCATAAAAAATTTTATTACAAAGTGACTTTTCATAGTTCACAAACAACTTTAGTATTAATCACCATTACAAATCTTTATGAAGAATGCTACAATAAAAGTGTAACTTTTTGTTATGTTAAAGAAACAGTATCATTATAGTTATATTTCGTTAACTTTGGCAGAAATAATTGCTTGGGACTGAAATCTGCTGTAAAAGATGCAAGTCCACCCTCCTATAAACTCTTCCAAATGTTTACATTGTAAAAATGAATCACGTTACAATATAACCAAGTGCAACTGCCTTATGGAAGAATTTTACCTTCATTTTCCAGATCCAAATCTTGTAATTCCCTTGCAATATGACTTTTTTGGGCATCAGTGAAAGTTTTGGTTAGACACATCACCCAACACTTGGTCTGACTTTTAAAATAAGTTAAAATCACTCACTGGAGTTTTTGGGGAAAAAAAAAAATCATTATCAGAGAAACTGGTAAAAAGACTACAGAAGAAATTCACACCATAACTTCTCAATAATTCAAGCACTGGAGAGACTGTGGTAGCTGACGCAGTCAACTTGGTGATGTAAAGGGGTTTTGCATTAACCAAATAACTGCTGAGGTTTGCAACTATTTCTCAATTCTATTCCTATTTATTTAAAATAATGCTAAAATGTAGCATTACCAGTTACTGCAAATAACTTTCTATAGCCCCAGTTATCCCCATCAGAGAAGGCAGCCAGCATCATTATTGCCTCCTCATTCTTGAGCAACTGTTCAACGCTACCATCTCCCACATAGAAGGTAAGCCTAACCCTCCCCCAGAAACTGTCAGATGTCTTGTTCAATCAATCTTGTGACTTCTAGGGAGCAAAAGCCTAGAGCCAAGGAAAAAAAAAATTTCCAAATTCTCATTTCTTACATTAGTTTGACAATGCTACCCAATTTAATGAGGTGTTAAAGTGAACACTAGGACTGTCTTAAGCACTGTTTTTAAATAATACAGTGCCTGGGAGGACACAATGCAAGAGGCAACTCCAAAACTGCTTAGATCTTCTTTCATCAACATGATTTTCCCACTGTTACTGGAATGATTTATTGATTTGTCTTTGACTGAAGAGAAGCAAAGTTCTCTGCCTCAAGTTGTACTTTAAGTCTTGTTCTACTTTAAGGTATCTGTGAAACAGACTTGGAAACTGAGATCCAATGGAACAATGAGTTTCATACCTTACACTCATCATCACGGCAGGTACCAAACAAGTTTTACTAAAGCATCACTGGGAAAAGTACGGAAAATTCTCCACTGTATTCTGCTGTTTCTAAGAAACTTCTGTTGTTTCTGGTATCAGCAAGTTTGCTATTTTGGCATCACACTAAAGCCCCAGTGCCTCCATTTTTGACCCCTTCAAACAAAAACAAGCTGCTCAACAATGTCTAATCTGTGCGTCATGTAATCCTGCTTAATACTCTACAAACTCTGGGTAATATTTGGGTAGTTTTTAAATTTAGCAAAGAACATCCTGGCCTACTTCAAAGATACCCTCGCCTTGGGTAGTGGCCCCTAGAAATGTCACCCACACTCATTTCAAAGAAAAGCAAACACACGCATTGAGGGAAATGAAGAAAAGATAAAATAAGGGATCCTGGTGTAATGACATAATAAAAACACATGATATTACAAATCAAACAACTGAAACAGGAATGCATTATACAAGCACCAAACACATCACTCAAAAACAACTGAGGAGACATTCTGACCTTCTAACACTGCTTTGGCCCCATTTACCTGCACAAGACAGAGCTCTGTGCAAGCACATCCGACCCCCCACTCCCAGCAAGGGCAGACTCCACTGCAGAGGACCGGCACGGCTACATCACGCCAGCCTTCCTCCCATTGATGCAGTGCTATTAATATAAAGCTGGCTATCGCTCCACTGAAGAAACAGAAAATCCCTTCTTCGAGCCATCGTTCACCTTCTGCAGCATCATTATCTCAAAAGTGGCTCGCACTGCAAACACTACCAGAGACCTCTAAATTAGATTCCATTATAATTCTTCGGTATACCGCCCTGACTGTCATTCCTAAGATCTCTCAGACCCTCGCTGAAGGATTAATATGTTCCTATTTTGTTTAGGCTGTCAGACAGACAGCCTCCAATCATTAGCCTCTTGTCAACAGCAATGCCGGGGTAGATTACTAGCACCGAGTGCTTGTAATGGCAGGTGCATGGCCCTGGGGCTGCCATCTGCCAGGAAGGAAGTGTTCTCCTCTAGGATGCTGAAACGATTGACAATATCAACAAAACACTGAATCATTCCTAATCTATGGAATCAAGCTATTGCCCTACTCTTCCACCATGTAGATGTTACCATCAGAGGTGGAGGCTTAGATCTGGGGCTTGGGTGGTTTTTTTTTCCTCTTAACTATTTCTGTGATTGATTTACTGAGATTAAAAACACACCCTAGGATAACTTTTATTTAACTGAACAGGCAAACTTGGATTTGAAAACAAACAAAAAACTACCCCAGTATCAAAGATGTTTATTTTGGAAAGTATTTCCCCACTGGTAACTTGTGATGTGCCTCCTTCTGAAGCGTACTACCCTTCTCTGTGTGCAAGAACTGGATTTTTTTTAATCACTACTTTTGATACACCTAGACAGAATTTCGGGCCATCACGAGAGATAAAAAATTGAGAAGGTCTGTTTTGACAAAAATTTCTTAAAATAAAAAAAAAAAAAACCTGAATAGTAACAGAACTCCGAGTATTGTCTTTGGTCTTTTAAATCATTTTCCAAAGGGATTTCTCATTATCAGATTGAACACCTTTCCTGAACAGTGCTACTTTCATGGCCCATCCTTCACCTCAGCTACCAAGCAACAGCGCAACTCCACGAAAACGTGTGCGTGCTTACCAGACTAGTCGCTGGGATCACACCTACTCTCCAGGAAAGTTATTCCTTACTGTATTCCTTACTGTCTGACCAGCAACACAGTGGAGATTGCACGCCACTGCTCTCTTTGCGTGAGCCTCAACTCTTACTGTACACATTGACACTTCAACACTCCATGAAATGCATTTTTCAGGTGAGTCTCTGTAAAGATACAAGCAATCTTTACATCAATTTCTCTGCGTTTTGGATCAGGCTTAGAATGCTGAAGCCTTAAAAGCTTGCTTTAAATACAAACCCTTACAACCCTACAACTAAGGGATTCATCCTACCTAAATTAGTGTGGAAACTGCAAATACCATCTAAAGCAGTAATCCTGGTTTCCTTTACAGCTGACAGAGATGCGGGGGAAAAATTCATTCTACTTTATAATTTGTATTTAGAAGAGGTGGGAGCAGTGACCCTTGCTGGCTCTGTTTACTGCTGCTGGCTCTTGAGAGCACCTGGAGGATTGACTAACCCTAGACAGCTAAAGGCAGCTGAGGCAAACACCAGTGTGAAGAAAAGAGAAAAAAAAAAAAAAAAAAAAAAAAAAAAAAAAAAAAAAAGCAGCCAAAGAAAGTTTTCCTTTGGAAAGGCTGCAGGAGGAAAACCAGCCTTTTCAACAAGCAAAGGAACTGCTCAGCTGAGCTTGGCTTTTCAAGGCTGCCACTCTTGACCCCCTACACCCATACGCACAAAAACTTTAAAAACAACACGCCAGACAACAGACACACCAACAAAACATATCTGAACTTTGAGGTCACTATACGGTCTTCTGAAGAGTGAAAGGATGCTACTCATTTTCATGTATACACAGAGTGCTTCTAAGCAAACACTAAGAGCTACAACAAAAAACAAAGACTTGTGAAACCCTCATAATTACATGTCCTAATTTATCAAATCAGTCGCTGTACTCACTTTAAATTGCTGTTACACACCTTGCACCAACGTAACTTTAAAACTTCCACAAACTCTGCTCAAGTGTATCACGAGTAACACACAACATGCCTAGACACAAAGCGAAAACACATGGACAACCTGTACAAAAGCATACATTGGGAAAAAAAAAAAAAAAGACCCCAGATATAGCCATTTCTTTATGTGTTTATTACTTTGAAAAGCAACATGTCAATGGTCCTCCAGAGAAAATCAGATACGAACAGACAATACCTGGGTGGTATTGCCATTTAACTGCCATTTAACTGCTGAAGAGGGAGGAAAGTTAGATTACATAGACTAACTCTAGCTTCGTTTGTCTGTGGATGCTTGCTGTGTTTCAACTTTTAAAACACTTCAGCATTCCAGTGTAATTAATGCTATTTAAAAACAGTAGTAGATCAAGTGTAAAGAAACCCATGTTATTCTCTCCTTATTAGATAAAAACAAAACCCACCATATAAAGGATGTCCTAACGCTCTCTCTGTTCAAACACTCCTTTATCCCTTTTACTTACAAGAAAACGTTAGCCTCTGTAGCTATCTTGAAAGAAATCAAGTAATCAGAAGCAATCATCACCCTAAGCATTTCCTCTGCCTTAAGCAATGACTGTACTGGTTCCTTTTAGAACAAACCCACCATTCAGCTTGGTCTGTAACAATTTATGTTAAATGACTCAAAGTAACCATGACATTCTTTCTATGAGCAGTATAGCTAAACATAATTTAAAGTATAAAGGCAAATAAAAGTCTAATACACGTTATGCATTTTAATACTTTGTCTGCTTGTAAAAAGCTGACATCCATATAATCAACATAATTTAAAACATCGAAGGCATAATTTATTCTTAGATAACTTCAGTTTACACTTCGTGTTTCACAAATGGCACTGCTAGGTTCAAACCTCACCATCTTGGTTTGGCCACCTGTAAAATCTATTCTGAGTGACAAGAAGTGCATTTCTAGTGATAGTAACAGAAAACCTCATTTTTTAAATCTAAGCATAAGAGGTTAAAAAACACCAAACTATGCAAGGTATTAAAAGTAGTTCAGTTCTTTCCACTTTAATTTTGATGTTCTCACAGAACTTATCAGTAAGAGAAACTACTACAACTAATTTATTCAAAAACGACTTCAGGAGATGCATAGATTTCTAACACAGCACCATTTAAAAATGAATACAACTTCAGCAAAAAGAGACAATTAAATATCCTCATGCAGTTGGCATATTAGAGGGGAAAAAAAACCCTTAATAATATAATCCATTGTGCAAAGTAATCCCAAAGGGGAAAAAAAAAAAAAAGGAAACAAGGGTTATGTCTTCAATGATCTAAAATGCCATTAGAAAGACACAGGAAGAGATTTCTTAAGATAGGCTTTTTATTGTTTAGGTGCAACCATAAAACCCTCACAAAAGTAAGAGCTAATTGACAAGGCAAGGGGGTCATTATTATCAAAAATTACCTTATTACCATCTTAAGTAGATGCATTACAGATTATTACTTCTTTAAATAAATCAAGACAAAATAAACTAACACAGAAGGAAAACAATCCTCAGGTTTTTTTGCTCCATTACACATAGTATCTGTTCAATTTTAGAAAACTAGACCAACTACCAGAAACATTCACAAGTTACAGAGCATTTTGTTAACGGAAGAGAAAACAAAATTAAAGATAACCCACCCACGTCTGACGTTTTCAATTAAGCAAAATTCCCTATTACACACCTATTAAATTTAATGGGAATTTTACTTAAGAATTTCAGGATTACACACAAAAGGTAAAATATTAACCCCACTGAAACAGAGATAAAACTCCCATTTGACTTCAACAGAACTAAGATCCACCATAAAAAGTCACATCATTATTGGGTGCAATCTGTCATAAATATACCATAATAAATAATTTACGCTATATGAGAAAAATAACTGTAAATTTCTCCATAAATAATGAAAACCATACACAGTTCATATGTTTTTAAACAAAAAAGCAGTCATAATTTAAGAACAAAGGCTAATTATCAGCAAGTAACAAGTTTCAGCCAAACAGTATTATTTTATTTATACATCAGATGAAGGCAAGTGTTCTCCAACTCTTAAATATTTGCACACTTTCAGAACACAGTAAAACTAAACAACTCAATAATTTCAAGCAACCTTTTAATTTTTCTGTTTTGACAGCAGTTGTGGGTGCACTTGCTTGCTCTTGCCATGACAGGATAACATGGGCAGAGATTTCCAGAAGCACAGCACTCCCTACAGCAGAGGCAAGTTACTGATAGCAGAGAGACAAGCTACACGCGAAAACCAGCCACCTTTAAATGATACAAATAATATCTCTTAAAACACTTACCCACACAAAAACACATCTACTGCTACAGACCTTCAGGAGGAATTAAAACTGGTTTTTTACACGTATTTTACACAAATCGAAATACTAATTTACTGAGAAGGTAATTACAAGTAGCTTGTTTGTATACCCTGTATTTCTGAGATTCTCCTGGTCTAAACAATAAACATGTGTGGATTCTCCACTGTTTTATGCTAGAAACCTCTCCTGGTTTTTTAAGAAGTTTCAAAGAAGTAAACCTTCTCACTTTGCTAATACAGTTAAAAACAAAATTTTTAAAAGTGCAAACAACTAAGTAAACAATGCTGATTATATATAAGCTTCCTCTTGTGCAAACCATAACTTTGTAAAAATTATCTCAAATCTATCTGAATTACTACTGTGTTAAAATAATCTTGTTTATGCTTAAAATACAGTTTTCTATAAATTGCATGTTTTTCTCTGTAAAACGTGAAATTCGTAGTAGTCTCCCAAATCACAATGTTTGAAATTCAAATACACTGGCACAATACTTGGTGATCTTTCTAAGCAGTGGCAGAAGTCCTTCCATAAACGAACTCTGGTGTGAAATCCCAGTGAAAACAAAAAGAGAAACTAGGAAATTCACAAAAGTTAATGACTGGATTTGACTTACACCAATAAAGTCCTTTGTGACCCATTTCCCCTTCCCCATGCTCTGACTTTTCCTGCTCACTTGCCACAAGTGCAGTTAACCTGAAACCCCAATTTTTGGTACCTAACCCTGCACACTGCTGACTGACAATGCTTCTGTGAATTTTTTTCCTTACCGCCTCGGCCCGATATGGGCCGCAGTCACCCCAGAACCGTAAGCACACACAGGCACGCCCCCTTCCCCGGGAATGAGGGTGCTAGAGAAGTCAGCCTCATCTCCTATGGGGAGATTAAATCTCAACGAGCTTCCTCAGAACACTTCTCCATTTGGTCTGCCTTTAAAAGCTTACAGGAAAGAGGAAGAATAAATAGGCATGCAGATTAAATATTAAAACAAGGCAAGCCCATAACCACCCTTTGACAAATACATAGCAGAACCGAACCCGCTCCTCTGTACGCTGCGTACCAAGTTAGCAGGGTGATGTTTATCACATTATCCTTTTGTTTACTGGCTGGGAAGGACAGCAGTCGGTTTCCCCTGCTTATCTGCTCTTATCGGCTCTTCCACTGTGGCTCTTCCCCTGGATGGTGGCCGCGCTTCCATCCACTCCAGGTTTTCCCGGTAACTGGTGCCTGCTCCCCCCACCCCGCACCCTGCCTTAGGGTCAGCAGTTTGGGGAATGTTGTGGAAACAGCTCTTTCCCAAGATGGGGCTTGTTTGCCAGCCATTGGGGGCTGTAGGTGGCTCAAGAAAAACTCCTCGGTTTTGTGAAAAATCAGTCTATGAAGCCAGAGGTGAGACAGTTTGTCAGTGCCTGGGACCACAGTCCCAAGGCTGGACAAGGAGAGCAGTACCCACAGTATCCGCCCCACTCCAGGTCAAGCCACGGGGATGCTGAAAACAAGCCCAGCAAAACTAACAGCAATGGACAAAAAACGCTCTGCCCTCAGCCCTTCCAGCCATCCAGAACCAGCGTTCATCCTTTCAAACTTTGACATTTCATTCACCAATCCTCTTGTCTTAATTAGGTTCAAAGCTTGCTCTGCAAATGGTGGGTCTCTCATCTTTTCCATCTTCCTGTACTTCCTATCAAAAGAGAAAATATTTTCGTCTTCAAAATCCACTAGCTACTAAGAAAAAAGGAGGAAAAAAACGGCAACTGGCTTTCACAAACCATCGCTGTTTGCTGATTAGCGCTGACCTCTGTCAGTGCCGCCAGTACAGAAGCAAGACTTCTTCACCACCAAGCAGCCGCCTTCACTACGTTGCACCTAGCTGGATCCAAAAACGTGTATTACAGCTAAATACGCACAGGGGTTCACAGCACCACGTCTCGCATAAATTCGAGGGCAAAGAGAATCCCGATGGTGTCTCATCATTAACTTTTAATCCTTGACAGATTGGCTGCTCCCTGCCCTGCTCAACCAGCCCCCAATTGCGTAGGAACGCGCACTCGCTAAGAGGCGGGCTGCTATATTGGGGGGGGGGGGGAAGGGGGATTTCTTTGTTTCTTTCTCTTTTTTTTTTTAAAACAGTGTAACTAGCACCTCGACAAAGGAACAGCTACATAATTAAAACCTAAATTCTCCCTCACCCCGAGTTTCAGATTCCTTCAGTTTGCTTTTGTCTTTGAACCAGCCAGCATTTGCAACCCACGCAGAAGCAAGCCAACCGGCTGGTCGTCCACGCTGGGGCTGAGCTGCCAGCTGGAAGGCAGCAACCCACCACCACCACAGGGCTGGCCCTTCTGCGACATGTGCGATGCAACACACAACACCTCATGCATATAGCCAGCTCTGGAAAGAATTTTTTTTTTCTTTTTCTTTTTTTTTTTTTTTTTTTAAATTCACATTCCACGCTCGCTATGATTTAGTGTTAAACTCTTGCAAGAGATAAGGTATTTCAAAATCAAGATATAAAATTTATTCTTCTCATTTTGGTACTACTGACCTTCCCCCAGCTACAGAGCCAAGGATTTTTTTTGTAATCTGATGCCCTCGGTCCAACAATCCTAGTTTTTAACTCAATCGTTTTACATTTTCAAACGGTATTTAGAAGCTGCATTAACATAAACTATTTCGGTCACATTTTTCACACACTTTCCAAAAATCTTACATAAGAAAACTCTGAAGTACAGCACAAACATAGTAACCGTGTAAACATTAGCTTCTATCAGGGTACCCAGAAGTATACACTCATAATAATAGCAGAATAGAATTCAAACGTGAAGAAATATCCCCAAACTAAATTAAAGAGCCAGCAAGTTCCTCCAAGACTGTCTGTTACAGGACATGTTGGGGAAAAAAAAAAAAAAAAAAAAAAAAAGATTTTCAAGAAAGTGAGGAGGGAGAGTGCCCTAGCTGATAAAACACAACCCCGTGGCAAGAAACAAATGCTAAGCACAAACACGCATGGCAGGCAGTGGCAGATGTAGCTACTCACCTTTCACAGCACTTGCTTCTTTCAGGTTGTGAGACAGAAAGTCTATGCTGGCATAGGCGCTCATCTCCATTCCGTTGATGCCCCCATTCAGGACGTGCCTGGCTTTCGACCTGGCTTTCTCACAGTTTGCCAGGGTCCCGTCCATCACATCAATGGCAATGTAGTTGAGGCCGTTCTGGAAGCCAGCCGAGGTCTCCCGGCACATGGGGCTGCTACCCTGCTCCTCCTCCAGGCCTTCGCTTTTCCTGAGGGACACGTTCTCCACCGAGGCCGAGTTGTGCCGTTTGGGGTTGTGTGCGAAGGAGGGGGACACGGGGGTCACAGTGGTGGTGGAGGAGAAAGTTTCCGAGCTGTGCCTCCTGCGCCCCTGGGGATCTGCCCGGATGACCTTGGCCCCTCGGTTTGGGTCCGGAGGAGGGCTGGAGAGAATGAAAGCCTCTACCCCAGAGAGGGTGAGCCTCTTCACCCCAGCTGTGGGGCTGGTGACCCGGGCACTTTCTGGCTTCTGCACGATGGGCTGAGGTGGGGTGGTGGCCATGCCGAAGGTCATCTCGGTGTAATCCCCACCGTCGGATGGGCTGGACAAACAAGGCACCCCCACAGCCGCCTTCAGGTAGCGCCCGTCGGGCTGGCTGGTGCTAGAGGAAGAGCCTGGCGAGAGGGCTTCCAGGGAGCCCACTGAAACCGTGCCCGACTGGGAGGGTGACTGCGACCCAAAATCAATGTTCATGTAGTCAGAGAGCGGGGAGCGCCTCTGCCCTGTGCCCGAGCCCAGGGAGGAGACGGGGCTGTCAGTGGGCAACGAGGGGGGAGAATAGACGGCAGCGTCCCCAAAGTCGATGTTGATGTACTCGCCGGGGCTCTTGGGCTCGGGCGGCAGAGGGTGCTCATTCATGCTGGGGAGCATCGTCCGCAAGGTCTCCAGAGAGAGGCGGCTGGGCCGGGCTACCCGCTGGCACCGCTGGCTGAGGAAGCTCTCGGTCCGGCTGTGCCGCAGGGGCGAAGGCACCGTGTGGCTGGAGGGGGCAAAGGTGCCGGCAAGGGACTGGACAGCCCTGCACACCGCCTCCTCCGGGATCGTCCTCCCTGGGGAGTTCATGAAGACGTACTGGTCGTTGTCCTTCGCCAGGTCCTGGCTCTTGTAGGAGCGGGGCAAGGAGCTGTATGAGTAGCAGCCGGGCTTGGGGGGCTCACCAGAGCCATGCCCTGAAGGGGCAAAAAAGAAGTCGGGGGGGGTGAGGGAGGGAGCCTGGGGCCCATGCTGGGGGTCCCGAGGGGACATATTGATATAGTCGCCGTTACTCAGCCTCCCGTCCGAGCTCTCCACGGAGAGCTTGGAGCCGCACCACATCCGCATGTACCCGTTGTCGTCGGGGGAGCTCTCCCCGGGCGAGCTGGTCTTGTAGCTGCTCCCGTTCCCGGGGGACCCACCACCCACCCCTGCCCGGGGCTGCAGGATTTGCTTAGGGGCGGAAACGCTGGTGGGGCTCATGGGCACGTAGTCGTCGCCGCCCCGGCCTCCCGGCCCTAAGGCTGCGGCCACGCCGGGGGTCATGGGCATGTAACCATCATCATCTCTCCCTCCTCCTCCTCCTCCCGCCGCTGCCGGCAGCCCCAGGTTGGTGCTGCTGCTGCCGGAGCTGCGGTGGGAGCCTATCTCGATGTCCCCGTAGTCCTCAGGGTAAGGGGTGTAGGTGACTTTGGGGGAAGCACCGGCTTGGCAGGAGGGGAAGAGGCGGCCGGCGCTGCCAGCGAAGGTGGCGCGCATCAGCGTGTACTCGTCGAGGGAGGCGGAGGAGACCTGCGGCGGGGCGGGCCTCTGCCGGCACGGGGTGGTCAGGGAATAGGTTCGCTTCCGATGGCCCCGGTCGGCCGCGGCGTCGGGGCAGGGCCGGTAACAGAGGCGGCCGCCCGGGGGCCGCTCCATCGTCATGTAACCGTAGAGGTCAGCGCCACCCCCGGGGTCCCGCACCGGGGGGGTCTCGGCCACCGATTCGGGGGTGTTGCTGCGGTTGCTGGCGGTGGAAGAGGAGGAGAAGGGCCGCGGGTCACCGCCCGGGCTGGAGCCGTACTCGTCGAAGGACATGAAGCCAGCATCGCTGGGGGAGCCGGAGACGGAGGCGCTGCCGCTGGAGGGGCGCTGCGGGTGATGGGGGTGGGCGGGCTCGGAGCCCAGGCCGCTGCTGGAGGAGAGGCTGAGGGGGCTGGTGGCAGAGGGGGGCGAGTGGGAGGCGGGCATGGACATGGAGCGGCTGCTCTGCAGGCCACCGCCACCCAGCACCGGCAGCAGCTTCCCCGCCTGCCGCCCTCCTCCCCCGCCGCCGCTGCTAAGCGTGTGCGAGCGGCTGAGGGGGGTGCGCACCGGGCCGGGACTCATAGGGCTACCGGCCACCGAGCCCACACGGCAACCGTCGCCCTCGCTGGCCGTCCGCACACGGCAGGGCGTGCACTTGGTGCCGGCGCCGGCGGCGAGGCTGTCGGTGCGGGAGCGGCGGAGGAGGCCGGTCTGGCTGGGGGGCAGGTTGACCAGGTGATGATGCCGGCGGCCGGGTACGGTGATGGGGTGGGTGGCGGAGGGGCCGCCGCCGGGCCCGGCGGCCCCCCCGGAGGAGGAAGAGGAGGAGGACTGGCTCTTGCTGCGGGGCCGGAACTCGGACAGCTCCTTCAGCGCCTTCATGGCCTCCAGGATGGTCTCGTGGATGTTCTGGGCCACCACCGAGTCGTCCGCCTGCATCCAGAGCTCGCCGGGGCCGGTGGCGGCCGAGCGCCCCACCTCGATGAAGAAGAAGCTGTCGGAGTGGCCGCAGCGGCGGATGTTCATCAGCTGCAGCGTGACCGAGGGCAGCTCGCAGTTGAGGCGCACGAAGCCGATGGTGCGGGCAGAGAGGCAGAGCCGGTGGACGCCGGTGAGGTTTTTGCTTTGCCCAAGGCCCTTGGGCTTCAGCGTCACCTGCCAGACCTCCCGGTAGGCAGCGGCGGCCGGGGTGATCAGCCCGTAGTTGAGGTCCTCGCCGGCGGCGGCCAGGGAGGAGGCGGCGGCGCTGCAGGAGGAGGCGGCGAAGGGGGAGGCGAGGTGGCGGTGGGGGGACCCCTGGCAGGCCGCCTTGCCCTCGCTGAGCAGGTCGGTGAGAGCCCGGTACCAACCCTCCTGCTCTTGCTCGTTCTCAGCCGCCACGGCGAAGTACTCGTCCTTGGTGTAGAGGGCGATGAGGTACTTGTGCTTGGCGTCCGCCCGCTTGTTGATGTTGAGGCAGGAGTCCAGGGCGATCACCCGTTTCGGCGCCCCGGACTTGTTCCTCCATTTCTTTTCGCTTTCGTAGTACTCCAGCCGGGCGCCCCCCGCCTCCTCCCCCCCGCCGCCCGGGCCCCGCAAGACGAAGAAGCGTTTGTGGCCGTGTTTCTGCTTGCGCAGGTACCCGCACTTCCTCACGCCCTGGTTGTTGTTGTTGTTGTTGTTGAGGTTGGGGCCGGGCGGGGAGCTGAGGGGGGGCAGCAGCCCCAGCACGGCGGGGCTCGCCATCCCCGGCCCCGCGGCGGGAACGCCGCCCGCCTGCTCTCTCGCTGCCGCCGAGTGGGGCTAGGAGCCGAAAAAAAAAAAAAAAAAAAATTAAAGAAGAGAAAAAAAAGAAGAGAGAGCGGGAAGCAGGTAAAATAAAGTTGATCCTCCGCAGGGAGAGCGCGGCCGCCCGGAGCCGCAGCGGGGTCCTCCGCCGTCGCCTCTAGGCAGCGGGTGCTGCCGGCGGCCGCCCGGCGTCCTCCCCGCCTCGGGTACCGGCGCCGCTGCCGCTCCCCGGCTGCTGCTCCTGCTGCTGCTGGTAGTGGTGCCGCAGCGGCTGCTGCCGTCGCCGGCGGGAGTTTCGCCGTAAGTAACGCATCGCGCACCGAGTGCCCCAACTAAAGAGCAAAACAACACGTGACCGCCGCCTTACCGAGACGTTCACACACCGAGACGGGGGCGGACCGCGGCCGCCGCCGGCGCCGCCCCGCATTGGCCGCCACGCCGCGCGAAGGACGGCTCCGGTCGCCAATGAGGCGGCGGGGCGGGCCCTCGCGTGCAAGGCGGCGGGGAGCCGTTGGGCGGTGAGAGCCTCGCACCGCCCCCCCGCCCCCCCCGCCTCTCCGCGGCGGGCGCGTTCCCGCCCACAGCCTCCGGCCCCCCCAGGGGCAGCGGGACCCACCTCCCCTCGCCGCTGCCCTCCGCGCACACAGTGGGGGCGGGCACGGAGGGGAGAGTCGTTACACGGGGCGAGCCGTGGTGCTATCCCTCGCCAGCCGTCGTAGCCCCGGCGGGCGAGACGCGGGGCGGGAAGGGGGGGCACCGGCACCATCAGGTGCTGTCGATCCGCCTCCCGCGGGCCACTCGCCCGCGGCGCGTCGCTTCCGGGCGCGCGTGTGCGCCACAGCTCCCCCCTCCCCGCACCCCCACACACACGCGTGTGTGCGTCAGTCCTCCTCGCACACGCACGTACAGTTCCCCCCTTCCTCCTCCTCTTCCACCTGGCGTGTCAGCCCGCGCCCACGCGGCACGGCGTGCGTGGACGCCCCCGCTCTCCCCCCACTGCGCGCCGCCTCGAAGCGTTCGGGGAGCCGCCGTGTCCGTGCGCCAGTGGCCCCCGCTCCGCCGCTCCCTCGGGACCCGGAGTCTCACGCCCCCCGCGGCGGTTATTTACGTGCGGCAAGGAAAGGCCACCTAGGGAGGGGGGCCACTGCTACTCGTTTTTAATTAAATTAATTTATCTGGGCCCTTCGCTTCCTCTGGAAACGCACCCGGCCCCCGCCGGGGAATCACGGAACGGCGGGGCAATAGAGGAAGGAGCGCTTCCCCCCCGGCCACCTGCGCTCCTGTACGCGGGGTCTCCGCCGCTCCCACCCGCGGGGCGGGGGCGAGGGGGAGGTGTCTCGGTTGTTTACCGGGGACCCGCAACTCAGATACCGTGCCCGCCGGGGATCAACCTTGAGAGAAAGCCAGCGGGAAGCGAGGGGCGGAGGGGAGGGGTCCGCTGGCGGGGATGGGGCCCCGGTCGGGGTGGGCGGTGAAGGGGGGGCACAGGGGGCCCGCGAGGGGGCTGCGGCGAAGCTCAAGCAGCCAGTTTGCGTGTAAAGCCCAGGGAAAAAAAAAAAAAAGAGAGAGAAAAAGAAAAAGACGAAAGTGATGCGGCGCCTCCAGCCGCCGCCGTGCGGGGCCGAGGCGGGGGCCGGGGTCGGGGGCAGGCGCTTCCCGTGTTCCCGGCGGAGGCGGCGGCGGAGCCTTCCGCATCCCCCCCGTACCGGTACCGCTGCCCCCGCCGCCCGCACCTCTACCGGTGCCGCCGCACGGCTCCGTTCCCGCCTGCTCGAAATTCTCAGCGGTCTGGGTCATAATAACCCATTTAGAAATCAACAGCTGTAACTGGGAGGAAGGGGGGGGGGTGTGATTGGAAAAGGCCACTTCACTGTAAATACCGGTATGCTGCAATAAATCAGCTTTTGAAGAAAGACCTCTCCGTTCGTCTTACAGGGAAATATTAACATTTACGTATAAGGTAGTAGCTACCTGGTTTTATTTTTGGTTTTTTTTTAAAGGGAAGGGGAGAAGTAACTGGAGATCGAGGGGGGGGGGTAGGACTAGATGACCTTTAAAAGTCCCTTCCAACCCAAACCATTCCATGATTCTATGATCAGAGGCACCGACCTCTCCCGCAGGAGCAAGGCACGGGCGCCTGCGAGGTGCGAGTGATTCGGTGTGTGACCTCGGGCAGGGTGCCCGTGACTTCTCGCTACCTGTGCGACCCCTCACAGAAAGCACCGCGCGCAGCCTTTGCTGTCCTGGTGATGGGCTTTGCTTTCCATAGCTGAAAAAAAAAAAAATTGCATAGAATTGGTAAAGGTAAATTTAGATTATATGTCATGATTGCGTAACAGATCTCTCAGTGAGGAAAGTTTCATATGAAAACTCAGGAATAGTTGATTTTCTGCCTATGACTGTAACGGAGTTAGTTGTCTGAACAATTTCTTGCCACCTTGAGTGATCTGCGTCCATAAACATGGAGGAGCCATTTGCCCCGAAACCCCTTGGAAATTGGGAAAGATTTTTTCCAGACTTTTATGAAAAATGCTTGGTGACTTTGAGCAAGCATTCTTAGGTCTGACATGCAAAAAAGATTAATATTAATTAATCTACTATCTAATATATGTTATTCATGACTGTGTGGGTGATACACATTTGATATACTGGCTATGGCAGCAGAACTACGTTCGCAAATAATTTCTGGGACAAAGGCATTAGGACAGAGTTGCAGTTTATACTTTTTATTTCTGTACTGGCATTGGTGTAAGGAGCATCTCTAGAAGTTCATTTTTAGCAGTGGCCGATTCATAGTAAGTGTCATTTTTTCCATAATTATGTTTGGTGTTTGGTTTTTAATGCATAACTTGTGTACAGAGCGCAAGAAATGGGACTCAGGAGTGCACAAAATTCAGGTTAAAAGTGCTATTGTTTCTTGACCGACACTCTAGAACGAATTACCCCAGTTTACATAGGTAATCTGTCTCATTCAGATTTTTTCTCTGAACTCCTCTGAAGTGCTTTTCAAAACTATAGCCCTCCTGGAAAATTTTCCCGGTCATTTCAATGTAATTGCAGGGTCTTTTAATCAAAATAAATGCACTAACACTAAGGATCCGTCCCACCTCTCAGCTGCAAGTCACTCTTCCTGCAGGCTGATGTGTCTTAGCTTCAGCTATTCCTATGAGCCATGTAGCATATTTGCTTTAATTTCTGAAATAAGTGGGTTTTCAGTGATACGGTGGGCTGTGAGTTTGGACAGTTTGAAGGACAGTATGTGCTCTCCTGTTCCACCAAGTAATTTTGGGGTAGAGAAAGTGGGACAGCAGCATCTTCAGTAGCTGTGATAGATTTGCCAGAGGACGTTTGCTTAAATCATCTCCATAGAATATGATGAAGGAAAAAAAGTATATTGTTTTACCTCTCCCATTCCTTTTCTTCTGTCACGTCACCCTGCCCCATCTCCATTTCACCACATTTGTCTTCTAGTTTGAGGTCTCCGCTGGGAATGCTTTGTTCATATACAAAGTAGACCAACAAAATAGTGCTAATATTAGCATCTTTCCTGCCTGCTAAACTATGCTTTTTGCCAGCATACCTTGCTCCAGCCATCTCCTTTTTCCTCCAAGAAAAATAAACGGTGCTGGGTGATGCTTAGATTTATCAAAATACACTGTCTAAGTAAGGGGCATTTGCCCTTGGTTATGGCAGTCATAAAATGTTACCTCCGTCCACCCTAAACTGACAGAGGCATGCCTAGAAAATGAGAGACCTTGCTGATGAAAATTATGGAGTTTAATCTAGATATAGCAAGTACAGTTTTGCCGCCCCAAAGCCCCACTAGTTTCGTGTTTCCGTGCTTCAAGTACTTGGGCTTTCTTAGCTATACGTAGAAAAAAAAAAAAAAAAAAAAAAAAAAAAGTATGATTATTTCATTTATGTATTCATATATTTAAACTCTGAGTTTTGGTTACTAAAATGTATGAATGAGTGAGAAACTGTAGCCAGCAACACTGTTTTGCAGGCAATGAACTTCTCGAGCAATCAGCGAATTTAGGTCAGGAAGACTTGTTTGCCTGAATGGTCAGATAAAAATATTACCTCTAGGGGCATGCAACTGGTTTTAGCTACATGTGGAAGCTTTATCCTACAAGCCAAACACACACAGGATCCAACTGGGTTTTTGTTTGGTTATTTCCGCCCCCCCCCCCCCGCCCCGAAGAGGTTGGAGCCCCAGGCCCTCTGAATACATAGTAGCTGTATTTAAATACTGCCCAAAGTCAGAGCAAGGCTACTCAAAGCGCTTTCTGCGAGGCTGGATGCCCGAGTAGGTTGAATTTCAAAATTTGTCACAGCCTTTAAAAATACATTCTTGTTTGTTCTCAGTCCAAATTTCATTTTGAAATAGCTTTCAGTTTCAGGATAAGGAGTAACAGTTGAAAGGGATGTGTTCGGTGTTTGGCTTGGCTGTTGCCTTCTACCTGCTGCCAGGATCACAGAGCTGATGGTGGTGAAGCCATGGGAAAAAAGTGTGGAGAGAGATTACGTGCGTCAGCAACACTTTCTTACACTATCAAGAGTGCAGTTATCTGTTCCAACAAAATCGAGTGATTTATATTTTGATGTCCTTGAACTTCTACATAAACAGGTGAAGTCAGTTTATTCCCTTGTACATTTATTTGCGCACTCCTGATAGAGTGTCACTGTGGTTATACATTTCATAACCTCGCGGTGAGAGGACGTGAACTCCCATCACCTCCTTTCTCTCCAACCTTTCTCGGCTCCTTTGACTGCTAATGTACCATGACCGCGCCACTGCCCAGTTGTGAGCTCTGTGTTATTTGGAAGAGAGGACAGGCCATCTTTCCAGGCTGTTTTATCAAGTACTTTGTTGATACTACTTGTTTAGTAACTCCTAGCAGCGCGCTTTATCCCTCTGTAACAAGAGCTAAGGGATGCAGTTGCCATACTCCCCTAAATTGAGGCCACCAATTTTCTGCTTTTTTTTTTTTCCTCCAGTCCTCTAAAAACACTTATGGGTGGCTTTGTACATGAGGGAAAGAGATACAGAAATCATAGACTCTGAAAATACTTATTTCTTAAAGAAAGATTGCTTGCCTGAGTTGAATATTGCACCCACAGATTTCCAGAGGATTCCGGGTTAAATAAATTTGGGTTACGGCCATGCAACTTTGTACATGTTTGGTAATTCTTGAAGCTAGTAATACTTTTAGTAGTTATTTTAAATACATAGTGAAATAATGTCAATGTTATTAGCTTGCACATTTTTGTATGGGAGGGGAAAAAAAAATAAAGCTGAGGAAGATCTGGAGCACGCCTGCTATCCCATTCATTGCTTTTTGACAAGGATTTGAATATTTTTCTGCATTTAGCTCCCTTCTTCCTCAAAACTTGTATTTCAAGTGGCAGGTTCAGAATCCCGCAGTCCACAAGCAGGGAGCATTTCGGAGAAAACACTTCAGCAAAACTGCCGTGGTCTGAACGGCGGGGGGACAATTCTTCCTCATGTGACGGGTTTACCCCCCAAAAAGGCCGGTTTGGGAACATGCCTTGATTCACTCGCCTGTCCCCGGGCCACCCCACCCCCCTCCACCCTGGCAGGGCGCAGGCGGAGGGGGAGCCCCAGCCTTCCCCCGGAACCGCCTCCCGCTGGGCTCTGTGCGTTTGCTGTCTCCCGTGGAAATCCCCGCCTCGGTCAAACCTCCCGGGCCGGGGGGGGGGGGGGGGCGCCGGGCTTGAGCTCCTGTCCAGCTCCCGGCCCTCCACTACCTATGCGAAAATTACGCGCTGGGAGCTGAGATGCGTCAGCGCGTCGCGATCACCCGGATTTTCTTCCCGAAACATTTTTGTGTGTGTGTGTGTGGTTGCGACTTTTATTTCGTGGGATATTTTTATTTTTGGAGGGTTGTTTTTTTTTTTTTTTCCCCCATTGCCACCTCCCAGGGGCGATGGAGGCGGTCCGGCCCGGCCCGCCGCGGCGGGGGGAGCCCCGGGGGGACCCTCCCCTCCACCCCCGCTGCCCCCCGCCTCCGCTCGCGAGGGGCGGGCGCCGCGCGTGGGCGCGCTGGGGAGGGGGTGGTCCCCGCCGAGCGGCGGGTGTCAACAAATAGTTTTTAAATTATGACTTTTGGGGGGAAAATGCTCGCTTTCATTCCTTCTGGAGTGATCACCGAATCTAACAAAATACTGGGTTTTTTTATTAAAAAAAAAAAAAAAAGTCTGATGGAATATAACCAATCCCGCTATAGAAAAAAAAAAAGGGTTAATGGGGCAATAGAGCCAAATATTTCTAACCAATAGCTGCAGTCTATACCCATCTTGCCTATAAGAAAAACATGTAAATATCTAAGGATCATAGAAAACAATGCCCTTTTTTACCCTTATTTTTTTAAAAGAGGTTTCATAATGTATCTCTCTGACCTGCATGGATAGCTAAGATCGAGGGTCCTTTGGCCTGTTTCTGTTCAAGAAGAGATCAATAATGGAATTCAACATTTCTTTCATGAAATATTTACAGAAAATTTGCAAAGGCCTATTTGCCCAAACACAATAGGATTCTGAAGGAAGAGGGGTTTTCTTTTGCAGTCTGCTTTTTCTGTTTCTTTCCAGGTAGCATTCTGTTTGAAAATGTATTTGTTTCCTTTTTTCCCTAGGCAAGTTACTCCGGCCTCTCTTTCTGTTTGTTTCTTACTGCTCTTGGAGGCTGTTCCCCAGAAAAACAATCCCAGGCATTCAGCTCTCCCCTCTGCCCTACAATTCGTTTGGCTGTTTGTCTTTGTTTCAGATGGCCTTTGCATCTGCTTTAGGTAGTAACTCTTTTTCCTCTAGCTTCTTTTTTTTTTTTTTTTTTTAAAAAAAAAAAAGCCACAACAAAAACTTCAGAAGGGAGCCTAACTTCCTCTGTCATTTATCTTGACATCAGGATAATTTTCCTAACAGCAGGGATAATGCAGTCCTGGAGTAGATTATCAAGGGATTTTTATAGAGTCCCCATCACTGGAGCATTTTAAGCTGTGCAAATATTTATCGGGAATGACAGAAGTACAGTTGTCCTGACTCAGGGCAGTGTGATAGTCTAGATGATCTCATGTTTACTTCCAGTCCTCTTTTATTGGATTTCTATGATATATACACCTTATAAATAGCCCCAGGATTATTACTACTGAAAGGGAAAAAACAATCTTCTTTCTAGTTTTTTTTTTTTTTTGTGCGTGTCTTTTCTTTTTCTCTCTACTTATTTGATTGTGCTAAATAAAGAGTATAAAACTATGATTATGAATTGTCGCTTACTCTCACTGTTTGGGATAAGCTATTGGTGCAATTCTTACTCATGCAAAACACTCGCTGGTTTAACTTGTGCACGCACGAGACCACCAGCGAGGTAAAGAGACATTTGGGAAAACAGAGTCACTACAGAGGAAAATCTCACCCGCTTTTTTCAATGTAGCCCTTCAGTGGAAGTTTTATGTGAATAAAATGAGGAAGGCTTGCCCTCGGAATGGGCTGACTGCTTTCAAGGAGAATTATCATCTATCTGCATTATTTAGACAGCGTCTGGGAAGCTCACTGGAGCCTCAGGCTCCCATTGTGCTGGACATTGTGTAGATGAGTAATTAATGGTGGGCCTCCTTCTGTTTTGTTTAATGTATATGTTGTACGTATACAATGGATGGAGGAAGATTGCCTATGTGGGGAGTCAGATGGGAGAAAGGCGATTCTGCCGTCCCGTGAACAGTGTGGCTGACAAGCAGCGGCTTCAGCTTGCCAGTTGCCTGACTGATGGGCACTGCAGGCATGTTCAGCATTTAAAGGAGAACTGGAAAGTGTCAACCTTTCATATTCTGCTGGGCTCACATGCACAGGGAAAGCACAAAAGGCAACACGTGTGCTGAAGGAAGAGGTGGACTATCTTTTTGCAATATATCCTTGGAAGCATATTTTTTTCTGACATAAAGCTTAGATGCAACTATTCATTTCAGAAATAGATTAAGCTTCACAACAAAATGAGTACAAAGCTGTTGGTGCTAGAAATTGATGCAGTTTCATGTGCCTACGAAAGAGCTGGAGTAAAGTCTTCTCCCAGTCAGTGGGCATCACAGCTCAAACACCGCACCCGCTGTAACAGCCTCGGTCAGGGATGGCTGGATTGTGAGGCAGAAGAAGTAGGAGAGGGTATCTCCAAGGTTCTTGCTGTAGCAAGCACCACTGTGGTTGGAGGCAATTTATATGTCTAAATAATAATAATGACTTGCTAAAAAAATTACTGTGAAGTAATTTCCACAAAAAAAAAAAAAAGAAAAAAAAAAGATTCATGCATGTTCTGCTGAGCGCTCTTGGATGCAAAACAAAATGGTCACTTAATGTTAATAAAATATTCATGTGAACATTACATTTTCATTACTGAAGTGGGAGACCACAAAATCAAATACAAGTGAAGAGTGTGCTTTCAGTTAAACTGCTGATTAAGCAGAGGAACAGTATTTGTAACAGGAGAGAATGAAGTAATCATGGCAAATGAACATGTTTTTAATTTCATCTGTTGCATTTAGTCATACAATAAGGAAATGTTTCTGGGTGCCTCACTTAATTCGTACACACTTCTGTTTTATCTGATCTCATCTTTCAGTTCCGTTCCTCACTTTGTCATTATTTTCTTCCCAGTGTCTTTAATGATATGCAGCAAGGGAGGCTTAGCGTATTTTCCCCAAAACTCACCAGGAATGTGGAATGTCCCTTGGATCACTCCTTAGTCTATTCAGATCGTTTAATAAGGAGAGGTAGGCTGCATATTGGAAGTTTAGGATACATCTGAGTTAGAAATTCACTTCTTCCTGTGACACGATAGGAAATCTAATTGTTTTTGGCTAGGGAATTGCTGACTTGTAAAAGCTTTCTAGGCTACAGAAGTAGATTTTTTGAAGGTGTATAACTCCAAATGCAGATGTTAGAAGAGTTGCTGCCATCTCTCAAAAGCAGCTGTCATGGAAATGGAACAGTGAGCAAAGATTAAGTCATCATGGTGACGGTAAACCGTTCCTTCAGCTAGTTCTACAAGGACTCTGGAAGAAGCCTCAGAAGTAAAGCCTTCTAGGGGTATCTTTTTCTTACACCCTCTGGTGAGCTAAAAGGGCTTTTCATTTCCGGTACAAAGCGTTCTGAGTTTGTTTGCTGACGAAAACTTCTTTTGTCCTAACTTGGACCTGGTGAGGGCTGCACTGATTTTGGCCTTTCTTTTACCTTTCCCAGCCAATCTGTCTACCCAACAGTTTCCTCTGTAATGATTTCCTGAGGTGATGTCCCTCTTTGTGACAAAATGACCTTCTTTGCTTTGTTTAGAAAGGCATAAGCACAACGAATGTACTAAGCATGTAACTGTATCACAGCGGTATAAATTACACAGATGCAATTTATTGATTGTGGAGAGATCGGATAGTTTTAAAGTCAATGGTTGGCTGTCAAGCTGTTAATTAAACATTTGCTCAAAAATGCCAATGGGTAAGTGATCTAGATCCTATTGCAGGATAATCAAGTTTAAAAACAACAGTTATCTGCCACCCTCCTGTGTTGGCTCTATTTCAAGAAATACCAGCAAGTTAAAAATCACAGTCCCTGAAACATCCTTAGACATCAGACATCCTTATATTACCATAATAATATAATACTGAAATAGTTTTACCATTCAATGTAATGACTAGATGCTTTTAGTTGCTTTTTTTTTTGTTTTCAGTTGGGGAAAAAGAAAGTGAGTTTTTCAGTTTCTCACTTTTGGAGGTTGTCTATAGTTAATTTTGATTTGCTTTTCCGTGTGCAGGTTCAACTTTGTAAGCACGCTGACACACACACGTCAAATTAACAAGTTACTTAAAACAAATATCTTGCCTCCGGTTGGATTTCAAGAATTTAAAGCAATCTTAAAATCTTACAAATCATTCCCTCTCTGTTGTTTCAGTAAGACTCAGGAGCGCACAGCAACTGATGAGGCTCTGTTCTTTTTTGAATACAACCCCACAATTGACAGGATTTTGTCTCAAGTTCATTAGTTTCAGTAAATTGATTTCTGTCCCTTGTTATAAATAGGGTCAGGAGAATACACTTTTTTTGGTGCTGTATAGACCAGGGGTATTTTACATAAATGCAGCAGCTGTACTCTGTATTTCCAGAAGAGGTGTTATATCTGTAGAAAAACATCACAGTCCACAAGACCTGTTTTTCTCTTAAAAAACACATTCTATTTTATTCATTTTCTTGGATAAATTTTAAGGCTTAACAAGTCACTTAAGAACAGATATGCACAATTCAAGTTGTATTTGTTATAAAGCATGGATTTTAAAGCAAACTGTAGAGAGTTCCGTGATCTGATGTCTTCTGCAGCACAAATTCATGATCGAACTAGATGTGTAAGTCTTTCTATACAGGCCTCAAGTCGCCATTAAGTTATATCCATAAGTGATGGTATAAGTGAAGAGATGCTGTAAACTCAGCTGGATTGAATCTCCCTGTATATTTGGTGAGGTGGTGTTCATCTCAGCTAACCATAGCTATCTAAAAGTTGTATGACTAATGCATTTTAGCTTCTAGAGTTCCTCCAACAGTGATGAAGGGAGAGTTATCCATCCTTTTTTAGAATCATAGAATCTTTAAGGTTAGAAAAGACTTCCAAGATCATCAACCTAACACCACCACGTCCACTAAACCATGTCCTGAAGCGCCACGTCTACATGTTTTCTGAACACCTCCAGGGATGGTGACTCCAGCACTTCCTTTGGCAGCCTGTTCCAGTGCCTGATCACTCTCTCAGTAAAGAAATTTTTCCTAACATCCAATCTAAATCTCCCCTGCCACAACTTGAGGCTATTTCCTCTTGTCCTATCACAGGTTGTCTGTGAGAAGAGACCAACACCTGCCTTCCTACAACCTCCTTTCAGCTAGCTGTAGAGAGCAATGAGATCTCCCCTCAGTCTCCTCTTCTCCAGATTAAACAACTCCAGTTCCCTCAGCTGCTCCTTGTAAGATTTGTTCTCCAGACCCCTCCGCAGCTTCATTGCCCTTCTCTGGACACGCTTCAGCAACTCAACGTCCTTCTTGTTCTGAGGAGCCCAAAATTGCACACAGTATTCGAGATGTGGCCTCACTAGTGCTGAGTACAGGGGCACGATCACTTCCCTACTCCTGCTGGCCACACTGTTCCTGGTACGAGCCAGAATGCTGTTGGCCTTCTTGGCCACCTAGGCACACTGCTGGCTCACGTTCAGCCGGCTGTCTACCAGCACGTCCAGATCCCTTTCTGCCAGGCAGCTTTCTTCAGGTAGATCCAAAGCCTAACAGTGAGTATATTCACAATACAGTGAATCTGAGTTTATATTCCTGTTGATACTGGAGGAGAAAACGTGTAGCCATATGATGTGGGTGTTGATTTGTACAATTGCAAATACTAATTAAAATTTTTTACAAAGAGTTAAGACATTAACTTTGCACCAGGAAGCTTATGCCCAGTAAGATACCATCCACTCACCTTCATGCCAGTTAGAGCATCTTTAGAGCTTCGGTAGGCAGCATAAAACCCTAATGCCAGCATGGACTCAATATTATGTGCCCTGCTCATTTAACAAAATCATTCCACTTATGTTAAAAGAAACATCTAAGCTATGTTTAATATCTTCTGTGTTGGTTTGTGTGTGACTCTGGTATTAATGATCACAAAACAATGGCCTCGAACAGATATTATGTATTTCCCTTAGAAAATAACTGTCCCCCTCCATTTGCTGTCAAGGGACTCTAGAGAAGTAGCTTACCCTTGCCCCCTCTCTTTGAGATGGCCAAGATGAATATACGCATTTGATTGCTTGCCTGTCTGGATGCGATGCGATCCCTTTGGAATTTATCGGAAAACTTCAGGAAACATGAGTGTTGCGGGGCAAAACCCTGATGATTTTGCTGAAAATCAGAAAAATGGGAGACGTGTACCTTAAAGTTGCTCATTGTTGTCTGCATGCTGTGTGACAGCTGTGGGACAGACGCTTAGCCAGCAAGGGAAGCCGGGGGGGGAAGCAAAATGGAGACATTTCATTTTTTCCCTCTCCCTCCTCACAGGCGGTCTGTTGACAATGGTAGAGAAGGAAGGAAGACACCAGCTGTTGGGTCATTGTTTTAGAAGGAGCAGAATTATAGCTATTTAGAAGGGGGATTAAAAACGGAAGCCCACAGTATCCTTAGTATGGTAGTGAAGATGCTGAGGGTAAGGGATGGTATTCGTCAGTGCTTTATTTATACCCGATCCATTTTATCCCTTTCCATCTGTATTGGTCTCCACGTTCCATACGAATGTCAGTGATTAGATCAGGTGACTTTTTGACTCCTGCTGCCTCCCAGACCTGATATCAGTCCTGCCCCACGTTTGCCTCTCAGTTCCCAGTCTACCATATCTCATGCAGTAACCATGAGATTTCTACACCTGCTCCTGCTGACACTTCTCTCCATTTGGCCCGCATTTCACACATTGTTGCTGTAGGCTCTCCTGCTCCATGAACTGAGGTACTAGATGCAGCTGATGCACAGCCCCCTTGTTTTACTGATCAGATGTAGGATCTTGTGTCGGATCAGAGAGATAGTCACCAAAGATACTTTGCAGCCTTAGGTGTGTGGGTTATATGCCAGTGTTGCAGGGCAGCGTGAGGGCTGGTGACTCCCAACATGACCTGATGCACCAGTCTGATTCCCCATCACATTATCAGCCATCACTACTGTCTTATCCACAGGCACTGAGTAATACCAACAGACACACATCTCCCCACTTGTTTCTCTTCAGCTTCATCTCTGCTTCTCTACAGCAGGCTACCTAACCCTACCAGGTGAGCAAACCCCAAGTACTTTCTTCAAACTTCAGGTTTGGCTCCATACAGAAATGAAACCTGAATGTTGAGCGGCCCCTTTTTCCTGCTCCGTGGTTTACATCTAAAACCCTAGCTCTGGAGACTGGAGAAGACTAAGAGATCAGGGTCCTAGGGCTGGCTGCATGTAATCTGGTATAGCTTCTCAGGTAAGCATCAAAGGGTTTTTTTTGTATATGCTTTCTCCTTTCCACACTACGAGAGTGGGGTGAGTCCTACAGAGATTCTTTACCATCTTTCCATTTTAAAGCATTCCAGGAAGGGAAGAATGACTGGAAAAATAGTGTCTTTCTCTGATGCTCCTGGAGAAGAGAGACCAGAGGAAGAAAAGGGGAATTGAGGGGAGGCAGGGGAATGTGGACACATGGCCCTGCCCTCCCATGCCAACGATGACTGCCCTGGAGAGGAAAAGGGGAGCATTCCGTCTCTTACATAGCAAATCCCTGGGGAATATAAGCAGGACACTGTCCGGACAGGTTTCCCATTAAACATCTCAAAAATTTTAGCACTGTCTCGAGCTTCTTGATTCACTCTGAGACTTGTTTTGTGCTTGCTGAAATCAAAACACCCAAAACAAAAACAAAACCAAAAACACCACAAGGGCTAGCAAAGTTGTGCAATCTTATTTACCAGTAATGTAGCCAAAGTCTGGTTTCCTCAAACACAGCATGGAAAAACTCCCTGCTGTTCTTCTGTGCTTTATTTACGCAGATATACATAACCCCTGCTAACCATTTCTTCATCCACTGTGTTTGCAATATATCCCAGAGAAATTGCTCTGTTCATATAGTCCAAAACAGAGTAATACGTGTTTGTAGGGTGGTAGCTTTCATTCTTTCTGCCTTTCTCTATGAAGAGCTTAATCTGGCCTGACCACCATACCCATTAGAAGACCACGTCTGACCCCTTCCACAGTAACACTCTGGATCACAATAGCCAACTTCATGCTATTTTACACTAAAAAATCTGACCATCAACCATTGCCTTCCCATTTTTCTAGAGCCATTACACTCCTCAGTCCTGCAAGTGTAATCTATATATTCTCCTCCCAAAATAGATAACTTTTAATTGGCAATATTAATACACATATTGTTTCTGTTTAGCTAGAAAGTTGTCTAAATTGCTTCCTGCTTGTAATCTGTCCTCATAATCTCTGTCCTCCTTTTGTCATTTGCGTAATTTAGAGGTACTACTAGAACTCAGTTTATGTTTTTTTTTTCTCCTGCCATAGCTACAAGCATTGATTAACAGTGTCTCAGAGATGAAAGGATCTCTATAGTACCATTTGATAAGTTTTAGTTAACAATTACGTATTTAATTTCTGAGTTATACAGTTTAGTCTCACATAATATACATTTCCTTGGTTTTGCTTGGGTGCTAATACTTTAATCAGGGTGCCACGTGGTATCAATGCTTAACAGAAGTCTGAAAGACATTGTTTTTTCAACATAGTTACCTTTGTTAAACAAATCAAATAATCAAAATCCTTATCTCATAAAAGTACTATGCAGTTTGTTTAACTTAACCTGTTTTGCATAAAGTCATGTTGACTGGCAGTAGTTATGTTACCATTTTTTATTTCCTTATGGACAGGGTCCCATATCAGCTATTTCATTCTTTCATGGGGAACCAAGGTCAAGTTAACTCATCTACGGTTACTCTGGTCATCCTGTTGAAATATCAACACAGCGTGAGATTTCTCCAGGCCCAGGCCTCTTGGACTTCTCCAGTACGCCAAAGCTTTTTGCCAATGAGCAGCAGTACAAGATTCCTTTAAAAATCTTTAAATCAAGTTATCTGGCCCTGCCAATTAAAAAAAAAATAAATATATTCTTTACCATGAACTTAGGAGAATGTCAGACTAGATGATACTTTGGCAATGCAGACTCTATTTTCCTTTCTAAATGCAAAACAGAAATATTCAATGAATGTTTTTTCTTTTCCACAGCTAGCAATGGAACTATGTAATCACTAGGATTTCTGTTGTCCTGAATGGTCCTACAGAAATTCAGAATAAAACAAAGACATGTTCTTATTGTCTGTATCCCTAAATTTTCATACATATATTTAGTTTGTGTACCAATATACTGCATTTATTAATGTATGAAATTTATTAATTTATGACTGTTGACTTTCAGTTTTTCTTAACTATAATTATTATCTTTAATTGTCTTTGAATCATTCTATTAGAGTATGTTTGTATACACATGTATGTATACATACACTAATATACTGATGTACTGCTATATGCACTAATTATTAATCAGCACTGAATTCAGCATGCACATGTTTAATTAGATCACTGCTATGTACTTCTTAGCACGTGTCAGTTTTAAGTTTAGCGAGCAATCACGTTCACAAGTCAGAATGAAGGACAATGCAGTATTATAACGTGTTTTCCTTTGTGATAGAAATGTCACTCTTTAAGTTTTAGGGGATCTAGGGCATTGTAGGGAGCGTGGAACAAGAGCTTTAGCACATGTCATTGTATTAGAAGCCTTTTCCTACGGGCAGTGTTTCTGTCTTTATAGAAATTTGTTCTTGGTCACAAAAGTTACATGGGGTGAAAATCATCTCACCTTACTTGATAGCATAGGTATGCACATCTAAGCTAGTGATTCCCTAGGGTGACCATGCCTCTGTCCATAGAGAAAAACAGGCATTTTAGAGCTCAATGAATCTGACCTATTTTAGATGCCTACATTAGGATGGTATGAATCATGCCTTAAAGTGCTTTTTCTCTCTCTTTTATTTTTCCCTTTTTTTTTTTTTTTTTTTTTTCCACAGACAATAAAAGGAGTCTGGGGTGATTAGTTCTGATCCAGTTCTTTGCACTGCAGACTTCTACATCTGGCCATCCATACTGTGTTTTTCTTTCCTAAATGAAAAAAAAAAAAAGTTGGTTATATAATCATGAGGAAAAGAAGCAGCTAAGCTTCTGAATCTTCAAGATACAAAAATTATTTAAAATAATTCATTTTCTTTAGCAAAATTACAAGCTAGACTATGATTCTATGAGGGGTTCTCTAATTAGTTCAATTTGATGAAAGAACTTAAAGTTCTTCACTAGATAGCTTCACATTGAAGTAATGATTACAAGTAGATATTTAAGGTTACTGTATGTTGAATGAATCAGACTAAATAAATCAAGACAGCATTCTCTAATTCAGGTAACTATTAATTAAGTTTGTTTAATATCTTTTTTCTTACTTTGCCTAAATATAATTTTTTATTTTTAATACAGTTGAAAATGTTAATCTTTAAGTTTTTAAGCATTTAAAATACGTTCAAAACTTAAAGTTTAAAATTAATTTGGTTCTTTCTACAATAAAACCATAATGGCATGGATGATCCATAAGAGAGCTATTTGAAGGGATATGTTGAAGCTGATTTCAAGTAACTTATCTTAACCTTGCAATTAATTTGGCAAAATACGTGCTGATTTGGTGCAAATAGCTAGCTGGGTACACAGATTGCTTCAAAAAGACTTTGACTACTGGGTGAAGAATTTCTTTTTCATTTGAGACTTCTGCTCTAGAAAACCCTCAAAAGAAACTGGGTTTTGCAACACAGGTTTTTAAATTCACTCTTGGGCTCAGCAAAACACTTTCCATAATCATCAGTGCAGCTGTTAAGCCTATAATTTGAATAAAGAGTACTCTTCCTCAATCATCAAGTAGGAGACCTCTAGAAATAACAATATGTATAATAACAATACATATAATAATAACAGATATAATAACAAAATAATAATAGATATAATAACAATAACAACGTTTAAGTGAAATTCCTGTTGATAATATTTGCTTGTCTATTCTAGGGATTGAAAAAAATTTAAAATAAAATTATTTATTTAAGCCTTTTGCAATATTGACCAGTTTCCCTCTTTTTATGCAAACTATGCCAACAAAACCTGTGGACAAGGCAAAACTTCCTCACTACCTATCACCATAGACAGGAAATCATGGCATGCAGGCCTTTAAATGAATGCCGCAAAGGCTTAACCATGCACAGCATCAGAGGTTCCTGTTATGAACGTATCGCTAACAACCAAGGACCTGAAGCAAGCAACAAGTCTTAAGACATTTATCATTTGTTACAAATTATGCAGCTATGCCAAATGCTTGAATACCTCCAATATCTTTTGAAGCATAAAGCATTATGCCAAGGACTACCCACCTATCCGAGTGGTGTAGATCTCAAAAGTCCTTGGATTTGTTGACACACTTATAAAGTACAGAATTCTTTTGTTTATACAGCTAGCTGCCAACTCCTGATTCTCTCACTATTGGCTATATTAATGTTGGATCCTCCATGTGCTAGTCTGGTTATGATCACACTGCCTCTTCCAATGAGTGTAGTAAGAACTAATACATTCAAGAATTAATGCATGGCCATGTCTCATTCCTTTATTATCTAAAACAGAGCATTTCTGCCATAATAAATACTTTGTCGAAGATTACAAAATACATATGCATCACCATTTTACACACAGTCTTCAAGAAGACTTTTGCACATCTATGTAGCCTCCAGGATTAGCTGGAGTGCTTCTACCTTTCATAGTTAGGCCCATTCAAAGGATATTATGTGCATCATAATATCTGATCACTTTTGATTCCGTGACTCAAATGACATATTCCTAACTGAATTGACTATGGGTAGACTTCACCACAGATTCACAGCAGTTCTTGAACTTATGTCTCCTGATGGACAGCAAGATGCCCATGTATCTCTAAATCTGTAACACATGTGGCCTCCATACTAACTAATGTTGTCTTCCTTGAATTGCTAGTGTCTTACATCACTATTGATTAATGAAAGTTGACACTGAATTTTCTTTTCTGAAGAACTCACAGTGGAAGCAAAGCACTTAACTTTGGAGTTGAACACTAAAGTGCCTCAATGTACAAGACCTCAGTCCCACTTCTTATATCTGAGGTAAACCAACCCTCAGATGAGTCTACTGAATAGCCCTTTATCATTGTTATATTTCTCTCCTATTCTGCCATTTGCATCACAGTCGTACATATCCGAAGTGGCAACTCTGTGTGGCCTAACAAGCATAAGACAAATTCAGTAGATTCAGGATAGAAAAAATGCTAGAATAAATCTTCTGGCCTGTTTTCATTATACTTTCAGCTTTGGACTGAGTTGTTACAAAATAAATCTCCCAAGTCTGACTGCATAAATATTTTAATAACTGCAGAGATTCTAAGCATTTTTTGTCTTTGGTGACTGTAAAATCCTGTTTATTTGACAGATGACTTTATACTGACCTACGAGTATTAGCAAAGAAATCTTCAGGCAAAGATAGTACTCTCTGTTGGAATGGATATTGCGCAATTAAGGAAAGGGCAATATTTTATTATTCTTGGCACAGAGGCTATTTCTTGGGCAATGACTACCTGCTCCTTTTTATCTTTCACACCCATGTGACATAGCAGCAACCGTGGCTCCAGGTGCCCACGCTGGATGAACACCTGTCCAATCTACGCAAGAAGGAAAGGAAATCGAGGGATGGCATGTTTACTGATTTTGTGTGCACAACACAACAGAGCGATAAAAACAACAATGGAAAGAAAGTTAAATTCAGCATGACTAAGAGGAGAGAGAGTAGACAAAAATGATCCTGACCCTTCAGAAAGAGCTTTTGCAGAAGACAGAGAGTAGGTAAGTCTAAATATGTTATTTTCAAAGGCAAACCCCCACTCTCTCTGTGTATGTCAGCCTTTCTCTAACAACCCCTACTGATGTAGCAGCTTTTTACAGCAGTTTGCAGGTACAAGTTTGTCCTTCCGTGTTCCACATTGCAAAGCAACAAATGTGCATAGTGTAAGACCTCGTAAACTCATTCATCTGCCCGAAGGGATAGTGTCTTTCTGCAGTTCTCCAGAATGCTTTCCCCTGCTGTCTTGCTCTAACTAACTTATATCTTCTGAAATGATTTTTGCAACATTGCTTGATTATATAAAAAGCTTTGCAGAATTCAATAAAATCCCTGTCTGTGATATATTGAAACCCTACCTGTTTATGAATTTCCTGACTCCTGCGCTAAGAGGGCATCTATTTTGTTCACAAATCTGCACTCATTCCATGTTTGAATAGGGGGGTGTCCCTGACTGTCAGCTTCCTGATCAGATGGACGAGTGCACCATCACTACTTTTTTTACTACTCAACATCTCTCGGTGTTTCTCTGTTTACCTTGCTGTGAAATAAACTGCATAACACAGATGAAATAGTTCTCATATGAGGCAGACATTGCCAATCAAGCATCCGTTTTTTTTTAGTATTTTTAATGCACAATCTAAAATCACTCCACTTGATTGGTTATAAATGAGCCTTTCTTTAGTTAAGCATCCAGTGAATGGCTTCATAAACAGGGAAAACATGGGTGTATGGGTATAAGTTTTTCAGACAGACAACAATAATCATAGCCCTATCATTTTGTTTATTTGCCCTTAAAGAAAAAAAAAAAACAAAACAACTAGCATTGAATAGCCCAGCATTTCTAAAAATTTAGGTTTCTTGGACCTACCCATCACATCATTCCAGTATTGGTGATCATCTGTCTTTGCTACATCACAGAAAAATGCTGCCTCTGTTAGGTACAGTCTGAAGTGAGAATAGCCTTCTTGGTCACATTGATGACCTAAACACAATTAACTACCTTCAAATACTTAAGCTCATCAATAAATGCCTGTGCGTTGCCAGACAGTTTTTAGTTGTTACACATAACTCCTTCTCAATAATCCTGACTGTTTTTCCTGTGGATTCCTCTCTGCAGAAATGGTTACCAAAGGAGAACGATGAGCCTTCAGATAAAAATGGATGAGTATCTTTCACAGTGCCAAGAGAAATTCTTGTGACATGTTCCATTCTTACAGTTGCGGGGCAATTTCTCCATTTAAGGCTCTTGAATGTTAATATTCCCAAACCCTATTGAAATTGCTGGCTGTCCCTGTTCTGCATCACTGCTGAGCCTCACCATTTCATGCATTAGTTGAGTCAGTTGTCTCTGCTCAGCTTCAGCTGTGCACGTGTCCTTGTCCCTAAAGATACACAAATAGCAGCAGGAACCTCTCAGTGGTTTTCTTCCCTGATGTCCAACAGTCCTTTGAAAATGGAGCTCACTTCGAACTTGATAAAATGAGAGAAATTGCGGAAAATACTCCACTACCTTCTGGTGGGATCTTTCACAATGAGCAGTGTGGAAAAAAAACCAAACAAACAAACAAAACCAAAAACAGAGGGGCAAAGCAATAAACCATGGAATCTTCCAAGAATGCAAAGCAGCAATGTTGTAACAGTTGTGTAGACATAGTGATTCTGGATCGCTGTGTAGATATGATTATTCCAAACGCAAATTGCATCACTGAGGATAACGAAACACTCTGGACATACTGCTCCCTCTTTCAGAGGACTTGTTGCGGATACAGATGTCCACAGCGAATTTCAGTCATGTGTAGAATTTAGGTCTCTTTGATAAGCTTTGTGCTGTGCGGAGGGTAGACCACGGAATTGTTTCTGAGATAACACAAAAGCAGGTTATAAAGACTAGATCTTTGCTCATTAAAAAAAAAAAATAAAAAAGATACTGTATTTTTGAATAAAAATCACTCATATATGCCAGACATGCCAAACTGGAAACACAGACAAGTGCTGGATACTTTAAATTTATCACAAGGTCAGTTCAGCAAGGTCAGCCCTGTCCTCTTGCCTGGGACTGACCTTGGAAAATTCACCTCAGTACAAAATTGAAGCCCCTTATCTTGACTATGGTTTTAGCACGGGAGAGCTGATGCGTGTTGGTTTCTCAGAGGTTTTAAAAAAAAAAAAATTAGTTAATCTTTTTAGCAGTAAAGTCCAAATCAATAGAGTCATCTCCATTAGGCTATCTCTGCAAAACCAGGTGCTACCGATGTTCTTCTGGGTGTTCATTGTTGCATTAGAACATGATTGATAACCATGATATAGATACAACAGTGCATTAGTATGGCTGGTGGTGGCTTTATGCAGGGCTAGTCTTGAGAATGGCATAGTATAAAATAAGGTAGACGTGAATTTAAACAGACATAAAGGTTGGAGTAACAAGTACCCTTGTCAGATGTACAAATGGCTAGTGAGGTGTTTTGTCTTGCATCCTTTTTATATTGGTAAAAGCCTGAGGGGAAATGCACTTATCGCCTCACAAAAGTGATACAGCTTATTTTTCACTTTTGCACCATTGTGTGTTACACGGATAAAGCACTTTTCTTACTCATACTTTTCTTGCCTGTCTTAAGAGGGCTTGCTGAGAAGGCTGTTCTGACAAATCTTCCCTGGCATGGATTTGGGCCTAACTTTGTACCAGAGCAAACTTTCATGTGTACACTTCTATGACAGAGTAAGAAAGATTTTTTCCCATTTATCTTGAATATATTACTGACGGGTTGAAAGTGAAAAATGTCCTCCTATACCAAAATGGTACGTAATATGGACAGGCACTACAGTAACTGTACTGGCTTCAAAGCTAATTAAATTTACCTCAGTCCAGCTTGCCCCCTAGACAAACCTAGAACCCCATCAATCACTGCCTCACTCACCTCCCTGACCTATCTTTAAAACTAGAAAAAAAGCTGATCAGCTCCTCTCCATTTCAATTTTGTGCTCCCCAGTCTGAAGATCTTTTTAAGTCCTAGCTTCTGGCATGATGCCTTCCAGTCACTGGTCAGATTCAGCAGTGCCAGCTGCTAGCAGAAAATCCTCCTATTCAAGAGATGACCTTATGTGCTCCAAACGCAGCTTTCTCATTCTGCCTAAATCGTTTCTCCATGTTCAACGCCTGCACTAACACCATGATGCAGATAGATAGGTTGCAAGCATTCTGGAGTGAAAGGTATTATTTGAAAGGTAAGAGATTTTATATTTTACATTCAAAATGATGGTGAGACAGTCTTTTTACTAAAAGAAATTAACAAAATTTCACACACAGCACCCACATTTTATTTTGAGGTCAATGCCACAGTATCCATCCTGATTCCCTTATGAAAGATCCACTGTAAAATCCTGTAATGCCTTGTGAATAACTTTGGTGATTCACTCCCATGCAAATCTCTTATTTTCCAATGCAAATATTGCATAAGGGCAGCACAGTACTCTTAAACACGAACAAGACATAAACCAATTTCATTCAGATTATGTTTGTGTCATAAATAAGGCTCTGTATCCACTCAGTTCAAATCGGCCTCCTTAAGCAGGCTTGCACTCGTTAAATCCTGTCTATGACCTCAGGCAGCCTGTTCTAAATGCATGACTCTTGCATGTGAAGAGGGGAGCTTGGAAAATAACACTGAACTGAGCTAAGGCTAAATCTATTTGGATTCATTACATCCATGGCAGGACTGCCTTTGTAAATAACACTTATTTACATATATTTTAAGAACTGTCAGTTTTGCATATGGGAAACAGAATCATGAGAATATGAAAAACTCATTCAAGTTTAGGTGACCCACAGTCACTAAAAAAAGGAGCTGTTTATCCCTTCGTATTTTACAGAAAATAAACAGTCAGTGCATGCTTACTCAAATCGCTACATTCATTCTGTCCCTTTTTTTCGCACCCTTTTTTTTTTTTGGTTTTCTGCTCATCATACGAGCTCGAGTAGATTTTACATATGCAATTCCCTGTGTGTGCGTATGTCTGAAATGACTACTATCACTGAGTGACAAGCTGGTATCCAGGCGCATTTTGATGCTTTTTTTTTTAAAGAACTTTTGGAATTTTCCAGCAGCACGAAGTATAGGAAAGTGAAAAAGGTTACATACAGGAAGGTGGCTGTTTTTAAACAAATGTCTTCAGGTGGTTTTCCTCACTAAAGCATATTTGTAAGGTAACAGTTTTTCTAGATGTTAGCCTGGTTTCACCCCTGTTTTAAAAGGTTCTGTTCTGTCAGCTGTTTAATTTTTAAATACAGGTTTTCTTCCTACTTTAAGCTTTGCTTAGGAGCCCAAATAAGGTGCTATAGCTAGAAATCTTCCATGGTTGTGCTGCCACAATTAAGGGATTTGACTCATGCTCACATAGGACTCTGACTCAGGAACAGGAATGGCTTATGCTGGTGTGGCTGTAATGTTTCGTGCTCACAGTCTAGCTTTGTGTAGCTTTCTCCCCTCTTTTGCCTTTACTCATTCCATGGCAAGATGGGCTAGGCTTTTTTGGAAGCAGCCATAATCCCGAAGTTTTTGGCTCTATCAAAATAAACCAGTGCTGATACCTGGGTCTTTAACTCATGGCCATTAGCACCTTCATTCATAACTTAGTCATCCCTGCAGTAAAGGTGAGAATGGAGAACTGTGCCTGGGAAATGTTTTATCTTGCCCCAGGTTGGTCGCTCTTGCTGCCCAGTTTAAGACCTTATCATGTGGATATGCATCCTTATCCTGGTCTGTCCGTGCCTGAGAAATTACTATCATCCATAGACATGTATTGGCAGGTTGTGTTAACCAAGCCAGTTTTACCTAAGAAAGATTAAAGAGGGTAATGGGGGAAAACAGAGGGGTGCCTCTCCTGAGAGGATACTGAGGATCTAGGAGATTAAAACCTTATCAGAGTGTGCTGCTGTGTGCAAAACAGAGTCCACTATAAGCAGTGTTGTGACCTGTGCAACAACCGCTCAGCCAGAAAACCACCTCCCAGCCAGGAGTGAGGTGCATCAAATGCAAGTCCACATTACCATGTCAGTCCAAAACCTGACAGTTTATTTTAAGTTCACCTGTATCAAAAGTTTACGCTGAGCTCACTGACTCTGCTATAAACTGGCTGAGGATGGTTCACATGTTCTCTACTGCCATTCTCCTGAGGAGGTTGTAACCTTGGCCAGGGAAGAAAGGAGGGGTGGAGGACCAAATGGCTGCAGGTGACAACCTCTTTAAGTGCTGCAGTTCACTTGTCATCCTGAAACAAAGAAGTTCACTCAACAGCCAGAATCCAACTCTGTCAATCCCTCTAAATTTTCAATGGTGAGAATAGGATCAAATGGACATCACCTGAACTGCGTAGAGGTCCTAAATCACATCACAGTGTGCAAGCTCTACTCTCTGTTTTGGGTAGAGCGTGGAGCTTGTGTGTAGGACATACTTATACTGGTGCAGATAAAGCAGATTGAGTTATCTTGGCTTAAGGGCTGACACCCACTGAAACAATGAGAGATTTTTTTTTTTTTAATTTAATAGGTTGAATTAAATATTAATATTTAATTGTTCAGTTCTAAGTGTAACTTTAGACAATTCAGAATGGATTTGTGCAGTCTAGAATTAAGAGTACATTGAGAATTCAGGTAATGCTTCTTACTGGGAGAGGTAATATATGAACAGGATAAATAAAATTGCCAGGGAAGATGAACTAGATGAGAGACTCTAGAAAATGTCAATTTTTGTTTTGTTCTGTGCCTTGTTTTTCAGCAATGTGCTAAAAAATAGACTTTTTACACTACTGATCTTCTTATGAGAACACACCAACCTTCTCAGGAAGAGGATTCATTAGAGCTATTGTGCTGGCAAGGCCCTGAAAGAGAGAGAGAGAGGAGGTGAGAAAATATGTGTGATCACCGTGTGAAGGCAATTTGATTGTACAGGTCACCACACATGCCATTTGTTTGCCACATTAAATGCTGGTGACCAAGCCTCAGGCTCTTTAATGCTAACTTAATCCTTAGAAGAGAGTTAAGCAAAAGGCTATTTTCCTCATGAACAATAGTAAGCGAACTGCATAAGGGTGCCTTAAAGTAGGGTGCCACCAGGAAACCTGTGGTGATTCATGCTGGAACAATTTAAGCAGGTAGTGCCCCCAGACATCTGCTGCACCTCTCTGTGGAGGTTACCACACCTACAGCAAAAAAAAAAAGGAGTTTGCTTCCCAGCCACACCAGCCCATACCGGTCCAGCACATCATGTTTAACTGGGATTGATGGCCATTTAAGGTGGTGTGCCAAGCTTGATGCTGCAGCAGCTGAAGAGCAGACACAGTGCCTGTTCTCTCAGGTTTACAAAGGGTCAATGATTTTTTTCCAGAAGAGCAGAGCAGACAGCAGGAGCAATATCCTATTCTAAGTTGCCCCAACTGTGCTCTTTAGCATTCTTTTATTTGCTGCTATTTTACATTTTCAGCTGAAATCTCATCCTTTTTCCAAGTGATACTCTGTAAACACAGCTACCACTGTTGCAGTTGGTGCGGCCATGCCCAAGCCAGAACGTGGGTCTGGTACTCTGGTTTCGGCATAACCATAGCAATGTGAAGCTGTGCATCTGAGACACAGCGGAAGATATGTTCATCTCTTCTTCTCAAGGAGTCAGCTGATGTGAGAAGTACAACAACCCTTGTCTCCGTTACACAATATGTTGTGACTGGGAAACACTAGGCAAATAACCAGTGCTATGAAAAAAAAGTTTTTGTAGACCATCTGTGGTTACTCCGTTGGTTAGATAGTGGCCACCTCTGAGCTGACGTATTTAGCACACTTCAGGTAGTTTCTCCCTTCTTCATTATGAAGACCAAGTGCTCTCCCACCAGTTCCCTGGATAGGAACATCGCATATTTCTTCTCTTCACATTTAGGAGAGGGGGAAGTTTTTAGCAAGAGGTCCTTACCAGGCGTTGCTTCAAAGAAATCAGTATCAACAGTCCTTAAAACACAGGCATACAAAAAAAAAATACCCAAACCTTCTTAGAACTATCAGGTAGGCTTCGATCAATTAATTTGTTTCAATTCAGTCCAATGAATTAGCAATCTATGAAGATAAATCATAGAATCATAGAATCATAGAATAGTTTGGGTTGGAAGGGACCTTCAAAGATCGTATAGTCAAAACCCCCTGCAAGGAGCAGGGAAAGCCCCGACTAGATCAGGTTGCTCATAGCCTCGTCCAACCTGGCCTTGAACCTTTCCAGGGATGGGGCATCCACCACCTCTCTGAGCAACCTGTTCCAGTGCTTTTCAACCCTCATTGTAAAAAATTTTTTCCTAATATCTAATCTAAATCTACCTCCCTATGTTTTAAAACCATTACTCCTAGTCCTGTCGCAACAGGCCCTACTGAACAGTCTCTCCCCATCTTTCCTGTAGGCCCCCTTGAAGTACTGGAAGACTGCTATAAGGTCTCCCCAGAGCCTCCTTTTCTCCAGGCTGAAGACTCTTCTGGCAGAGGTCCTATTACTTTCAGGAGAAGGGTTCACCGATGCATCAAAACTCAAGTCTGAAACTCCTCACATGATTAGAGAAGGTTACTCTTACCACATCAAAGGCACATTGTCGTAACCAGTTTAAGCCAGTTTGAAAAGTCACGGCCAGTGATGGGGCAAGTTCTTCCTCCTCGCCCTTGGCCACACATGCCTGCTGCCCCTGCCATGCTGGTGCACAAGGTGACATGGATCAGGTTGCTGATTTCACTGAATACTGATCTTACCAAAAATAAAAGGTTGTATTTCAGCTGTGGATCAGAGGAGGAGGCATGAATGCATTGTCAGGACAAAATCACTACTTTTGTAAAAAGTGCAGTCTTAGATCACCACCTCAATAGAATGACTAATCAGTGACTTTGTATTCAAAGAAACCTGGCCTACCTGTGGTTAAAAGTTCTTTTGAACATTTGAAAAAAAAAAAGACTCTGTGTATTCAAGTTGCTTTTCATAAGCCCTATGCTGTCCAATGTAACAACTAAAGAGCTTGTAAAATTTTCCAAGGATTACTAGAATTCTAAATATTCTAGGTCTTTAAATACTTATTATGTTATTCCACAACAATAAATTCTATACCCTCGCTTTACTATATAACTCAATGAAGGAGATGTGATTTAAATCAATTATGGGCCCGTGATCATAACTGCTGAATTGCTCAAAAAAAACCAAAACGGGATTTGGGCTGGCTTTTATGTATGTGTGCTAGCTTTATGCTAATGGTCAGCAATTAGGTCGTACAATTAACGGTTGTTAAACTACTCTCAGATCAATATTGAGTTCCTAATTATATTGATAACTCTTCTGTCTAGCAGATCTGGTGCCAGGAGAGTACTTCTTTAGCATTGATAGATCAGAATTTCGTGACAGGAGTAGCCAAGTTAGGAGTTAGGCTTGTCCTTTTGGCCCTGAATAAGGCTGTCCAAAAATATGTTAAATCAATAATATATTGCTCAAAGGTACTATTACTTCACAAGGAAAATGTTTAAATAGGTTTTAATTACTGTTTTACTGTCTGAACACTGTTCAGATTCTCATCTATTAGTCATTGTTGTGCTTAATACTGTTTGTTCTGTGGCTTAGAAACTTTTATAACATGTAGTCTACTTGAGTACACGTGTTTGAGTTAATTTTCCTCACTGTAAAAATTAGCAATATAGACGTGGGAATGGAGAACCTGCCTGTGTCTTTTTGTTAGGATCCTCTGCCATCACAAAATCCTCCTCACAATTCTCAGGTTACATTATCACCCATTTTATGTTGACATTCTTCTTCAAAACAGTTAAGCTTGTTAATGCAATTTATCCCTAATAGAATATTGTTCCAGAGCCTTATCTTTCCAATGTGCTGATAATTGTTTGACTTAATGAAATGATGCATCGTCGTTTGCACGTTGTCCCTTTTCACTGGGAAGACATTGCGATATTTATGTTTTCTATGACGAACACTAAGAATTCCAGTTACAAGATAATTTTAGGTGAAGTTTAGTTACAAAAGAACTGTAGTGATAGCAAGACCTACATTTCTTAACTCAAATTGAGAGATAATGCATTCATCAACAGCTTTTTTTTTTTGTTGCTATACCTCTGCAATAAAGTTAAACAACTTGTGAATTGTTCCAGACAATGCACTCCATCCACCTTACATCAAGTTATCTCTGTTGAAAACCAATGCAAATGAGGTGTGGCAACTTCTCTTTCCTAATAGGAGGCTGAATTTTTCATTGGTAAATCATAGTATGCCTGGATAGTTGATGGCATATTGGAGAATTACATTTCAAATTGACTTTAAAATTAGTTATTTCCTTTACACTTTCATTCATTTAATAACTAAGCACTTAAATCTTCAAGTGATCATTTGTATTTTGTTGTCCTTCCTTTTCAGTACTAGGTAAGAAATAATTAACAAGCTATCTTCTTTGCGACTCCTTTCATTTAAAAAAAATACCTATTATCTCTGTAATCAGAAGTAGAGGGGGATCATTTTAAATATATAAAATTAAAATAGAATTACATCTCATCGCTCCAATAAATTAATAAAAGGAATACTATGACTGTTTTTGAAAAAAGATTCCTTAAATTTACCCTAGAATAAAAAACTTTTACATTAATTTTCTCTTGTATTTTATTCTGTAACTTGTATTAGAAATATATACATGTATTGTTACGTTATTTTTCTCATATTTACAAGAATGGTACTATAAACTACAGAAAGCAAGTGATAAATTTAATGTGTATCTCATAAATATATTCAAAAATATAATATTAAAAAAATCTTTTTGAGTGACAAAAGGAGTAGTTGCAATTTCACATTTATGAAACGGAAATTGTTGAAAACATGTTCTAGTTTCAAAATGAATGCAAAATTATTTTTATATAATTAGCATACATACTTGCAAAGGTTCAGATAAAATTAGAATTCCGTCAAGACGAAAAACTACTTAACATGCACAAAAAGGGACCCACAATTACAGACTGGAAGGGGGTTAGGCACAATTGTGGGAATACATAATTCGAAATGTCACTCAGCAATCTGCTTTGGAATAATATTACTTGTATGCTGATTCTCCTGTTTGGCAACTCAGAAAATACTTTGACTCAAAACAGGAAAATAAAAGGTATTTCACATAGTTCTTATTGGGAGAATGGCGAAAACTGGAACATTTTCTGAGTCTTTCAGGAGAGATCCCTATCAAATTAAATAAGGCTGCCGTCTTTCACCTGGTTTTCACTCAAAACCCATAATTCACCTATATACAAAATTCAGTGCAGATTTCTTAAAGGCCTCAACTTATCTGCCCCAACATTTTAGCTCATTAAGTAAAAAGTAATGCAGCTTAACATGGACTAGTTTGAAACAGAGGAAATCAAAAAGCAGGAAAAAAAAAAAAAACAACAGAGGAAGCAAGTTAAATGAACACATTATAGAAAATCTAAGTCTTTTCAGGAGACAAAAAAAAAGGTGCAGTTAACTTATTCTTAGCTTGGAGTTTTATTCAGATGTTTCCTCAAGGCTTTCAGAGAAGGAGGGTTGAGGAGGGAAAAGAAACATGCTGTGGAATAACTGGAAAATGCAGCACAAGGGACAGTATATGTGGCATGAACAGTTACGGAAAGCTGGCAGATTGTGACAGAAGAGTCAATTGACAAGAGCAAAGTTCAGCATAAAAGAAATCAGTATTAAGGCCCTGAAGCATGAAGAAAAATGTCTACACACTAAACAAAATTGTTTACTTAGTTTTGATTTATAGCTGCTGCATCGTGAATTTTGGTTACAGTTAGCTGCATAAGACAACATTTCTCTTCAATCCAGACCTTGCCAGTAAATGAAAATATCTCATTTTCAAAACAACCTTTCAGAAAGAGAGTATTAGGTAACATAGGACTGTTGAGTAACTACAGTGTTATTAAAATTAATCTAAGCTAATGTACTCCCTAAGTCTAATAGTTAGTTATTTAGTTCATTGTTACACTCTCAAAAGCTGGAACAAAAAATGAGCTGGTTCAAAACATATTTAAGAAAGGCAAGTTTAAAAACCCCAAAATATTATGTATCTCCAGGCTTTGCCTCATGTTTGCAAGTAGCAATCAGGTTCTTTATTGATGGCAAGTAACGTGACTGACCGTTAAACTTCCTGGATGCTATCAGACATTGAAAATGCCTTGAATCCTAACTATTAGCAGCCACCAGCATCTGAGAGATCTTTAGTTTCTTGAAAACATTCCATGTTAAACTGCTCTGCAGCTACACGTAGTTGTTCAAGCAGCTGTTCTAGTCAGAGGTGGTTCTCCCTCAGCTCTTTATTTCTGCCTTTTACCCGTAGCTTGTCGTAGAAGTAACTCTGGGGGTTTGCACTATCCAGAATGACTTTGACAGAAGTTAAAGAACCCTCAAGCAAGTCCTTCTGCAGACAGCATTACGATGGTGATAAGTCAGGGCCCTGCTGGCTCTAGCACACCAAAAGGCTGAAATTTGCATTGTGCATATGGAATCAACTTAATAATTTAATAAATTAGTGAAGTAATATAAATACAGATAGATAATGGCTGAAAGAAGGGTTATACGGATGCCCTTGTCTTCATTTTTGCAAACCTGTGAATAGGTGAGAGTATAGAGAGTGCCATTACATGTTTTGGACATTGAACAGGTAGGACACATTTCACAGACCTTCAGCAAGATATAAAACATATTCCAGCATTTAGAAAGTTTCTCCTCAACAAACTGTCTGATGTGGTTGGGCCTACTGGGACATGGAGAGATGTTCACTGCAGAGCACATGGACTTAGGATTTTTTTCACTTTCTAGCTCCTTAGCATCACCAGTGAGATATCACTTCCTCAGCAGAAAAAGCTGTGTGAATATTCTTCATCCACTGCAGTGCAAAGCCATTTAAACTAATTTAAGACAGTTTTTCACTGAAGCAAATGAGGTGTATTCGTGTTACCAGTTCTAACATCGCTGATCAGTAACCTCCAGTAAAACTTTTTGACGATCAAAAGTGGCAACATTTTAAAATCAGTCAATTGAAATTCAGTACTGTTTATCCAGTCTACAAATGATCACTTTCTGCAGGTCACTGCTGCAGAAGTGTAAAAACCAGCAATGTCTTAGCAATAGCTGGAAGTAGCCAAGTTCGATCTTTTGCAGCTCCACCTCTACTCTTAGAGATACCAGAGGTGATGGCTGTAAGCCACCTTGCCTTTTATTAAGGTGGCTTCTAAAGCCATAGTGAACGTTGAGCACCAAGGGGTTGTCTTTGATAGCATCTCCTTTGGTCAGCTCTTTTATTTGTTGATTTATTTTCAGCACTGATTGTAGGATGCAGGAGTGTAATCAGATGGCAAAGTATTTGCCTGATCAGGGACACAAGAAACCTAAGTGTTTAGTGAATGAGGAAAACTAATGAAAGGACCAGCATAAAACTGCTATCTTGAGATGCTGTTAGAAAATAAAATGTAGAACTTCACCTACCATGAAAATTTTATAGAATGAATATTAATGTTATGAAGAGAAGTAGGGTGGATTTGCATTATGTATTTGACTTGTCCCTGGAGCACAGAGACTGACACAGACTTGTGACTGCATTAACTATAGCCAAATTTTAATTGAAGATGATTGATTGTTGAGCATTCTGTTAATTAACCTCTTTATACTATATTATCCTACAGAATCTGAAATGTCCTTTCAAAGTAAGTTTTTGAATTTCACTACCAAAAAGTATGGACATGATCTTCATTCACAAAAGATGCCTTGTAATAGCAATCCAGGAAAAATAAAAGAACAAATGGCAGATACAATACAACTGTATTTAATCTCCGAAACGGTTTCATGAAAACAAACAAAAAAATAAATCTGGGCTAGTTACTTGTCATTTCAAAGCTAGAAGCTCAATTCTCAGAAGCTCATAAGGGACTGGTCCTCATAATACAGAGGTAAGCTCTCACCGTTCCGTTTTGGTAACAAAAAGACAATAAATTAATTTGAAAAAAATTCATGCCTGGAAGAACTCCCCCACCCCCCACCCCCCACCCCCCACCCCCATATAAATGCAACAAACTTTGTTTCCTTTGAGCTTTTGTTTATCCCCTTGATCTCGGGTTTAAAATTAAATACATGTTCAACCACAAAATAAAATTTCTTTACTGGTTCTGCGTTATTTGTTAACAGGTTTGTGCAATATATCTGATTCTCATCCTAGTATAATACAAAGGTCAGATTTGTGATACGAATTATTAAAATCATTTGCCCAGGATAAGAAAAGATGCTTGTTTCCTAATGCAAAACAGCCTCTTTCTAAATCACATACTTTTCCCAGTCACATGTACTATGAAGGAACCTTCTCCACACAGTGACACAGATAAAGGGAGGGATCCTTCTCCAGTTGATACCAGTCACCACAAGCAGCTGTCCTACATCTAATCAGATGCCATTTCATCACTCTCCAGCCGCCCCACAAATGGCATCTTTGAAGCATCTTGTCAGTGACAGTCTAATGCAAATTTCAGCACCTTTACTTTACAGTGCAAAACAGATCATGATTCACAGAAAACTAGAAGGAAAACAAGGCAGTTAAAATGATTTACTTGTTTTGGAATGGCGCACTGTACCGTTCAGGTTGAGATTTAGGGTGGGATTAATCTAAACACTGAAGTCATCTCAATGTTGGAGGACTAAGCCAAATTGTTTCCCTGCACTCCCTCAGTGTGTGTCCAGGAAAAGAGACAGACACCACCAGACACTGATCACCCCATCCTAACACGGGCATCAGAGGTGGTGTGGCTTCCTAAGGTCCCCATCTCTTTTCACTGACTACAAGGGAAGCACAGACTAGACATCTTATTTTATAGGCTAAAATTAGATGAGACTAAGGCTATCTAGCTGCTCGAAAGTCAGACAACATTTTACATACTTCATGGGAGGTGCAGATAGCAGGATCAGGAGAAGAGGAACAGAGCTCAATGAGTGCGTAGTTGTTCAGTATTTCTTTTTAGACTTATTTCTCAACGTGCACCCCATCCATTATTTACTGCACACCATCTGAATGCTGCATGGAGTAGAGAATCACTCATTTTCTCATGGGCTTTTCCATGGTGCTCCCATTGTAGTACCCCATTTCTCTGCAAATATTACTGAATTTATCTTCCTGATGCCCTGGTGGTATTATTATCTTCCTCTTACATGTTGCGCATGGAGAACCTGAAAAAAAAGTAAAAACAGTCCTCTAACATTGTTTCCCCCATGTAACATGTTTTCCAGCTGGATTTCTTAGACTACTTGGGAATTTTAGGCCTTTATAAGGTCAAAGTACAGTTCCTGGTCACTTCTGCTGCAATTATTGGTGCTTAGCATTCAGCTGAGTAGTCTCTAAGTGTGGATACCCAGAAAAATTAAGAAAAATTAAGAAAAACCAAGGACCCAAATGCCTCAATTTGAAATTCTCCGCCATCCTCGTGACACACTTTCCAATATTGCAACCAAGCAGATTTGGGCCTTTTTCACTGTTCAGCTTTGACTCATTCCCTGTCTGAATGAGCTTCCTGTATTTCCCCTCCTGGCTGGGAGATCCGTGGATGTTTGGGCTGCTCGCTGCTAGATGCTTCATATACCATCAGACATAAACAGCTATAATCCAAGCCATGTCCCAGGCCCCTGGCCAGCGTGAACAAGCTCTGTAAGACAGTACCTAGATGGAGTGGCAGGTGTATACTGTACTGGGGACAGAAAAGGCCTATTGACAAGTTGAATAAAGAGGCACATAAACGAAACATGAGCATTGGACCCCTGATCATCCACATTGCTGGCTTTTCTTTCCCTAAAAGAAATTCCCACATGAACAGGGGTAATGATGTCTGGACCTCCGGGGCATCACAGAAGTCACAGGACAATGTGCTTCATGGCATGGACACCCATCCTGCTTGAGGAGCTGTGCCTGAGCGGTGTGGGCATAAACCTCTTGGTGCCACTTGGTTTCAGCAGCAGCAGGAGTTGGTCCCTGGTCCTCAGATTTTGCAGAAATGCTCCTTCAGAGCTGTGCAGTGAGAGCGGGCCCTGCTGTAAGGCAGAACAACCTGCCAATTTTTGGCTGAAAGTTGTGACTCTCCTCTTTCCGCAGCTCTGCCTGTGTAGTGTCAGGCTTGAAATAAATGCATGGGACATTACGTGCTCTTCTACTACTTTGTTATGAAAACAGTGGTACTAGTGTTGTAGCTGGAATGGGCTAAAGACACAAGAGCAGCAGGGATTGCAGGAAGAAATTCTATTTTTTACTACTTACGAAATAATTAAAACTGACTTTTAAATCGCTTCACTCTGTAAATCATACTCGTATTTCAAAAGTAGGGGTTTTTTTTTTCTGTGTTAAACAGCCCTGACCCCTAAAAAATAACAAAAGAAAGCTTTCTTTTTCTGAAAGGATTGCTGCCAGAAAAATGTTTTTGCCAGTGCTGCGATCTGTCCAGGCTGTGTGGCAGGGGTACACCAACTGGCTATGTTAGCTGAATAAGCTTTGTTATTTCAGTGAATTTCAATTACTCTATTAAAACACAGCAGGCTGTTGCACTTAAGAATAAAAGAAAAAAAGTTATAGGAATAAATTAGAGCAAAAGTCATCAATTTCATGGTCTGATTTTAATTTAATCAAAGTTAAATCAAGATAAGCACAAATGGTAAATTAAGATAAACACAAACAATATTTATAAAATCAGCATAAGCCTTGGCTTGTAAATTGATATAAAAATAAAAAGTGAATAAGATTTTCAGTATTGCCAAGCCAGTGGACTTCCAAAATTAAATATGGGATTAATCAGAGTCCATTAATCTTCATTTGCGATCTAACCAAATATAAAGAAATTGTATTTTATCAGCCTCATTGATCATTTTTACCATTTACATTTTTTTAGCTTGCACAAACCACTCATTTATTGCTACATTCCTGCTTTTAATGGGAATATTTTCTGTAGGAAATTGTGCAAAAAAAAAAGATTTGACATTGCCTTGCTTCTGTCTTCACAAGCCGTTCTTTATCTCCGCATCCATTAGCTGACTGTTTGCAATATGGATTTATTTCAGCCCGCCTCTTGCACCATCAAGGTCTTTAAATGAAGTTCTGCCCCTTTACATGAAAAGACTTCTTAATTCGTAGTTTCACATTATGCAGAGATTAACAGCAGAAGGTTATTAACAGTGCAAGGTTATTAAGAGCATGCTTAATATTATTTGAATGGTAGCAGAATCCCATGGAATCTCATTTTGGTATAACTTTATTAGTGACAGAAGTATTCAGCTAATTCCATGCTTTACCTAGAATGACCAATAATAAATTACTGCAAATCAGTATGCATTTTAAGCTCCTTTTCAGCTAGCAGTTGACAATTTTGTGGTCTCTTAGAGGCCGTGGTTGCTCAGTTTAAGTGCTGAGAAATGAATGCACTTTACCAACGGCAAAGCTAATAATAGTATTCCTATTACCTCAATGAAATTTCTTTCTGGTTTACATATAATCATCGCAGATGCATTTGGAAGTTTTTGAGTTCAAGCTTAGCATTTGGTAGGCTAATTTCCTAAACTCTGATTAGAGCCGGATCCCATCACATTTCGCTTCAGCGTAATCCAGGGAGGAGGAGAACAAGGGAAGCACGGAGGCTCTATCAGTTAATTTGGTTTGTAAGGTGCTAGAGCTGATAATTTCTGGATCTAACTGGGGCTTACAATTAGCCACTCTGAGCTTTTTGACTAATCCTCAGCAGAAGGTCTTTGCCCCAAGAGCTCAGCTGACATCAGGGATAGCCCAGGAGTGTTTTTCCCCCTGCCTTGCTGCAGGCACCCACAGGTGCACCAACCTGACCAGTCCTGTGACTAGGAAACCCCCTCAAGATCCCTCACAACACTCATGCTAGAGGATGGCTCCACCACCAAGCTGCATGTCAGGTGTAAACATCTTAAACTGCCATGACTGTTTATAAAGTAATCATAAGTCTAAGCTCTTAATCAGCACCTACGCTGGAAACACCATAGTCTTAGAAGAGCTAGCTAATACCTTAAGAGCATACACCTACACACACGAAACTATTCTCCTAGCTCAGGTAATACTTTCCCCACAAAGTCCCAAAATCTCATAATCAGTCTCAATTCTTATTCCTTTGTGATTTTCTCACAAATTTATTGCAAAACCAACCTAGATAATAGAATCTTTAAAGTTGGAAAAGACCTCCAAGATCAAGTCCAACCATCAGCCTAACACCACCACGTCTACTAAACCATGTCCTGAAGTGCCACGTCTACACGTTCTTTGAACATCTCCAGGGATGGTGACTCCACCACTTCCCTGGGCAGCCTGTTCCAGTGCCTGACCATTCTTTCAGTAAAGAAGTGTTTCCTAATATCCAATCTAAACTTCCTCGGTGTGCAAATATGCACTTCTTTAAAAACACTTGTTGCAGTTTTCTGCTAGGAAAATAAAAGGATGATTTGCTGCTGAAGGATAGACTAACTTTAATTTTGTTAGCAAATCATGCTTAACTCTAGGAACCTTGTTTTAACGGCACTTTGTTTTTTTTAAATTGCAGAGCATCTGCAACATATCCTATGAGATGCTCATATGGATGAACTGCTCGCAGCTACCAATGCTTTTTAATCTTCATATCATCCAGCCCTATTCAGGCAAGGGCTGTAGTGTAGCTCCAGACTTCATTTTCTCTGGTGGCAAACCCAATTTAACAGATTTCTACCCTTTCTTGCTCCAGTTACTCACTTCCTTGTACAACAATTTATCACCTCCTTGGCTATGCCCGTGTTGCAGGACAGTGCAACTTCAGTGCCATGCTAAATTAGATTAGTAAAAAAAAAATCTGAGGTGAAAAGATTTTTTTTTTTTTCTGGATAAATTTTCTTAGCTTAGGACATTTTGCTGATCCTATTGAGGAAAATCTTATTAATGACTCCACTGGCAGAACTGAGGAAATAAATATCAGTAGGGGAATGGAAACAAACAGCTAGAGAGGAAAACATTGTCAGAGGGAAAGTTGTTCATGAACCTCCTCCCTTAGATGCTGTATGTTTTGCTTCCTCCTCTGGAGAACAAGAACTCCTGTTTTATATGATATGGAAACCCTGCAGTGCAGAGAAATCTTAAGAACAAATTTGGTAATAACTATGAAATCCACAGATACCACAGAGCTCTAAAAATCCACAGAATACTTTGGAATATTTATTCAGACCAGGAAATAATTATTTATTTCTTAATTTTATTGTCTATTCAGCTTTATTCCTGGATCCTGAATTTGCAGTTTTGTAAGAGCTGATTTCGAACTTTTTGTTTGAAAAACTATTTTTCTGATTCAGAAGAAGATTTTACTCCACCACTGCACATAACATTTTGTTGCCTAGCTTCTTTTTAGCCTAAGAGCTTGAGGTAACTGACACAGAAAAGACAAAAGCTTGAATATATAACCTGTGACATTTGTGAAACGCACAATATCGCTGTACACAGTGCAAGGAACAGTCAGAAAGAAGTTGTTCAGTCCGTGGTTGAGATCCCAACGAACAATGAAAATCTTAGAAACACCTCACCTTTAGGCATGTGCAATAGATGTGGAAGGCATTACCTACCCAGTTGGAGTGGTAATATTTTCAGACTTATGTTGAAGTATAGATAGCTTTGCTAGGAGTTACTTTGCAAAGAAATATCTAGGTATCTGGGTAGCTCAAGATAAACTGGTGCACTACGTGCTCACAGTCTCTGAGGAAGAGCAGAAGTTGAGCAAAATGATTGAAGGACGTGGTGAAAAATAGAGACTATTTTAGCCAACGCATCACATGAGCAGAAATAAAGAGAAAGATGAGGCCAAGGAGATGCCAGGCTGGGATGTCAGCCCATGAGTGGGGTCAGGATCAGGCCTGGTCAGGGGGACCAGGGCCAGACACAGTCTGGGATGGCTGGGCAGGGCCATGGGGATGGGGACAGGCCAATGCTGGGCCAGGACTTGTGCCCATGGGCAGGCTCAGCTCGATGGGGCCCGTGACTGGGCAGGACAGGGTTATGGGCAACTGGAGACGGGCCCTGCTGCTGTGGCATCGCTAGGGCAGGATCTGATGGCCCTGGGAGGCTATCATGGGATCCTAGGCCCTGGGTGAGGGGAGCCTTGGGTTGGGCAGAGACAGGGAGTTTCCGGGTGCCCTCAGTGTCATGACAGGCAGAGAGGAATGATGGGGTGAGGGAGGATAATGTTGTAAGATAAATCTGCCAGAACTCATTTGCCATGGATTAGATGAGACATTACAATAAAAAAACCCAAACCTTACCAGATTTAACAGTTTGCTGAATGCAATTTGTTGTGATATTGATATAGAAATAAAACGTACTCTATACCTTTAAGCCACTGAAAAGCAATCATAAAATTCCTGCAACTAATAAACATACCACAATGGAAAAAGAAATGTGAAGTAAAATTTTAAGGCCTCATCGTGTCGTGTATGTGAGAGAAGGGGAGTCTGCTCTATTGTTAAAATACATCACAGAAAAGATTTTAGAGACAAAAGTTCTTGCAAATATGTTTTCATTCAAGCCTGCCTGATCCTGCCTTTTTCCTGCTCCTGCTACATTTCTGATTAAAAGAAGAACAGAGTTTGATATGTGGCTCTCTCGCTGCTTGCCTTTCCCTCTTATCTCATGGGTCTCTGTGGGCTATCAGTACCCAAGGGGAAGATAAATCTTTTGACCCCTTCTGCCTTATTTTATGAATAGGTAAAGCTGTTTAAAAAAAAAAAAAAAAAGAGTAAGTAGAGAGTCAATCAGGGTTTTTTTTTTTCCCTACCTTGAAAAAATAAATTCTTATTTTTACTGAAATACTTTCTGAACGAGTGAAAAGCTCTCTGCATCATTCACAGAAGAAGGAGAGCCAGTGGATTTCACAAGGGCAGTGGCTGGGCGTTCAGCCAGGGATGCCTACCCGAACCTCCCCGCTGCCTGCTCCCTGCTCGTCCCACCTGCACCTCAGTCACTGTGTGGCAAAGGAGACTCAAGGACTGGAGACACTTACTCACACTGTTATATCAGCTTATCCCTAACAAATATCTCCATCTACAAACCTCCAAACAGGAAGGTTGATCGGTAGAAGCACCGAGATGTGGGAAGGACCAGTCATACCCATTATACAGCTGCCTGTTTTATTGTGCATTTTTTTCTGAGTTCCCATCATTCAAATTCTTCAAGAAAAGAAAACATAATATTTCTTTTTCTCCATTATAAATGCCATTGTACTTTGTTTGGAGATGGTTATGAGAAGATGCACTTGTTCAAAGCTACAAGGTTTAATGTTTTATTTTGAATTTGAGGTAAGAATGAATTCTTACTCAATTCTTACCTTCTCTGCAATTCTCTTTCTGCTACTTTTGAAGACTTAATATTTCATATGAGGCTGGATCACATAAAATAACTAAAACATGCATTTTCCCCAGCAGTAATGACTGCTTAACTATAAAACTGAATGGGGAATTAGATGGGCAGTAGAATGACAGAGAATTCGACATAAACATTAAAAATGAAAAATAAGCTCACCCGGGAGTGGAAGGGAGGAAAACAATAACATATGCAACCCATTTTATAGTTCAGGACAGTCTTCAACATTTCAGCTATTGCTTCAGCTCGGCAGATCTAAAGCCAGAAGAAGGCACATTACTAGAACTCCCCAGCTTTAGGGTTTGTATGAAGACAAGGAGATTTATTTTATTGACTTTCTCTGCTGAGCTTTATGTTCTGATTTGTTGATGTGTAATTATGATAGTAGTTCCATTGATCCAATGTAAAAAGTCCTTCATTTCCAGGTATCACTTTCAAACTGTCATTTCACAATATGCTGTCCGTAACCACTCACTCCTGCCTCCCCGTATTGTACCACCTCCACAGTTGTGTCAACACAACTGTTTGTGGAACTGCAATCTAAACTGGATCACTGAACTGATTTGGATTAAAAATAACATTTGCTTTGGAGAGGACAGGGCGTGGGAATGAACAACTAGGGGCAGAAAAGGGCCAACTGAGATGGGGGGAGGAGAAAGGATGGGAACTCATTAAACTAGTCTTACCACTGAAGCTGAGCAATTGTGAAATGGTGAATTCATGATACCTTTCAACTAGCACAACCATGCTTTTCACCTGGTATTAATCAAATTAGACACGTTGAACTCTCATTCCCATTACATTTAATGCAAACAAGGGGACAAGTTCCATGATGAGCTTATAACCTGTCAGTCAAGACTACATCCACTCCATGTGCTGATCGTACTATACCAGATGAGTCAGTAGCAAACAATGCTGCTGAGAATGTCTAACCTAGACCTCATGGAGGTCAGTGAAGGTACACCTTGCAAAATAACCAAAGCCAGGGAGTGAGCTCTAGCCCTGGTGTTAATCATCCCCACAGATGATTAGTTAGCTCACTCCCCAGCTCTGCACTGGCCTGTCACATCTTGCTCATTCAAGGCAATTCTTATATAAAAGGGACTATCCTGAAGCAGTGCGGGTACAGGTCAGCAGAGACACGTGGACTTCAAGAGAGTTACTCATTCCTGTCCCACTTTTATTACACAATATCGAGAGACCTGGCTGGCCTACCTTTGCTTTTGGTAGGCTTTAGGTCAGGATTCAGAAACTGGAATGCCAAAACAAGTTACACATACTTGAATTTCACACAAAGAGATGTAAGCAACACAAATACACTTGTAGCCCCTCTCTATATTTTGCTTAAAATAGATCTGGAACGAAAGGAATTCAGGGACTGAATTAGAAACTGACTCAATGAAAAGATGATTCCTTCTTGTAAAAAGTCACCATCATTACCCAGTGATCTGGAATAATAATTTAATGACATCAGTATGTCAAGTAAACAATTCCACAACTAAACACTAGAGTGACCCACATGTAATTCCCTTATTTATAGCACAAATATCAACAGCACATAAAATTATAATTAAATGTACTATCTCATTTGCCATAGGTTAATCAAATAGCTGCTAAAATAATTGCTAATATGTAATCACCTTGCATAATACTTTTGTCATATCTTAAAATATTGTTTCCTGTGTTTATGTCAGCTTTCTCTTAATGAACAATTGTTTCCCAGATGCCCTATCAATCCACATAAATAAAAAGCCTAAGTAATTTTCTAACTTGGAGCAGTGAGATAGTCAGACTTTTGTTATCAAAACACCCTTGGGATCATGGCTGGAAGAAAAGTAACTCTGTTTAACAGAAAAAGATATGATCTTATGTCCTCACCAAAATCAGCACCCAAAAATTAGTATTTCCTAATTTTCTTGTCATTATTCTTTTACTATCTGTCAACCGACAAATAGCTGTGATTTACAATCTAGCCTGTTCTGAGCTAGGATAGAACCAAGTACAATATCAAAGCTAACATATCAAAGTCATGTTCGATGGACAAAAAGAAGTCAAGATTTATGATTTCTCTGAATGTCAGGCCTGTGAATGCTGTTGATAGAGTGGTGGGCAGTGTTTGTGGTCAGAGTCATTCAAAAGCTCTTACTTAATTCTGCTTAAGCAAAGGTTATTTTTAGACAAGGTTATGATTGTCACTGTCGTAGACCAATTAATGCCCTGTGTCTTATCTTTTGCCAAAAGTGCTATGTAACTTTTCATGCATGGTGGCACCTATATGGAATATTTGACAGTGAATGACCCCCCCAGAAGTAATTAATCAGGCTTGAATTTACCAAGGGAGCTACGGGGCAATAGATTTCTTCCAGCACAGGATGTCTTGGTGTGTAAGCTTTTGCCTCCTGTGTCAGAGGCAGAGCAATGTGACTGTGCAACTGCTTCTGATCATGAATGTCTTTATCCTGTTAAGAAAAATCATCATTTTTATCATATTATTCCAATTTCACCCACAGGCACCAGACAGGTAAGTAACCAAGCCAGAATTTAGAATACAAAACTCAAACTGCATTTCTCTTTTTTTTTTTTTTTTTTTTTGCAGAAATCATTGCCAGATGCAACCTGTGTAATTTTTGAGGAATCTACACCCTCTACTTCAAAGAAGAGTTGCAGAAGGGAATGACAGTCTTTGCCTATCTGCAAATGCCTCCACATTTTTATAACATCCAAACAATGCAATCATAATGGAAAGGGAGATCCAGTGAACAATAGCTCTGTAAGTGTGTTGTATGAGGGGACACAGAGTTCAAAGAGTATGATTTAATTGACTCCAAAATGGAAGAAACAGAACAGGATGATTTTCGAGATTCTGGAACAGGAAGATCTGCAGTGTCCAGAGCGACAAGTGGTTTCTGGGCCATGGTTTCTCACTACAAAGAGTTTATCTGCAAGATTTTCAGTTCCATGTTCAGCCTCACACGAACAATTTTTCAGCAAAGCTGAGGGTCTGCTCTCATCCAGATACCACAGTGCAGGGTGGCAGGAGGAGAAAGGAAAAAGAGTATCTAAAGCCAGTGTTCTCACTGTGCCATGAAACCACATCTTGAATGTATTAATTTTCAGATACTCACATCAGTCAAATCAAAAGACTAGAAAACACAAGCTCCTCTAAAAAATGAGGACCTTTTAATAACAGTTCAGACTAAACTGCCGAAGACTGACACGCCAAAATTCATTAGTCACTTCTAAAAAACAGCAAAAAAGAAAAGTATGTTTAGCTCTAGGAATTGTTTATTTGCTTCCTAAACGTAAGGTATGCTGACCAAGGAGTATAAAGATTATTCTTTATGGATTTTGGTCTGTCTCAGGCAAGAAATTAGTTTTAATTAACTTTTCTGATGTACAGATATCAGTTTCTTCTTGTAGGCATTGAAAAACTCTGTAGGAAAGTAGAATTAAAACCTGCAAAACATTACTGCAAACCCAACCAGATAGTTTTTAAAGCTATAGCTAAAGTCATTGCAGACAGCAGCTGAAGTTACTGTGAAATAAATTCATTGTTTTGTGAAGGTAGCTGGCAGAAATTATACTCTCTTATACATGGAAAAACAGACTGAGAACTATTTCTAAAATACCTAGAAGCTGTGGATTTAAGCCAGTTTTCCAGCAATTTCATAACTAATAAGATTTATAGAAAGCATAGGATGTCCTGTGTTTCTAAATTTATAAGTAGAAAAAAAATCAGCAAGACTGTCCAAATACATATATTTTGCTTCAAAATTTAGCCACAAAGTACTACCACTTGTTTAGATTCAGATTAAAAGTTACGTTTAAAAACTCCAGCATACTGAGTGGGGACCACCATAACCCCTGTTCAGGTATCAGAGGAAAGCTCAACATGGTTTTATTAATGGTTAAGAACAGTGTTCTCATTTTCCCCAGCATGAGTCATGAAGCTGAGTAGATAATTATGTAAGACAGCTTTCAGTAAATATGGAATGACATAAAATGTGTCATTTTAGTTACAAAAACTTAGGAACATTTTATGATATGCTATGTTGTTTGCTCCCAACAGCTTCAGTAAGTATTAAGTGTTGTTTATATCTCAAAAATTAGGGCTTGCTTTACTATAAGTTACGTTGATAAATTTTATAGGTAGATTACTGCATATTACTAAAATCTATTAAAAGTAGATTGCCAGATACAAATAACAATCCAGAAGAACAAAGAAAACAAGATGCTCAAGGACAAGAATCCTGGCTGGTGTGAGACAAAGTAGTTCCTGAATTTCAAAGAGTGTATATTAATCTGTATCTGCTAAATACTTCACTCTGTAAGTACACAGATGCAGCCAACACTTATGTGAATTTGGTTTTCCCCTGAGGGTCCACGTACGTATTCCTGCTCATCCCATCCGTTCTCACTCACAACAATCTGCACATTCAGACCTACCCACAGTGATCAAGAGTGGGAAAACAAAGTCATAAATTATCTAGAATCAGAGACTTGGAACTTTGGGAAAGGAATTTTTGTTCCCATGTTTTGTTAAACTTGAGGACTTACCTATCTAGAATATTTTTCCAGTCTTCAAGTAGGAGGCTGGCAGTTTATTTCTGAAAAGCAACACTTTGGCTAGGATCCCCCGACAGCAGGAACGTCATTGCTGTGGAGTACATAGAAGCCCTCGGAAGCCAAACCGTCACACTCACTTCCCCATGGACAATGAATTGTCTTCTGAAATGTACCAGACTGACAAAACTGTAAGTCCAGATAAACAGTGGGCTTAGAGAAAAGCAAGTAGTTTTTCAATCCTTTTACAAATATATCTGAAAGGTGATGGTGCCCATGTATGTCTCCAGAGACTAACTCTTCACCAGTAAATCCTGTAGAGGTACGGCAGCTGGTAGAAACAAGACCAGCTTCATGTCTGAAATAGCTTGTGATACAGAGTAATGAGAAGGATAGGCTGAACTGTTAAGAAATAAATGTATTTCAAAGTACATATGTTTCATACATGAGGTCACTTCAGGAGGGCCTCAGGAGTACATTAACAGAATCAGCAACTTTAGCGGAGGAGGAGAGAAAGAGATAAATTGACCTGAAATATGAGGGTAAGTGCTTACATTTTGTGCTCTCAAAGTAACATCTGGGGAAACAAAGAAAATTAGCAAGAAGAGTCTGGGAACAGTGGTCCCAAACTTTTAGGATCAGATATGTTGTTCTTAACCCTTTAATTTTACTTGCAGACTGCTCTGTGCCCTTTCATTATTAAGGTTCACAGCAAGCAGTTTAAATGGTTCCAAGGACCAGATGTGGACAACTTACAACAGACTTTCATTACACAGTCTGGCTTAATTTTAATTAATTGCTGATTACAATGTAAATATGTTTTATTTTGCAGAGACCTTATTAGACCACTTTCAATTCTCCTAAAATAAAATTGCAGTGACGGCTTAAGGTCAAAGTCTCCAATAATGGCTTATGTGATAGGCACCATCTCTACAAGAAAGCCTAGAAAAGTCTTTCTAACCCCTCTGCTCTTGACCACCAACGAGTTTGCAGCTGACATACAAGGAATTTTACTTGCTGTCTTTGGACCTAAGCAGCTATTTTAAGACTATTGCTTATATTCTTAATAATTTTAAATAGCAATTCACTCAATTATTCTGTAAAAAGTATCTTAGCTATCCACCAGATGAGTCCATCAGAGAAAGCCTTATCTCTCCTCTTGCTTCTTTGCTAAAAACTGACAAAAATAATTGAGAAATAAAGTGAATTATGATGAGCATTTCTATTTTGTGATATCAATACTTCACATTTTGTAGAAAAACTAATTATATATCCTTAATTTAGTAATTCTGAAGTAGATGAAAAAATGCATGGAAAACTGACAAAACAAAACGTTTCACTGATATTCAGTAAAAGGTTACCAACGTCACACCAGGCAGAGGAGCTGATAGGGGACCCTTTACATTCTGCATCTAGTTGCCTGGCATGCGTCACCGTCTTCAAGGTTACCCCTTGTCACATGAGAGGCATCAGTTTCCACTGAGCAGAGAGGCTATTATTACAGCACGCTCAAATCCAGAATGGTTGTCCTCCCCCCTTCGTAACAGTGTTTAAAGCATTTGTGCCTATCTCATAAGCTCTTTCTGGCCTCAGGACTTTTACTATTTTACAGTCCAGGGTACAGTGTGTGCTGTGCTCTGGAATATCTACTATCTGCACTCCACATACAATTGATACATAAATCATTCCTTAGTAAGTCAGTTACTTATTACATTATAAATTGTCCTCTGCCTATAGATTTCTTTCTACCCATGTTAGAATAGCTAAATCTTTTTGTATACTACTTTTACTAAACCTAAACCCTGCAGATATATTGTCTTAGTTGCCTGATATGTATTTTGTATTAAACTGCAGCATCATAATAATAAAAAAGAAATTTTTTATCTTTTCTGCAAATAGACACCCTCTTCCCCCTGGAAATATCCAGCTATTTAAGAGGCCTCTGAACACATAATGATCTTGAAAGATTTTTGGCATACAATAAAGGAGTTTGAACTCTGAAACAAAAATCACCTTACAAAGTCATAAATTATTAAGTGTTGCCATTCAAATCACACAGCCTGTTTCTTAAGCTCCAACAAACACGTCCATTTATCTTTTAAACTCAAAGATCTTTCCACTACTTAGTTATCATAATATATTCCACATTATTTTGGGACAATCACTGAAATGCAATAAATTCCACAATTTGCAAAAAAAAACCAACCCTATCCTATTTTCATGTCATTAATAGAAATAAGTCAATGGACTGTTTTTCCATGGTACTTACCACCTGGCAGCACCCAGTCCCACTGGACATAGTGGAATGATCTTGCACTGAAGTGAAAATATGACTTTAGAAGCATGACTTCTCAGTACTAAATTTAGAAGATCTGGAGAAAGCAAACACATTGCTGTGCACTAGGAACATACCTAGGTGTGTATATGTTGGTTTTGTGTGATAGCATTTATTTATAAGGCATGTTTTATAATATAATCACTGATATCTCTTGGAAAATTTGTGGACTGTGTCACACATATAGACACACTTTTAAGGCTGATAATGAAATGATTGAGGAACACAAAAATGCAGTCTGTGCTTCTATATTAGTGACTTAATGTGCCAGAGGAAGTTGGTTTTTTTTATGAGCATTGGCCTTCCTTTTTCATTTAGAGATGTGATATACAACCAAGCACATCACTGGTGTTCAGAGCAGTTTCCCTCCAGAGGGAATCAAGGTTGAAGAAACACAGAGGGCCATCACCCAGAGCACCTCACCTGCAGTGTGGGCTCAAGGTCCTCCAGCGATCACAGCATACAATGTGTGTGCCATGGATCAACCCTTGGCATGAACCTTACCGTTGGTAAAGATGCAATGTAGACATATGGAACCATAATAGATCTCAACAAGAGAGATCTATTCATGTTTACATTGGACCAGCTGCTGATAGAGATGTACCCACAAGTATTAAAAAAACCCTGTATAAATACTAAAAAAAAAAAAATATACTCTAAAACATGTGCCCTTTATTTGTGTAATGCATTTCTGACACACTTATTTAGGTACTCTCATACACTGCAGCCTTGTCATCTGTAAATAGTGCGGTCAGTCCGTTTATTCCAAGAAAATTTTCATTCCACAACATCATATATACATGGATGCAGCAAATAGGTGGATATTGAGCATATTACTTGAACAAATCTTGTAAATACTTGATCAGTAAGTGAAGGTGGTCTCACAGTGATTTCAGTGGAAGCTGAACTGTATATAACCCTGTAAATAATCAGTGGCAACAAAACAGTAACTCACTACATGTGGAATGTATCTGAGTTTACATAACATTTATCACCAATCTGGAATATATTTTCTTGTATTTCTTGCTATTGTAGCCAAGAATTTTACATTTCAGTTAAAGATCTACAGTTCACATTTAAATATGAAGGTGCCTTGAAAGCCAGCTGGTGAAAAAACTAAACAGAAGTTAGTTTTATTTACTTATTTTTTTTTTAGACAACACAAGAGAATGCAAAGAAAAGTTTCAACAACACATTTTGCAGCAGTATGTACCACTTCTGCCATGGACTGGCTCACAAATTCCACCATTTACATTTTTGTTGGTAAACTAGTAAAAGGTCAGTGAGCTGTGATAGTTTCCGTCTCAAACAAACCAAATACATTTACATATGAGATGTGTTCAAGGCTTTCATGCACCGCTTTATCAGTAGGAGTTAACAAGGAGAGACGTGGTTTCCCTGTGCAGGGCCAACATTCCACTCATACCAGCCGAGAGTAATGCTACTGAGGTTACGGACTTCCCTTCTGATGTTTCAAAGCTTGAAATTCAGACACGGTTGGCAGGCAGCAAAAGCCCAAGCAGTATAAAAAGCACAGAACACTGATACAGGAGCTTAAATTAATAAAGGGATTCATTCCATTATATTAACCCCCGCCTTTTCACAGTGAATTCATGGAGTTCCTTGTTTCTGCAGCAAACTGCTTTCAGCAGCAAAACTGAACAGATACTAAGTTTGTGTACTATGTGCATCTTCAGGTTTAAAATGAGTGACATCATAGTGTAAAAATGGGGAACAGTTGCAAGGTACAGGTAAGGATTTATATTGAAGCAGTAGGAAGATCATTTTGGCATAAGTTTTATCTATAACTCAACCACGAGGTGGTAAAGATGAAATACATCTGTCAAAAGCCATTGATGCAAGCCAAATATGGTACTGCTTGGAGAAAATAGACACTTGGATGGCTGGCAACAGAACCCATCTCCAAGGAAGCCTGCATTTAGGGAGCACACCTGTGTACAGCTTTATTCCACAACTCTACAGTTACTTGGCAATTTTTAGTCCCTTTTCCCTGGGACTGGGAATTGAATATTTTCCCTGCACTGAGCTTTGTGTACATGTTTTGTGTGTTGTTTTAATTTTAAGTAAGTTTTAATTTTAAGTAACTTTAATTTTGGTAAGTTCATAGCAGTAGTAGCATTACAAACAAATCTAGGCCACCCTCCAGCTCTGAAAAAAAAATGAAAAAAAAATCAAACAATAAATATGAGCTGAAATATATTCTGTGGACCCTGCAGATACTATTTGTATGAAATTACAAGTTACTTGGGGATTCAACAACCCATTCCCCTTAAGTTCAAACAATGAGTATATTTAATATGTCTAAATACTAAGTAAGTATGCTTTCTAAAGCTGCTGTCCTCATTCTGGTATGTTGACAGCAAAACTAGGGAAGAAAGCAAAAATGAAAAGGCTTCTATAACCATCATGATATGAGAATGCCAAGAACAGGAGCATCTTGAAGTCAACGAATTTCTGAAATATCTAGAAGCCTTGTCAAAACATCATAACTTAGATTTTAGAGAGAAAGGAAAAGGTACTTTCAGTACATAGTCTAAGAGATTTTTTTTAACAAGGGAAGGCAGTAGTCATGTTTCATGCCGTAATGAGAAATGTCTCATTAAGGGTTTCTCCCCTGCTTTCTATAAGAAGTTGTAATAGGGAGTCAAATGTCTGGCCTTGCTGATTTTACAAACAGCAAAATATTAAACAAAACTTTAGCTTTCATCTAACGCTTAATGCCCTTAGGCCTCAAAAGAGATGGCAAAGAAGGACAACACTGCTCTCTGCACTTTTTTTGAGAAACGTTGGCCTATTCCTGCAGTCCTTGAATCAGGCAAGACTCCTGGTAGAGCCAAAATGTCATCCACTCTCATTCTGAGGCTCAGGCAACCCTAGGTCTGAGCACCTCTGCTCTTAGGGGAATCAGGCCCTCTTTTGCTAAGAGGACAGCATATGTGTAAGAGGTAACATACTTGCCTGGGAAAACAAAATTTTTCTTCCTGTCATATAAAAGAAGTACCAGCGGCCAGATATCACTCTAAATTAAAATAATAAAATGCAAAACGCTCAGAGCCAAAACAAGATTAATGCTACATTTTGAAGGGGAGGTGGGGGAAGAGATAGAAAAGGACTACAGAAGGCTTTTAAACCTTAACTTCTAGCAAATAATTGGCAGCAAACGTCTAACAATTTATATGAGGGAATAAAAATATTCATTGTGTGTGTATGTGTGTTGGCTTTGAGTACCATGGTCACCCTCCAGCTAAGGAGCCATTTACATCTGCCAGCCAGCAGCCAGACACCAGCGGGGAGTTGGCAGAGCCCTTATGGGCTCATTGTGTGCGAGCCCAGCCAGCGAGCAGAGCCAAGCCTCCCACTCATGCTCTCCCCAGCAGCCAGAAGCAGCAGCTCCCCTCGGCGAGCTAAAAATGACCTCCTTACTTGCTGGCCAAGCCCAGAAAGGTGCTGAGGTTGGCTTGGTTCAGATGGACACTGCTCCCCGCACAACCCAGCAAGTGGGTCCCATGACTGTCGGTGTCTGGTCTGTTAGGGGCTTTTTGGCAAAATCTAACAGATTTCACTCAAAATTTTTCACTGCCTCAAAGTTTCAGCCTATGATTTACAAGCTTTCAATGTATTACTGCAGTCCTCATATGTAAAACAAAATAAAGTTATCAAAAGGGTGTCTCCTCCTGCTGTTGTTCCAAAAAACAACCATTAAAGAAAAACCTGAAAACCTGGTGGACTTTTCAAAAATTATTTGTAGACAAGAACATCTCTTGCCCTAGGGCAAAGTCAAAAACCCTGTCTTGCACAGCTGTTACAGAGGTAGAGAAGTGGTGGTACCTGAAGGAAAAGATGCTCAGGTCAGCCCACCTGGTAAAGTGGCTCTGTGAGGCAGCTTGCTTTGGATTATTTTCTTCTGGTGAGGGAGAGGGAGCTGCTGGATACCAGCTTTGCTGTACTCACCCACATGCTGGTGGCAGGTTGTGGAGAAGGAGCATGATTGCCACAGAGTCAGAGGGGAACAGGGGAAAATAGATGGAGAAGAGGCCATCCATTGAGAATGGGAGATGAAGTTGGAAAAGACAAGCTTATTTTCTGCCCTTAGGCCACCCAAGGCAGCTATATGATGTGGATGAGGTAGTACCAGTGAGGAAACTTCCACAGCAAGCAAGAGCCTGGTGACCAGAGCCCAATTCCAGCAACACAGAGCAGTCACCACGCTAACGGGAAAGTGTGAATGAATCTGCTCTTCCTTTCCCAGGGCATTTAGAAAAACTTTGCTTTTATCTAACTGTATGTTATCTTTAGATGTTACCTATGGTCACAGAATGTGATTAATTAGTATATTTATGAACGGAAGCAATTGTAAATATAGATATATGTTATACCTGGAAATATAAAGTACTCAGGGTCCAGCTCTGTGAACATGAATGCATCTTGTCAATAGGTACACAGTATATCGTAGCACTCTCACTGATGGACATATCTCCTTCAGTTACTCAATTCATCGATCCTAAGCAAACATGATTATTTGGAAGGCTACAGCACATGCAGTTGTGTAATTCAGACATGTGATCTTTTAAATAACTCAATGGGAATTATATTTGCATTTTGCAAGTGAAAGATGAAACGGTGGCAGCAAGTCCATAATTGCACTCTCTCTTTTGTTTCATTCAAATTTGATTTTTGCTCTCATTTTTTTTCAGTCTCCAGGAAAATTTCTCTCAAGCTCAAATATGCTGCCAGACAATATTTTTACTTTCCTGTTAATGTTATTTAGGTAAGTCCTTTGGAAGCAGGAAATGAAAAATCATTTTTAAACTAGCTAGGAAATGAGGTGGAGAGGGGTGGGCTACAGCTGAGATTTTCATAACCTTGAAATAATTTTTGTATTTAGAAATTAAAAAAAAAAGAATGTTAAATTTCAAGGCCCTTAGTGGGAAAAAATGTGCAGTTTTAGTGAGTTTTTATTTAGTGTGGCAAATCACAGCATTCAAGAATCATGAGTCAAGCAAAAATTGATGAGATTGGCTTAAACATCAAATTTTACATGTGATAAATTTGAAGTTCTTCGTATTTATGTCTGTTTTTAAGCCTTGGGCATTCTTTATAACAATCATGGTTAGAAAAGTTCTATTGAAAATGGACAATCTTCTATATCTAAGGTGTTAAAGAAAAGCATTGTGTTATGAAGGTCTGTAAACTGAAGTATTATTTAAAGTTTTGGAATTTTGGAGCAAGTTCAGTGCTAGGAATGCTTTGTGATAAGAGTTAATTCAGACCTTTCATCATCAAAGATGCTGATGTTGAGTTTTAAAGTCCAAAAAGTTTCATTTTGAAGGTTTTGGGTTTTCTCTATAAAGCAATTTTGAGGGGGGCACACTGCAGAAAGTGTTCATGCTCAAACACTGTGATTAATAAAAAGTGTTGTGATTTATTTTTGTGACTAACCTTAGTAATTTAGTCTGGAGCATTTCAGAGCCCAGCACATGCTTTTTAAGTGTGGTGAGCTCTGCTCATGCGAGCAGAGAAGTTCATCCTGCCTCTATGGATTTTCAGTAGCAACAGGGAGGGAAATGGAGACAGTCAAAATCTCCTCACCCTGAGGCATTTCTGGGGAGCAAGGACCGTGCCTGCAGCAAGATCCTCCCAAGCTCCACAGGTTTCTGCAGCTCCACTTCTGAGAGGAAATGCTCTGGAGTGTAGGAAAGCATACATTTAAAACAGAAAATACAACTTCTTGAGCTACCTAAATCCCTCAATCAGTAAGTGGATGGGGAGATAATTTTTAAATAGGTAGTAAATGATGTTAGCAAATGGATAGATGGGAGTGGATGAGTGATGAGACAATGAATAAGTAAAGAAGGAATGAGTGGTAGATGATTTGAAAGGGCATAGCCCAGAGCTGCTGTCTTTCCTTCCCCAGAAAAAGATAAAAAGAAGCAGGAGAAACACCTAAGTCACCTGCAGGGTCTCAGCTGTTGTCAAAGCTTTCACTGCCTTTTCTCTTTCTTCTTCTTTTTTTTTTTTTTTTATATTTGCATCTTTTATGCAAAGATTGTGACAATTAGGCCTCTGAAATATACTGTCAGCTCTGATTCCAGTCTAATTAGGACTTATTTACTTGCATGTCTGGGAACTGATGATCTCTTTGAGTGGAGCTTCTAGGTAGACACATGAACCTCCAGCTCTGGCAGAATAAACTTACAACATGGTGCCTGAAAAGGTTCAGACTTGTGTTCACTGACTAATTCAGCTGGGATAGATGAGGCAGCTTTCACCCACAACTATCCCATCCATCTCCCAGCAGTGACTGGGCAGGACAAATATCTGAATCACCTCTGTTTACAGTTTATCCTATAGTCATAAACAGAAACTGGTAGTGGTTTTATGTTAATATTAATCATATGTTAATATATCATGCTGGAAATTACAACAGTGGAGGATTAGTTGTCAATCCCATTTAAACCACTTTTTTTTTTATTGTGGTTGAAACTTTGGGCAGGATGGGCAGCTGGGACAATGGCCACTTCCCAGCTAAATCTTCTTCTAAACATGAGTCAAAGCTCAGATTTAAACTGTCTTCAGGTGAAGTCAATAATACTCAGATCTTAATAAGTTTCAGGCTGGTTTGTGACTGAGAGACTCTGTTACATATTAGCAGTGGCAACAACCACTTATGAATGATTTGAAGCCGGTTTTTAAAACATCCTCTGAAACACAGATCCTCAGGACTGGTAGTGTGAAGAGTCCACATTTATTCTGCATCAAACGTGATGAAATCAGACTTTTATTTCTATCATCATTTACCTGTAGTATAATTTCCTTGGGACTGTCAAGGAGCGCATCAGACCCATATTTGAAAACAGTGTGAGGTACTGCAACTTTCTAATTCTTTCACTGATTTCCAAAGTAGTGAAAACTAAGTTTATCTCAGACCTGTGTTTCTTCTATATTGTTGACAACCTGAAGTAGCGTGTAGCCTCCTTTATAGCTTAAGGTTATACAAAAATATCCAAAGTACCTAAATGATCCAGAAATTCCACTGTCAAAGGTAACACCTGCTCCTTTTGCATCTAGGTCTAATTTAACAAGGTTCAAGATTTCAAGCCTTTAAGACACTTCAGAGAATGAGATTTCTGCATGAATGTAGGCAATTTTGCGTAATGAGTTTAAAAACAAAAGGAGACTAACATTTAGTTAAAAGCACTTTTGAATAAGACTGTTTGTTTCATAATGCCCATGGCAAGCCTTGTAGTTTGGTTTGTGTCCTTCTGTTGCTACTTGTAAGATTTCCATAGGTAAAGGGGAAATTAGTGAATGACTGTGCGGGGCAACAGAGACAACCACTGCCCACAGAATGTTGCTTCAAGCACTTAAGCAAGGGAGAAATCACAGAGTTTATCTTTTGCTCCCATCTTCTGGTAGCAGAACAGGGAACTATGTTATAGCAAATACACAGAGAGGGAGAGAGAGAAAGAACATTTGTCAGAACAAAGGGAGAAGAAAGGAGGATACCTCCTCAGCTACTCTTGAGAAAAAGGGTTGACTATGTATTGAACCGGACGCCAGACTAAGCAGACAGTTATGACACGCATGAATATTGTATCTTGCAACATAAAAGAGGAGAAGTGATTTTAAAATAGTGACAGTAGGTGAATGAATTTCTAAATTGGGGCGGAAGATAAAACATCTAACATGAGAAGCTACCTAATTCCAAAAATAAAGATTAAAACAGAATCTGACAAAAAAACTCCACAAGAAGACAGTAAAGAAAACCGCAAGTGTTACATATTTTGGACTACCGCAAAGCTTTATGAAGGATAGGGCAATATTACTGGACAGAGGTAAAGTGAGGATGAAATCACAGCTGCCCCAGCTCTGTTGCTTGGTCTGTAGTCTTCAGTAACAGCAGTTGCAGACCTCTCTGCAGAAAAGTAGAGAGAAAATCAGAGGCAGTTATTTTCCTCATTTGTCAACTTTAATATCAAGTGAAAGCAAAATCCTTAAATCTTTTTCTTTTGTGGATTTTTATGACCTCATTACCTCACCAGTGCTTACAGTAGAGCGTACTGTGTAAAACAGAGTTCCTCTCTAGAAAAAAACCACTGTTACTCAGGTAAGGTGTTTTTGTAAGAAAGCCATTTTGCAGTCATATCACATTACAGTGCATCCCAGTCAAAGTGAATGGAAACCCCCAGGTCACAAAAAAAAAAAAAAAAAAAAAAAAGTAATCCATTCAGCTACTTGCTCTTCCTCCATAAGTAGGAAAATAGAGCACGAAATAACTCTTCTGGTGACGCACAGTTCAATATGGTCAAAGTGTTATAATGTGTTACTTGAGTCATAACTGACAGGGTGCCAGCCTTACATTTGTTAGAGCAAACAGAGATCAGCTTTAAATTTCCATCCTGTTATGCAACCATGCTATTACTTAAAGGACTACTTGTGCTCAAACATGAAAGGCCATCTACCTTCCTGTTACAGGGCTGATATAATTGTCTCTACTACAGACACATTTTCATACACACATATGCTGCAGCATTTTAACTGCTTTAAGGAAGTGCTCACTAGTTTGCCTTCAAGGATTCTCCCTTATTTTTACAGAAGTTTGAGACTTAGGGTTATTGCAGCTAGTGAGGAACGAGGTGACCACATAGTCCAGCTGACCACACAATTCAATTCTCTACTGATCTCAGTAGTCAGCAGGATTTACACGCTAAAACATAAGAAAGCAACAGCTGTATCTGCTGCTGGTAGTTTCTCAAAAGCTGATGCCGTTATAACTTGGCTCCCAATTGCATCAGCCAGTCATTAGCACAGGCACAGTATTTACCCGATCTCTCTTGGCTTTGTGGGAGACATCTACTACTAGCAGAGCATATGGAAAAAAACCACTTTCAGTAACATTGCTTGGAAGACTATTAGAGAACAAAAAACCCACATTACTACTGAGAGTAAGTTGGGCTCCAGGTTTCACTGGGCAATGGGTTACCTTGCAATCTGGAAATGGCAGATCCTAGGGTCCACCTCCAGGATAGCCCAGGAAATGGTTGTGCCTAGGTGTCACCAACACAATCTGAAGGCAGGCCAAACTGACACAGCCTCCCGAAATCCAGGGAGGGCTGGCCATGGGGCAGCTGCTTGCCTTTAGGTCCTGCAGCAGCCAGCTTGCTTCCTTTCAGAGGTTGAATCAAGATAGCACTGCTATTCTAGCTTAGCTTATCAGAGCGAATCATATGACTAATGATTAATCAGTCAAGTATTTATCACTTCAATATAATTTCTGCATACTATTATTGGGGTTGCACCTTCACTCTTACAGCTCAGGCACGATTGGAGCTGACACTTGGGGAGCATCTTTCAGCGACGAGCTTAAAGAGCTTGAGAGCCTGAACATTGACAACAGGTGAGGCTGCTGTTGGCTTGGATGCAAACAGATGAACAAGTCACGACAGCTGTGAGAGAAAGCAGAAGCAACACAATTTGATATCATCTCCAGGCTGCCCCTCCAGGTCATCTCTGCAGACCCAGGACTCTTCATCCCCCATGATCTGAGAAAGGAAGAAGGTTGGTGGCAGGGAATGTGGGCAAAGGGCCTGAACTCCACTGCCCTGAGGCATGTGCCACTCTGGCAGTGATGTGATACTGCTGGTACAGTCCTCGGAAATGTACTCCCCGGTTGGCTGTGCTCCATCTTTCCACCTCACCATATGTTCCCCCATGCAAGCAGTGCAAAAACTTGGGATGTGTTCTTTTCTCAAAGAATCCAAGGAAGTTTGTGCCTCACCTTCTCCAACAGGATTTCAGTGGAGACATAAAACAAACTGAAAGTTAGTCAAATGATGGTATCTCTTTGAGTGGCAGAGTCTCAAGCTCATTTCTGTCCTTTAGTTTTTTCAATACAAACACTAGTAGGGAGAACTTATTCTGAGATTATTGGGACTTTTAGCCTTCTTCTGCTTTTGATGGTGTGTAACTTTCACCTGATTTCTCTTCTGGCAAACCTGCTTGGAGATAGCTAACTCAGGGAAAATTCTGCTATCGTACTGGTATTTCTGGATTTCTCTACAGCCTCTCCATCAGCACATGTTGTCTCTCCCATTTCATTTTTCTGTGTTTGTCTAGGCAAGCCAACTGCAATCATTTCTCCAGTCCAACTCCTTCCCTAGCCTTTTCCACTAGTTGCTTGTGGTTTAGGCTAGAAGACTTTTGTCCTACCAAATATGTGTGAGGGTTGGGGTGAAGAACATGCTCTATGCTTTCTCAGCTCCCTAAGACAAGTTGTGAAGCTACCAGATTAATTTAGGGATTTTTTTTTCAGAGATTGTTGCTATTGGTCTTCATGAAGGTCATCATCTACCTTTCCTTCACCTTGCAGTGAACAGAGAAGAAGGAGTTATTACAGAAATTGCACGGCCAGAGGCCAAGCATATAGTACAAACAAGAAAATTACTCTTTGACTTATAGCTGAAGGCACAATAGAGTGTATCTGGATTCCAGTCCCTTCTCTCAGCTTTGGTTTTGTGTTTTAAATAAAATAGCTACTGGATAACACACATAAATTGTGCTAAAAATGGTAACAAATCTAGCCAGTGCTAGCCCACTGAGATGCAGTATCATAATGTGTCTCTCCATCTCATTCCCCAGTAAAGCTGAAATCTCTTCTGTATGGTGGCATAGCTTTAACTGGTGGACCAGAGAAGCTGCTACGGAATGACATGGTCAGATAGGAGATGTTGATCTGAGGGCACTGAAGTGAGGTTTCCATTTCCTGAGTAGATGCTCTGATCACTAAATTGTGAAAGAAGAACAGTACTTTGTCCAATTTTTTAAGAAGTGGAAACAATAACATTGCTTGAAGAGCCCAATCCTGTGGGTATGTTTTAGGTGTGCTCTGATAATCCTAAATAGATTAGGATCCCCAGGTAATTACACACAGCGAAGCTAAGCAGCTAGATTTCAATCACACTTGTGAGAACTGAAGTGTTCACAGAGGGCGAGTGGAAAACGCATAGAGTTCCTATTAGGGAGCTTGCAAACCAAAGCAGTACCTAAATGGAGATGTAAAATTGCAGGTTTGGTCCTATACATTTGAATTGTTTGAGGTTCTGATCCCTAAGTCCTGTCTTAGAAATCAGACCAAAATGTCCCTAATACTGCCTTCTTGTGACTCCTGTCATAAGAACAGGAAGTTTCTACCATGTTTACTGTTGGCCAGAGTTTTGTGAAAGTGTGACAATTAATGACATAGCAAATATGAAACAGCAGTAAGACCCACTTCTTACTGTGAGAAACAGGTCAGATGGCCATAAAGTAAATAAAGTAACCCTGTCATCCACCCCTAGCATCTGTCCAGGAAATCCTTGGTTGCCAAATACAGTCTCAGCCTTTTTCTCTGCTATCGCTTACTGACATCTCATCCTCAGATGGGGAAGGCAACTTGAAATTTGACCTCTGGCTGTCTTCGGAACCAAGTCTTCTCTATTAGATAATCAAAAATTTCCCACATAAGGACAGAACAGGAACAGAGTTTTCTGGTATGATTTAAAGGCCAGAAACTATCAGTCCTGTGTTTGTACACGAATGCCCTCTCGCTTGGACAAGCCAACATGATGCACATACAGAGCAGTGACATGGTTACTCTCCTACTTTAGGCCACAGCTGGTATTTGGCATCCATCAAGTCGAAAGGAGAGTTATTTAGTTACCCAGTTATCCTTGTGTCTCCACGGGGGACCTTGCAGACCAGCAGTACAGCCTTCCCTCCTCTCTTGTCCTCCCAGCATGTGATCTGTGGTGCCCTGAGGTGCCCCCGTCACATAGCCACACGCACCCACATCAGACACGACTCCCGTGCCCTGGACCCCTGCCACCCATCATTTGACCCAGTTCATGGTATCTCATACTCAGTCATGGAAGGAACTGCACAGCCTGTACTCTCATTCCTGTGAAGACTGCTTAAGTTTGTGGACAGAATACATTTCACAAGATACGGCATGTACAATTTCTGCTGTTCAGGGTATGTGTGTATATTAAAACAAAGCTGTCTGTAGGCATTTGTGTGTGCTTGTCTGGGGATAACTTCGTGCAGAACCACAATTTAGTCTTAGGGCAAAAGTAAGAGAAGCACTGCCCTGCAGGCATTTTAAAAAATATGATTCTTAATAAAGTGATGATAGTCCTATTTTTATTTGGCTTCTGTGTCTGCTCAGTAATGATTTTTCATAACGATTTATTGGCCATGGCTTTTTACTGTGCTCTTCCTGCTAACACTTTAGGAATGGTAAAAAGCCTTGGTCCTAAAATTTAGTGCTTTGTAGATGTCTTCTTGAGAGGAATATCAAAAAGTGGCTTGGGTTAGCCAGATTTTTTTGGCTGTCTCATTTCTGCTTGGCTCAGGGCTTACTTATTAGACATTTTCAAGCTCGTATCCCTGGCAATGGAAAAGCTATACATTCAAAAATCTGGCACATGCACAAAGATGTGCATCGACATTCACGAAACATTTCCTAAGGTTGTAGTTGCTTGAATTTCAACTCCTTAATTAGCAGGATGCCTTCAAGAAGACTTTTTTTCAGGATTCTTTTCACAGTTCACTGTACTGTCTGAAAGACAGCTCCTAAGATTAGAGTTACTGTGGGGCCTGACCTGACATATCCCTGGATTTCTAGACCAGTTGTCTTTTACCACTCAGAATTTTTGTGCTGGTTGAAGAAGACTCTATTAACCAGCGGTCATTTTTCTTGCAAAAGTCAGGTATGAAGGAAAACAAGCACAGCCAGGACATGTTTGCTGTACTCTATAGAGTATGCAGTCAGTAGCTTATGAGTAGTCCGTCTGACACTATCAAAACTTAATTGTCTTGGTGCGTGTGTACTGATAATCAGCAGGTCTGACTTGTCCCAGAGGCGCTGTCCTCGGGGTGCTTGTTCTGCACGGTGGGTGTGCAGAACTACTTGGAGAGAAGTACAGAAGCCTTCCCCCATCCTGCCATCCTTAAAAGGTTTTGTCTAGACAAGAGAACATTTTTGGCGTAATTATTCTCTTGCATTTTAATTTTGCATGCAAATAATTAGAACTGTGGTGTTATAATACAATTTCAAGCAGGCCGTACTGCTTGTAAAGACCTGAACCAAACTCTTAGATGCCATTGGGAAAAGAAAAGAAGCTAAAATACTGGCAAGTCTGCATAGTATCTTATAAGAAAAAAAAAAAAAAAAGCTAATTTAAAACATAACACTAATTAATATACTGAAAGCTGGTGAAGGAATATGATCCTCTTTCACAACACTGTGTCGTTGGACTGATTGACAGCAACTGGATACACACACACACTCACTTTTGCTTTGGAAATTATTCATTACCACTTTTAACAGCAGAAAGTTTTCTACATTTAGATAAAGCAACGGAAGGTTCCAAGGAAATAAAAGGAAAAGAGTTGCTATCTTCAGCCTGCCATTCCTTTCCCTTTGTACGCCACGTGCTGTACAACTGTGCGTGCTGCGAAATAAGGGCCCCAAAGTGGAGTGAGGCATTAATACAGATTTAAAAGATATACTTTTTCTGGGTTATCGGTTTCTCAGCCTGCTTCACTGTGCAGCTGTACAATAGGACAGCATACGGATGGGGAGACATGACATGTGAACTTGCCCTACCACAAAAATAAATGTTCATCTAAATGGGGCCTTAGTCCATTTATCATTCAAGCAAGTAAAGTAGTTCATTACATTGGATGTGCTGTGCTCAAACTATTAAAAAATCCTTATCTCCATAGTAAATATGCAGACATGGGAACTCAAATTCGGTTTATTTTTTACTTGTTACAAATACATCTGCAATAATAATCGAGCTTTGTAGATGTGCTTGAAATAACCACACGTGCTCTAAATGGCTTTAGGAATATAGAAATATAGGAATTATTAGTAAAGTTACTGACATCAGGATTATATGAATAATCAAAGTCTTAACACAGTCTACGTATTGTCTTGCTATCCCTATATTCTAGAATGACTCCTCTATAGAGAAAGTCTAATTTGCAACAGAAATTATTTCATTTTAGGATATTTACCCTGCTTTGTAAGTAGAGTAATTATTCTGGAACATACTCATTTACATTTTGGATTAGTGCCTGCGGAATTGCTCAGAGGAATAATTATTTTGGAAGAGCTATTCTGATTGATTTCTGCATCTGAGGTCCTGCAGACCATATGTGCCACCAAAGGCAGTCCAGAACTCCACAAAGTACTAATTGAGGCCTTTCACTTAAAAGTCTTTGACACTGTTTGATCTAATATTTAGAATTAACTATTCAGAGTGAAAATAATCACACTTTTAGGGCACTATTTATAAGCCAGCTAAATACTGTATGCAATCCTTAAATGCCTAGCGTAGGAATTTCAGCATAATACAGAGGAAATGTATTTGCCTAAAATTATTAGGGCCTTGGTGGTCTCCCTGAAAAACGCCTTATGCCATGACACACTGGGATTTTGCTCCTAAACTATAAAACTTGGAAGAAAGATTCAGCTGGCCCTGGTTTGTAGGTATCAGGTTTTTACTGAGGTGGTCAGCAAGCTCAGTGAGAAGTCCAGACCAAGCTCTTTTCTCCAGCACAGCACCCACAGGATGCCAGGCCAAAACCCTGTAGTGGAAATGGCCACCAGCCCAGCATCAGGGATGAAGGACTTTCTGGGCCCAGTAATGCTCCCTGGCAGCATGTTGCTCACTAGCAAAATCAGTGCTATAGCTATGTCAAAGGACAGGAAGAGTAGGATGATTTCCAGCTTATTTGTGCTCCTGGAAAATTATAACACTTTGTATACAGTATCTCTCTGCATTGCTATCATGGCTCACATCATTTCTTCCCATGGAAAAAAAAAACAAGGTAGCATATGCCAGGAGCAAAAATCTCCCAATTTTGTAGTAGAAACTCCTCATTCCACTCGGATGGAAGAAATGCCTGTCCTAAAGGAATAGTTGCAGGGTCTGTCCCAATCCATGTACTTACCAGAAACTCAAGATCTACACCAATAGGAAGGAGAAATCAGAACCTTTTCATTAGTTGTTCCATAATAGATTTGAAAATACAAACTTGCAAGGTCACTTACATAAAGCCTGCAATACCATATGCTCAACACATTCCAGAACACCAAACACATGAATCACTGCAGTTATATTCATAAAAATACTCTTCTACTCCCCCAGCACATCACACAATGATGGAGCTACAGGAACTTTTATTCAGGTGGCAGCTGATTTAAGAGATTCCTGCATTTGATGCTTATTCCTGCCCCATAGCTATAATTGATCACTTCCTTGGTTATGCTAGTTTAAATCTGTGGAGCTCTGCCAGCCACCATACTGGGTTTAAAAAAACAAAAACAAAAACAAAAACAAAAACAAAAAAACGCAAAAAACCAAACAAGCAAAAAAATCACCAATACTTTTTGTAAGTTGCTTTTTTAAAAAAAAAACAAAAAAAAACCATTGGGTTATTTCAGTGGTGTAACTGCTGCTCATAGGAATGAGCCAGAGGTAGGGAAGGTAAGAGCTCTTAAAACAGCCTTGCAATCAGAGACAACTGATTGATCAAGCTGGATTCTGAGAGAACAGACAAAACAGGGACATAACTGAGCATGGTACCAGAAGGTGTCCTTATCAGAAGCCTTTGCCAGTTTCTTTTAAACAATAAAGAAAATCAGTAGTTGTACAATAACATATCTGCGTAAGAAGTCATAACTGGGAGGGATACATGAGTTGGACAGGGACCAGCATGCAGGAGCTCTATATCTTCTTTAATTATTAGACCTTCTGAAATGTTTTTTTAAAAAATTTATGACAATAAAAATAGTAAAGCTGAATGTTATCAAAAACATTTTATTAAGTTAAACTTTTTTAACTTGGACTCTACTGAAATGCAAATATACCCTAGCCCTTTCTAAAAGCTGTCTGTATATTCTGTGTGTATATATATGTATATCTATACAATAAAGGGCGTGAATCCTCATCCATGTTTGCATTGTTTGCATGAGCATTCAGACTCAATAAACCTGTGGGGTTTTTTCTCACTTTCACTGGGGTAAGACAAGAAAGTCTCAGTGGAACTGACAAAATTAAGCCATTCTTAAATAAGCACTAGTGAAATATGAAGCAAAGGCTCCATGCTTTGGTATTTAAAATGAGGACAGTTGGCAGACAAATATCCAGTGTAACTATCTTACTAATCAATACAGAAGAACTCTCATTTGTTCCGTAAAATGAATTCAATTTGCTAAAGTTACGGTGTTCTAAATATTGAATGCTAGAATAGATGCGTGTGTGGGGAAGATGGAATGCAACCATGACCAGTGTGTTTGATGGCAGTTTTTTCAAGAAAATATTATGTCTTCAAGAAGAGTTAATTTATCTGGGAGAAAAATAAGAAAAGACCCGATATGGTTTTATGTGTTTTAAGGCTCTCAGTGTGTTGCTGCATATTGTTTTATGAAAGCAGGAATGCAAAAAAAAAAAAGACACCAAACCTCTTCTCTGAAAATTTAAAAGGTACCAGGAGAAAAATCTAAGACATTCACAAATTCAGTTCTGCTTTAGCTTACTTTTCACTCAAACATAGTTTTTCCATTCTACTGCTTTTAGAAATCAAACTGCAGGAACTATAGGAATTAATATTTTCTTTTTCTACTGTTTGATGGAAAAGCTAGCAGATTTTCTGTAATATGTGTCTTGAGAACTGTTGTCTCTAGAATAAGAACTTGATCATATATACAAGGACCTTTCTCTTCTGTTACAAGAAACTATTAATTTACAAAGAGAGCACAAAAGAACTCCTGTTTCAGTGAACAGAGTGGAAGCAACAAGATGCTCTTTCCCCACTGGCAGCATTATCGGCTCTGATTTAGGAGTGGGGATGGCACAGCTCAGGGTGCCTGATGTGATTAGACTCAGCCCTCTGACCTGCTGCTTCCAAGAACTGGGTTTGCTCATCCATACGAGAAGGTGAAGGGGATACCTTACTGCTGTGTGCAGCTGCTTCATGGAAGGGTTTCAAGAAGATGGAGCCAGACTCTTCCCAGAGAGGCAAGGTGGAAGGAGGAGAGGTGATGGGCACAAGCTGTAAAACTGGCAATTCCCAACATGATACAAGAAAAATATTTTCACCGTGAGGGTGGTTAGACACTGGAACAGGAAGCCAGTGAGGTTGTGAACATTCCATCCATGGAGAGATATCCAAAGCTCGACTTGATCTTGATCTTGCTTTGAGCAGGTGAGGTGGGAGAGACCACCTCCAGTGATCTGCCCTGTTCTCTGTTCTCTGATTCTGTACAAGCAGCACATCCATATGTGAAACCACCCTGGAAGCACTGCTGAGTGGTGCTCAGTAGCTGTCACTAGATTTGATTTACCTGAGAAGCTTAGGCGGTGAACTGAGGCAGTTTACCTGACCCCTGCCTAAAGGGGGCCTACAGGAAAGATGGGGAGAAACTACTCAGCCGGGCCTGTTGCGATAGGACTAGGGGTAATGGTTTTAAAATAGAGGGAGGTAAATTCAGAGTAGACATTAGGAAGAATTTTTTTTACAATGACGGTGGTAGAACACTGGAACAGGTTGCCCAGAGAGGTGGTAGATGTCTCATCCCCGGAAACATTCAAGGCCAGGTTGAACTGGGCTCTGAGCAACCTGATCCAGTTGCAGATGTCCTTGCTCTTGCAGGGGGGTTGGACTAGATGACCTTTAAAGGTCCCTTCCAACCCAAGCTATTCTATGATGGGGGGGGTTCTTGTTGAAGTACTCGATTGGGCATCAGAGTTGAAGTAATCTCTGTAGGTCTCCTCAGTTATGCTTCCCTTTTCTAGTCAGATACAGCTCAGAAAGGTCCCACTGATGTCTCTTGTTTTTCCTTCTCTTTCCAGGACTTTTAACTGCTGAACTGTGGACATTATGGGTATCACTGAGGTAGAAAGAAAAATTTGTTTTCAGTGATCTTACATACAGACCCATAACGTGAACGTATAACCAGTTAACCTGTGTCAAGGAAAGAAAGCTTACTTATCTATAGGTACTCTACCATCATCTGTCTCTTTAGCCTCAGAGCTCATTTCTGTTTAGTCTTGTGCCTTCTGTTGTTTTCCATTCACACAGCTAAAGCATTAGTCTGTGCTCTTATTACCCTAACTGCCTCAAAGTCTCCTCCTCTGGCCTCGACAAGAGCCACTAACATCTGTTCACAATGTTGCAGCAGAGATGGCTTTGATTTATCACTATGACAACGTCATCCTCAGTTCTGCATCCCAACACAGCTCCTGCTTTCTGCATTGCATCAATCACTAAGCACTTGTCTTCAAATCCCATCTGTAGAGAAATAACTTGCTCCACTGCTAAACTGCACTTTCCTCTGGGATGGGGCTCCAGCAATGCATAACAATAAACATCAGGTTTAGGAGAGGAAATGAAAAGTTATAATGTATAGAGTGTTAAATAAAGATGGATCTACATAGGCTGAGTGTCATTACCAAATAGGAACTTAGGGTCCAAAAAAGAGTAATTGTATTATTACTTTCTGACATGTTAAAATTTCTCACTGGCTTTTAAGATTTACCCAAATCAGTGGGTGGTTTAAAAGGCTTTTATCAAAAATTTTGTGCTACTTAAACTCAGAAGTACTTTACTTGGCTCTGAGAGGAAGCCACCAACTGATCTGCGTGTGGCTGCTGGAGGGATACAGCACTACACAGCGCCAGTAAGTTCATCAGAACCTGGCCTTTGACAGAAAACTCTCCTTGAAATACTCTCCACTTACATCCTGCTCTGACTAACACAGCTAAATGTTATATTCCTTTTAGCAAAACGGCTTAAAGCTGAGACAAAAAGGACAATGGCAGCTTCCAATTCCGCACAACGATACACATGTATGTGCAAATTTCTGTGTTCGCTGTATACCAATACAGAAACTTGACAAAGCATTAATTTTGTATACAGCACTTCTGAGCCATGCTTGATGAAAGTGTTGCATTTGGCTACAATTCAAGATGTAGCTTGATATTTATATGCTATTTTACATTGAAATATGATTGCATGCTTTTAGATTTACAAAACTCTAGCCTTGCCAGGAAATTCTAGCCTGTAAAGCTATTTTAGGACTTTATCAGTTAAAAGGCTTAAGAGCTGAATTTTGTCCTCACATTGACTTAAATGGATACGGCATATGCGTATTCGGAGGCAAGCTTTGGCCTTAACTTTGATTTAATTGTTTAGCATGATTAGAATTACATATTTAAAAATCCAGGGTGATTAATGAGACTGGTGACAGTTAGTGAACTCCTAAAGTTTCTCTGATGCTTGGAAAAAGCTCTAAATTTCTTTCTCTGACACATTATACAAACAATAACTTAAATCCCCATGTGGTTTCTATTTGTCACAAATACGGATGATTTAAAAGTTTTAATGAAAAACTGACTTTGAAAAGAAAACTTTCACATAGAATACTTCCTTCTTTCACTTTTTTCTTACCAATCAGTTAAGCAACTGAAACATTTCCAGTGTTCAGAATCAGTTTTAATATTACACAGAATATTTTAAATACACCTGGTACTTTTTTCCCCTCAGATAAGTTTTTGTAGCTCTTTTATAAAATTCCATGGAAAATATTTACTGTTTTCTAACTGACCCAGAGACTGGAGCCAGAAGAGCAAAGGCACTTGATCAGTAGCTGCTCCTGGCAGCCATTACAAAGTTAGCAGCCTATTGGAATCCCCCAGGCATCCAAGCTTTAACTTAGGAAAATAAATATATTTCCAACCCTAATCACTCCAGAAAACACTGAAAATATGAACTGGGAGTAAATCAATGCATTGTTCCCTTACTGACTGTGCAGACAGCCTGAAATAAAGCCTGGAGAGATGGGAGTGACTACAGTAGACTACTAAATCAAAATCCTTAATATCATCTTTCAAGTCTTAGCACCAGCTGAATTATAACTGTTTATCATTTTAGGAGCAGCATTCAACTAATGTGCATGTGTTATGATTCTAAACCAGCTGTCAATCTTCTCTGTGTGAAGACTACCAGAACCACCCCCAAACCTGAAAAATAGAACACGTTGATTTTTGTATCACTCAGAAGTAGAGCCATAGAGGCCTTGTTGCATAAACTCCTATTTAGCACACAACAAAAGGCTAGTCTCTGCCCTAAGGAGCCTGCAGTTTAATTATGATAGCAGTCAGCATGTAAATACTAACAGAAAGTAAATGAGCATAAGGGTTCACTTAAGATTTCTCCAGGGAAGCAGGTTTAAGAGATGTCCACCTTCTTTCATCTCAGCTGCTCCTTTCTAGGATTGAAAAAGTGATCCCATCTAAAAAGCACAACCACTATTTTTAGCGTAGGCTTGGGGGGGGCTGTTAGCTTGGACCATTTCAGTTTTGGAGGCTGGAGTGTAACCTTGTGGGGAGCTGGATCAGCAAACCGGATGGGATGGCAAGCAGCGTCCCACCTTCAGCCAGAGACCTGCTGGTGCAATGGATTCGCTGCCTTTGGGGTTGCAATGGGGCACTGCTGCCAAACAGCACAGCAACACAACAGGGCCACTGGCTCAACAAAAGCAGCATCAGTGCACCAGTTTCAGGGAAGAGTCTCAGCACCAATAATTGGTGTGTTTACATGGTGAAATAGCAGCAGTGAAAGCATAGATTGACAGAGGAGGTGGGAATCAACATTGCCTTACTACATGAGAAGATACGGGCCTAATAGGGAGGAAACTGGAACAGCCTGGAAGACAAAGCTTGATCAGTTAGGTATTGGCTGCATATTAGCCATTGTCAGTACAATGTCTTGTGATTGTGAAGTTAAATGGGCAAGAGCTGAAATTCTGAGTTATTTCATCTCAAAGCTACGAATGTGCAATATTTGTTTGCACAGCTCAGTGAAAAGGAACACATGAAGTCAAGCAGCATAAGATTTCCCCATATTTTGCCACAGAACAGGACAAATTTCAGCATCCTGGTATGTGGCAAACTGTACCGATATTACAATGTGCGGGCTATGGGACAGGATACCTACCTTGCTCTTTTGTTGTGTCACACAGATAAAGGAGCAGCACTGTCTTTTCATTATAACACACCTGATGTAAGGGACAGTTGTTATCACAGTGACATTTTTCTATAGACTTTATACATACAGCATCTATTATAAAAGGTAGAAAGAACTCTTCACTAAGTGTATTATCTATACACTCCAACTGGGCCTTCCCGAATCCCCCATGTAATAGTTATGCTTTGTTCAGCTTATTAAAAAAATACCATAGACCACCATGAATTTATGGTACACAGCAGCTCTAAACTTGTTTGTAAAGGTTTAAAGACAGGAGTTTAATTCCCTGGATTAAAATTAATTTTAAATGCCTTAATGGGGTGAGTTCTCTTATTGAAGACTGATGTGCCTGCAGGCTTTATAAAACACCGGCATTCTAGGATGTAGAGATATTCTCTGAGTCAGGTTGCTAAAGGATATCACACACTAATGGCAATTACCACTCTCCCTTTTGCGGTCACATACGATGCCATAAAATGGGCCCCAGACTTCCTTATTTAATTGCCTGGTTTCTTTTCATGTCAAGCACAGAGCAAAAGAAATGCATTTAGCTCACCCTTGTAAAATTGCACACATTTTCTTAGTGTTATGCCTTTGAAATATTGCACATGACAGCAAATATTTAGAGAATTTCATGAATGGCAGAGACTTGTGAGCAGCCTTATCCTGGGGATATTTATTAGCACAAAGTTTCGGTGGCATCATGCTTCAACGATATTGAAGAGGTAAGACAAGTTTGTGCTGATGGATGTGAGTGTGAGCAGATTTTTCCCACTTGAGAAGGGTGACTTGTCTCCTAGCCTGGCTACCTAAGGACCATGCAATTGATGTGCAAGTGAAGCATTTGCATACTTGTCATTAGACTGTTTTGAATGAAGAGAGGTGATAATGCCATTTTGCAGCACCATTTTCACATTGCAATTTGATTTGACAGATGATACGAGTTATGGACCCCAGTGTGATCTTGGACAAATTGCTTCATGGAATGGACAAATTGCATGTTTATGCCTCAGTTTACCCAGCTGTGTATTAGGGAGAGTAGAAATTACAGAAATTCTGTTATTCTCACTGAAAATAGTTGCAGAACCTATTATGAAGTTACTAAGCTACTGTGAAGTATTTAGTATTGTTACACAACTCAAAATTAATATAAGATGTTGAAACTTTTCACTAAATAATGAAAGATGCAGGGATTCCTAGGCAAGCTCAGTGACAAAGAATTGCCAAGATCAGCTATGTGATGTCTTAACAGCTACTCAGCATAAGGAGAAACAGGAATGCTATAAGAGAGATGGCAGCACAGGAGGAAAGGAGGAACAGTGAGAAAAGGGAATCAGAAATGAGAATGGGTGAAGTGAGTCTCTCTTCTGCTGCCTTCTCCTCCGTTATGACCCAAAGTTGAAGTGCAGGGCAATGCAGCTCTAGCTCAAGTGGCTGGCATCAGACTGCTGCAAAGCGGTCAGCACTGCACCTCCCTTTCACTTGTTTGTGATCTCTGTTCTGACACAGAAAACCTGCAGAGAGAATATATTCTGCATCTGATAATCAGTGCCGCCTTCTCTGATATCCTCTGCTGACCTACCAGTCAACCCCCAACACTGAAGGCCGATGGTACCATCACACACTACCGCCTGCCCACTCACCTCCTTCCCACTACAGCACTGCAGAGGGGCCCAGGAAATGCTGCTTCAAGGAATCATTTATTTTCCATTTTTTTTTCCCCCCTACCGATGGAACACAGAGGTGGTAAGCAGGCCTTTTGCTCTTCCCACTACACCCAAGCTGCCATCTCCTCTCAAGGAAAAGTCTGTCAGTCTCTACGTAGGTCTGCCCTCGCGCTAGTCAAGCAGGAAGAAATCTGGGTCCCTGTGATCTCCAGGCAGCAGGATGACACTGACAGTGCCTACAGAAAAAAAAGGAAAGACACTGTTGTTAAGACACACATTTTCACACCTCAGGAGATAAAGCTGCTAAAAGTTATGAAATGGTGGTTAATATTTGTTCATAATGAGCTCTGGACTAAAAGACAAATTAAAGAAATCATTCTTTTTACCCATTTGGCTTAGCAACAAAAGAGAAGAGGAAAAATACACCCACAGTAAAAAAAGATAGAGGCTTTTAAAGTCTGTAATCACACTGTCTTGCACAGAATGAATGAATCAGAAGCTCAATGAGCTACAGAAAAGAATTTCAGGGCAAGTATGAAAACAGTCCTCCTCCATAGTTGGGTAATCTCACTAATGCCTGAAAAAATAAAACCTCCATATTCTAAGATTGAATATTTCCTTTGATATTCCTTCCTATACAAATTCATATGTCTGTTCCCTAGCACATGTTGCCACTAGACTAGCGGTTGTTGTTCTTGTGCTAAAGAGGGTTCAGAGGCAAAAAAGTTAAAAAAGAGAAGACAACTGAAACCTTCAGTGATTCAGTCACCATTCCCTCTCTGTTAGCTGCAGGGGGAAGAGGTGAAGAGCCCACCTTCAAGGGCTGTCACTGCCAGACTATTTGAGATTACCATCCTAGAGACTTGCTCGCTGACTGACCTACGTGGATGGTCAGTCCCTGACCCACATCCATCAAAATGCGCCAGGTTAAAGCTGAAACAGGGTAAGAACAACTAGCACAAGCAACTCTGCAGAGGGGACAGAGGTGGGGATTGCCAAGCATTCCCACAGTGGCATTCCTGCTGTCAGCAGAGGATGTGTGGTGAGTCTCTCGGAGCTGAAATCTGTGGGGACCTGACAATCTTTAAAGGGAAGGTTTCTATCCCTGAACCTACAGTGTGGTCAGTCCAGGGGTACCTAACCAGCTGGCACCCCAGGGATGTGAGAGAGGAACACATACAATTCATTCTGTAACATCTTTAACTAAACCAGCCAATAAAAAACATCCTTTCTGGCTTTTCAGGCCTTCTTCAGGCCTGAAATGAAAACTTTTTCATTGCCTTCAGTAAGCGTTACATCAGGATTGGATAGGTGTGGGGAATTGTTTCTGCCATAGGTGAGAATGAAAGATGACTGATCAACCACTCATCAGAGAAAGAATCCCCACAGAAGAGCCCAGGAGGAGAGGTAAGGTGCCTAGGAGTGTGCCTCATCTCTGCTGTAAAAGCTTCTCCCGAGAAGAAAAGTGTGGTTCCCTTTGTGTGTGCATTTCAACTTCATTATATACCTGGCATCCCAGCGGGTGACTTCTCTTTGCACTTCAGAGCAAAGCCAGGTTGGATGGAGCTTTGAGTGACCTAATCTAGTGGAAGGTGTCCCTGCCCAGGGCAAGGGGGTTGGAACTAGGTGATCTTTAAGGTCCCTTCCAGCCCAACCCATTCTGTGATTCTATGATTACTAACATGACATAAAGCAAGTGTTAACTTACTTATTATGTCTTGTGACTTTATAAAGTGAAATTCAGAGGTCTACCATACAGGCTCACGAAGTCTGATTTGATTTCTGTATTTGATTCCCACCTTCCTCACCACAAAGGCCATATCGCATGAACTTATGCACAGTTTATCTTCTATCCAAATTAACTGGTCAGCATCTTCTATGATCAGCTGAACAACTGTACTAGACACAGAAAGGATCTCAAATATATGCTGAAAAAGTCAAATTCTCCAAAGCTACAACCTCACATCAAAGCCTTTCCCTTCCCACAACACATGCATATGCGGGATTTTCCAGATCAGTGGTCCAGTATGCAGGGGAGCTCCCATTGTATGGACTAATGTACAGCACCTTGTGCACTGGGATGGAACAAACTTAAGTCCAGCTGAAAGACAGTAAAAGCTACCGGTGTGCTTAAAGGTAATGCATACACTAAACATCCTTCACTCAAGGTATACTGAAGCAGCAATTAAACATTCCTTTGGTCAGTGGCAGCTGTAGTACTAAGATAATGCCCAACAAAGCAAAAGCAAAACCAAAGCTATGTGAACTGATAGGTTTCCCAGGGGCTTACTTGCAGAAACAGGATCTGGTAGGACTGATTTATTTTGCAGCTGGGTATGAGACGGTCAGAAAGTCAGTACAATGCCAAGAGGAAAAGAGAAAACCAGTCATGTGTGTTGCCTTCAGGCAGTGCTTTTTTTGGGCAAATGATGGGTTTTTTTGGGAAAAGTATTAACTGAAAGGACATGTCTGAATTCATGAAAATGGAAGCTGCCTCCTCCTTAGAATAAGTGTTCATGAGAACAGAACTTTGAACTTTTAAATATATATTTTCAAATACATAAAGACTGTAGCAAAGAAATTCTTGATTCACATTTGGCTACTTCTAAGATGAAACCATCCTGCGAGTTCCAAGTATCAGCATTGGGTGCTTGAACCAACAAGCAAAACAGAGTTTCCATGGTAAACAGAGAAATTTCACAGGCAAATGAGGATGCATTTGTTCAACCTGTTCTGCTTTAGCAAGTTTGCAGGGAGTGTGCAACAGAGCCACCTCGGTTATTCACATTCTTGTACAGCACACAGCTGGCATGGCAGCATTTTCTTTCAACAGGTTGCGTTTGAGACAGGACTAGGGAGACAAAACTGTAAAGATTTTGCAATTTTTAATTAAGAAATTGTGTAAGTATATGAATAGCCACATGATGAACAAAGTAACCAGACATGAAAGGATTCATGTTTACACAATATATACAGTAATAAAAGAGTCATATAAGGAGAGAGCTACCTCCCTTCAACCTACTACAAAATAGTGTATCCTGACTTACCTCTCACTGTCTTTTCATGAACACCCTCATGTTTGTCACCATCATCTTTATCAGAATTATCAAATTAAAAAATAACACGGCAGACACACATGGTTGGAACTGTAGACATCATTGGAGGAAGAACTTGGAAGTTTCCATGTGAACTTTTCCTCCTTCTTTTCCAAGGCCACAGCTGCCAGGCTGCCCGTTGCCTGCAGCACTGCAGGGTCTCAGGGCTAGGCAGAGCCCCACATCTGGTGCTGTGCGATGGGGCTGAGGCCAGCTATGCTGATGTAAGGGCATGATTAGAGATTAAGCCACAGAAAGGCGACAAGTTGTACTTTACCTGATCAGCCAATTAACCTTTGCTTCTGAGGAAGGACTGTCTCTCATAGGGAAAGGTGCTCAGGTGGACTCATGAGGACCAAGAGACTCCTCGGCGTTTGCTTCAGTAGCAGACAAAGTAAGGTGCCCAGATTCGAAAAGCATGTCATATTTTAACCGATGAGAGAATGAATGAATGGCTAGAAAGCACCATACACCATGTTTATGAAAGCAGAGAACCTTATATGCAGAAATAAACTGTGTATATGGCCAGACCCTTATGAAGAGGTATGAAAAGAACTTGGGAAATTACCATCCCTCTCTACACCTTTGGTTCAGAAACTGTTCAAACACAGACTGATTTGCCTAGTGTTAACAGACGACTGCACTCTGCGGGGTTCCTGTTGCTCTCTCCCTTGTCCTCCGGACCTTTTCCTCTCCTTTTAGATTCCCCCAACTCAGTGGAAGATCATCAGCCTACATTTGGGTAATGAACACTAAAGGGAAGTAATGAGAATGGAGTATATAAACAAAGGAGATGTTAAAAGACATTGAAAAAGTATTTTTAAAAGATAAAGGTTAAAATAGCATTTTAAATAGCAAAAATGAAAAAAAAATTAGAAAATAATCAAAACTTTTTGATAAAAACTCTGATTCCCTTCCTGACAGCGAGCAGTATCTTACTCAGTGAGACCAGTCAAGCTTCTCACAGATTAGGAGGTTTCTTTAAGTTTATTGTAACTCAAGCATTAGGAACAAGCAAATGGCTTGAGTCTTAAAAGTGGTGATGACAATATAACCTTTATTCCTTTGATTTCAAAGGCATTTTCAAGGAGATTTAAAAGAATTCATTTAACCTCAGAAGAACAACTTGAAAGTTTACAGCTGAGTGTCAGGGCAAGTCTTAGGCAGTTTTTACTCCAAAGGCTGCAATGTTGATTCAGAACCTCCTTGAATTATTTGAGGACTAACTCCAGAGTTAGTGTGGTTTCACACAGTGTAATTGAGATCAGAACCGAGCCAGAGGATTTCCTCATGTTACTTCAACTGACTGTTTAATAAACATGAACATATTCCCTTTTTCTCTCACTGACAGTATGATGGGCTAACCTGGAATTGTTAACAGGTTTCTCCAGCATTAAAACTGACCAGTAACACTGCTACCATTTTTCCAAAAAGCACAAAAAAAAAAAAACTTCTCATAGGAAGTAATTTAATACCAGTGCGTAAAAAGCTGCTTCTCAAAAGGTATTGTGGTTTTAGATATATATATCATTTAATGAGTCTCTATACAGATGTATTTGTGCTGCTGTTTTATCAGAAGGCACCATCTCTGATGACAGGTGCCTCTCCAAATTTGACCCTATTTCAGTTACTTCTAACTAAAAAATGAAGGGATCTGACATTACATCATTTGTAATTTAATCATTAAAAAAAATGTCTGTATCCTGTTGCACAGGGCTGGTATTTAAATATCTGCCTGTTGCAAAACATGTTGTTTACCAGAAACACTTAAATTGTACAGACACACAATGAAAATTGTTGAAAATATGTAAGCAAGAAAAATACATCTCTGACGTGGTTTTTATATTGTGGCATATCATATGTGGATATGTGTGGCACATGTGGATTTCAGCAGAAAAAGCACAAATTCCTAAAAATATCCACGAATTTTCACAGATGCATGTCCCAAAATTTCAATTGTTCTTTAAGAAAGTAGCAGAAAAACAAGTTCATCAATTAGATGTACCCAATAAAGAAAAATAGAGTTTTTAAAATATTTTATATTTTTGTGGAAATGTGCAAAGAAATATCATAGTTACTTTTCAATCATTTAAAGATGTAATATTTTTCTTCGCAGATTTTAAGCCTCAATCTACACAGAAACATCAATGCTACGTGTATGACCGGTGTCAGAGGCTATGCAGGTATCAGTCAGGTTTCACTATATGAAAAATCAGTTTAACTAAGTAATTTTATGTTAGTCTGGTTAAATCATGCATATCTTGTCTGTGTATCCACACGTTTTTAAGCTGTAACGGCTATTTATAATATTGTATCCAATTATTATGACAACCAGGAATTGTATTACATTGACATTTGGGATCAACATAGTTTATTTGTCTGTTATCTGTAAGCCATGAAAATACACTTTTTAAAGTTATTGTAAGAATTTAAGTAATTTTAAGGTCAAGCATATGCTGTCAACATTACTTTTACAGGGTAATTTTTAAGATAAAAGATTTTATTAAAAATCTTAGTTAGCACAGGGACTTTGGAATAGAAAATCTCTTCTTCAGAGGATTGCAGAAGACAACGTTCTCTGTTACTGCCTCTAGGCTTGACCACAGAAGAAATATGAAATATTAAGAGAGCAGAGCTTCTCAGAAACTACAGACTGAATTCTTCACATCTATATAATCTTCTAAGAACAATCCTAAAATAATGGAAGGCCAGGCTGCTGGTAAAACAGCCAGGAGGGAACCATATGTAACCTTATCCCGTCCTTCATTAAGACTCAGAATGACCCACAAAAGGCATAAAATCTGCTTATAAATTTATTAAAATCTACTTGACAATGCTGGATGTAAACAGACTTATCAACAATAGTAATTTTACTTTAAAAAAAAAATTCTTGCACTCTCTACAATAATTTCCCAGTCTTTTTCAAAAGAGTTAAATTCTTCTGTCACCCTCAACAGATCAGCATCCCACCAGTTGGTCAGTGCTATGATAACAGCAACATTTTTTGGATGGCAAAATTGCTGTAAACACTGTATAACTGAGGTCAGTGAATAAAAAGTGTCTTCTCTGCAGGTATATTTCCCTGAAAAGCTAAAAGAAACTTGTACTACAGAAGTAGAGAAACTCATGTCTCACTGTGGATAGGGCTGAGAGCTATAACTTTCTCATCCTTTTAAAGTTATTCAGTTAATCTCTGAGACTATGACTGTTATCGGATCAGTGATTTCTTCCCAACCCCCAGTTCCAGGTAAGTGCTACAGCCAGACCCTCGTCTGTTATGAGGTGAGGTGCAGAAAAACATTATTCTTCCTCTTCCCTGCTTTCGCAGAGAACAGACCAAGGGTTTGGGGCTGGAAGGGAGCCCGGAGAACAAAGATGCTGAGATCCCATGAGACACTTGGTGAACTGCAGGTGTCCTCTGAGCTGTCGTCACCTCTGCTGCCAGAGGGTACATCCATCACTTCCAGCTGAGCCCTGTCCTAGAGCTCATCTGGCTCAGTTTCAGGTCATTGTTGTTTTTGAAAAATCCTTCTTAGACAAAGCAAGCCATGCTGATCCCCCAGACTTTTTTGGGAAAGCATCAGCCAGTTTTGTCCAAGGTCAGTAGAGGGCAAAAAGCTTCCAAGACCGTGAGAGTCTCAACAACTCTGTGCATTGTCTGAAGAGACGTAGCTGGGCAGAGCAAAATAGTGGGTTTGTACAGGTTTTAATCTTTCTCAGATCCAGTTCCAGGTCTTTGAATCAAATAGATACAATTCTCTAATCTTACTGTCTCTGTGGTAGAGGAATTAACCATTTGACAACACAGCTTTGATCCACAGACTGGTTTGTCACCCTGAGCCTGACAGCAAATGTTGTATAAAAAGATGAAAAAAAAAAACGCAGAATGAGTAGGTGCAGAATAATCTAGCTATGGGGGAAATATCTACCTAACCTCCACTAACTGGTGGTTCTCTTGCACCATAACACACTGTGGGTATATCCTGTGTATTTCTGATCCTGTCTAATTAACTATGAATGTTCTTATTTTCTGTCTAAAAGTCTAATCATTTTTCAAATCCTGCTAAGCCCTTTGCCTCAGTTATCTTTTAGCAAGTATTCCTAATAGATAATTACATGTTGCATAGAGTATTTCCTTTAAACCATGTTTAAACACATTGTTTCCCAATTTCACAGGCCATCCCCTTTCTCTCATATGATGAGACCCATAAAAGGAATCTTCGAATCTACATTATCTATCTAAATTTCCAATATTTTATCTCTCTCTTTTAGTCCCTCTTACTTGTCTCCTTCCTAGCATGAACTATCTCACGCTCTCATGATGCAGATGTTTCTGCATAATCCTCGTGTATAATCATGAAACTCCAGTTCAGGCTTTGCTTTGTTTTGCTTTGTTGTTCCTAGATGTGACTACCATCATTTGGCACGCTCTCAGTTTACATAACCATATTCTTCTCCTTCTTCTTGTCTATCTTAGCATTGTTTGGTTTCAATTACTGATGTTACATTATGAGCAGAGATTTTCATTACATGGTGAAAAAAATGTTTTTCCTGCATACTGACAGTCACTTTTGATTCCAGCAATCCCTAGAAGCTCTGTTTAATCCAAAACAGATAACATTATTTGTCATACATAGCTACAATTATAAAGATTTTGTGACAGTCTTTAATAAAAACACTTTGGATATCAGGATTTTGTACTTTTCTGTTAAGGACGGTTTAGAATTTTTAACACAATATTTTTATTTTGGAATTCAACTTTTATTTCAAATGTTCTGCCTTTCTAAAGAAACATTCAGTGGCAACTTCTCTGTGTGTGCTGAGATCACATGGAATTGTAATCAAAATAAGTGTGTGTGTGTGTGTGTGTGTATGTGAGAATGAGGAAGGGAAGGAGGAAGATTGCCAATGCTCAAAAGCCAGGGCTCTTCCCCGCGACGGAGAGTGCTGAGGTTTAATAGTCTACTCTGAGTGCTGAAATCCAGTGATGTGTGCTTGGATCTCCCATCTACCAGGAGCTTCTGGCATTTCAACAAGAAGTTGAAAGGATACAAATTGCCCAAACATCAATTTTTCATACAAAATCCAATTCTTGGTTTTTGTCAGTCCCATCCCTTGGAACCTGCTGTTGTGCTGAGACTGTCACAGATAGATATTTTCTTTGCAAAGGCAGTGCTTACTTGCTGTTGTTATGTTATATTCATCACAGCATTTTATAATTCTAGTTTTGGTTACTGCTCCAATTAATTTACTAGTTACTAAAGAACTGGTTTCTCTGGTTTTGATCTCACGAACGTCCCTTATGATATTTTTGAAAGAGAGATGCAGCATTTACTGCCATCACAGTGTTTAGTAAAGAAACCTATTTTAGTACATTGCTTCATGTTTCTACTCTTCTTTTCTCATATACCTCAGAATTGCTACCCCAAACCTAGTTACAAATCATGCTAAATTTTATTTATGAATGTTAACTATAATTTGCACAAAGGACACAAACTTCTCCCAGCTACCTTCTTGCTTTTCTGTTAGAGACACATTTTGATGGACATTTTCATTTTTACATGCTCCAGGGACCAATGTGACAAATGATTTTTTGACTGTTTTTGCTTTGCAGCTGGCTAGACCAGAACTAAGGGAAAACTGGCAAGATACATGAGTTCTTGGCCACGTGGTTGGAGGGGTCTACATGAAGAAGCAAGCTGCTGTACAACTGGCAGCGGGGTCAACACGATCCCGTGAGTCTCTTCTGCCAAGACAGAGCTCAGCAGCAGGAATGGCAAAAGTCTGCTCCAGACACACGATGATTTTCAAGTGAGAATTGCCCTGAGAGGAAAGGGCGGAAAGGAGGGAAAGCAGCTGCAGAGAGTCAAGGAATTACAGCTCAACAAGCATGCATGGCTCGCACCACCGGTTTTTTGGAGGTGGTCAGATGTTGATGAAGGTGGATCTATCATAACTTTAATTTGCTTTTGCTAACAGCCATGTAAACAGTATGCGTAATTGTAACATAAAGCAACTTGAAGAGGGAGTTGTACTGCTGTGAAACCTGAGGCGTTTCCTCAGGTTTTTTCAGACATCTAGGCAGTCAGTGCTTTACAAACACATCTAGTGCATGGACTGGGTAGACTCCCCAAGCCTCCAAACACGCAAAATCTACACACTCAGAAATACTGAAGACATTTTCCCAAGAGTTTTTGAAGTTTTACTTGATAAAGCCTGAGTACAGAAGCTGGTGTTTACGACCCTACAAGGTGCAAGGCAACTCCCTCTTTCCAAGGGTACTGTCACTTGCCATGAGGCCTCTGTGAGTATGGGCTCAGCAGGTTTCACCTGTAAATGATGCACGTTTAGCATTGCATCGTTCAGGTTTTTAACACTTGTGTAATGATATCTGGTACACTGCTACTGTGCAGCTCCGACGTGTCAGGGCAGTTCTATGTGGAAAGACGCTTTGGGGAAAACTCTAGGTGAGGAATGCTGTCTCCCCTCCACATCATGTCAGGCTTTTGCCCGACAGGTCTTTCTCCATTTCTCAATACACCTCTCCCCTCCACCACCCCAGATTTTAGCAAAGCATGTCTTTATTGTCACAATAGTGGTGGCTGTTCTCCCATCTCTCCTAACACACACAAGTACAAACACAAGTTAAAGTTGAATTTTATCTTTCTAGAAGGAAACTGATGAAGATTTCATCTTCACTGATGCTTGGCTTGCTGACCTTACCCTTGAAGTACTAAAATGAAGACAGTAGAAGATGAGCTTCTGAATGTTGTGTATATTATACGTATAAGCAGCACAAAGCTTAACTACCTGGACTTCAGAAACCTAATCAGCCAAGTTTTGGAACTGCAACCTGGAATGTAATTTGATAGGAACATACTGACCTGTAACTTCTAACCTTTTCAGGTGCAACTCTAATCCCCCTGTGAACAGTAACCGGTGGACCCAAATTCTGGATGCTAACCATTTCTTCACCAACTAGGTGTACTCACCTTCTACATCCCCAGTGCTAGTGGGCCCTTCCAGATGCAGCCCTTCAGTCTGTGTTTTCCTTGGTTTTCCAGGCTCAGGAGTGCATATGGCCGAGTTTGCCAGAGTAGTATCTGCAGTTCTCCTTGCCCCAATGCCTTACGCATGAACCTTTCATGCCAGGTGTGCACAACTCTCAGCTTTAATCCCCAATTAAATCTGGCAAAGTGACAGAAAAGAAAGAAACTTAGCTGGAATTCACTAACTACCAAAAATCTTTGTATATATATAATGTATGTATATATATATAAAAATCTTAAAATTCTAAAAAAATCTTTTTGTATAAAGCAGCAAAGAAATACTGAAATTCTTATAGTTTGGCTTTTGCTCTTTCTTTAAGTCAAGACGCCAGAACTTTGATGGCAAGTTCTTCCTGTCCACTCTCTGCAGCCACTTCTGGAGGGTGTGATATTAGTGCATTTGCTCAGGTATTTTCTGTGCACAGTCAGGGACCACATGCTCTGGCCAGCAATGAGCACTGGTTCGCTACAGTTTTAAATAAGGCACATATAATAGGTGCAGACAAGTTTTTAAGAGCAAAAGCTAAGGAATGCTATGACATGAACAAATAAAAGCATTGCATTTGTCTTACTGAAATAATCAAGTAGGAAAAAAAAGCCAAAACATTAGAAGAAATTAACGTGTTTCCAAGTAAGATAATTAAAACCAACAATGAGATAATGGAAAAGAAAGGATAGACATAGGCATTGATCACAGAAATAGCATGGAAAAAAAAAATCTACCATTACTTTCTCAGACATCTGGGATGTGGTAATCTGAGGTTTGATTTCTTCCTCCATCCTCTCACTAGAGAGAAAATGCTTAAATATGCATTGGTACAGGTAGAATAAACTCCTGGGTGTTTTAGAAGGGATTTATGCATGGTTTCGAATATCTGTTTGAGTGCATGTTTCAGGATCCCATATAGATTAGGAAAGTTTCAGCCAGAGAGACTGAGAACACACAACTTACTCAAGAGCATTCAGACACATTGCTTGTGGGGCTGGAGATCCAGGTGCAAATCCACTTAAGCAGAGAAAAGAGCAGGACTTAGGCCTTCTGGATTGCTAGTAAAAGCTCTTATTCCAGGAGGAGGAGTGAAAATCAAACAAACGTAATTTATTTTCCTTTTTACACAAAAGTGATTCATTAAAAAACAATTCAGGTTTTGTACTCAGCTGTAGTGTCTTAATTTTTTTTATTATTATTTTTAATATTGTCCTGGTTTTGGCAGGGATGGAGTTAATTTTTCCTCTCAGTAGCTGGTATGTTTTGGATTTTGTGTGTGAAGAATGTTCATAAACACCCTGATGATACCAGTTGTTGTGAATGAGACCAAGGACACCGTCCTGCTTTCCAAGTCTCGCTAATTTGCAGATGCAGGAAGCTGGGAGAAAGACAGACAGCATAATTGATCCAAACTGGCCAAAGAGAGTATTCCATGCCATAAACGTCATGCTCAGTATATAAGTGGGGGCAGGCGAGGGTGGGTATCTGCCTTCCTGGCATCCATCCTTCCTGCTTGTTTTTGCTGGCATCGTTCCCCCTACCTTGCTGGCTCCCTTTTTGCTCCTTTGCTTGCTGCTCGGGTTTGTTTCCGTGATCGCTGCTCGGGACGGGCTGTATCGGTCATTGGGACATCGGGTGGTGAGAAAACACATATTGTTCACTTTGTATATTTTTAATATCTCTCTACTTGTTTGGGATTGGAAGGAGGTATTTTTTTTGTACGAAATTTTTCCATAAGGCATTCAGAGAGGAAGACAAAACGAGCTCTCATGCCAAGCTGGATGTTGGCTAGTCATACAACTATTTCCTTAAATACAGGTTGTTTCTGGGAACACCAGACTTCTACCATTTCAAACCGGCTACATGGCTTCACCTGGAATAAAACAAAGTCTGCTGTCTTAAGTAGTATCATTCATCTGTAAACATGCACTGTACTTTTGTTAAAAAAAAGGCAATAGGTCTCTTTGTCACACCATAAAGGATCCTATAAATTTGAACATCGGGGCTGCCAGAAAGTTCCAACTAAGTGAAATTTCAATGTTTAGGGGTTCTGGGTACTGTTTACTAGGGTGGGTATTCTCAGGCATGTCGGCTAGTTGTTGCTTGAAGCCTGGGCACTTTTACTCATTCATTGACTAAACACAGCGTGAGTCATTAACCTTTATATTTACACACATACACCACACACACGTATGTGTACACACACGTACGTACACACACATAAACCCTGAGCAGCTGGACTTCTACAAACCTTTAAGCTATAAACATTAATAATTAATTTGCTCTGGCAGTTACGCACACACTATTTCCTTCTAAGTCTTTCATAACATCTTCTAAATACCTCCTCCTCGCCTTTCTCATCAATGGGAATTGTTCTGTGGGCACACCCCTCCCCAGCCCCTCCAGCACACACGCACGCTCACACATGCAAACGCAAACACATGCAGAGTAAATTGAAAATGGCAAATATGCCATTCAAGAAGGCTGTCATGGAAATAAATTTCCAGGGCATGGAGCAAGTCATTGTACGCTAAAAAAAACAAAGGGTTGCGCTTTTGCGTCGGCTGCAATATCCCAGCACTCTTTGCTCACTAAGACAAACAAACAGACGCAAAAAGTGAAGAAATCAGAGAAGAAAGTGAAATAACTCGTGAAATGTTTGTCAACTCAACTGTGTCATTAGAGAAAAGAATTAAAATAATTATTTTAAAATGTGGAAATACTTGTCTTGGGAAATAAAAAAGTGAACAGGCACCTGACCAGCTCTGATAAATGTCAGCTGAGGGCTTAGATCAAACATTAAAACTTCCAGTGTCTTGCTTGGCCTACGATGGTAACGCATATTCAGCACAGATTAGGAACCACAGATTTAAAGGTGTTGGGTGCTTAACTCTCATGTTGTCAGGGATTCATATACTTTAAAAAATGGGTTTAAATTGAAATTAAAATTCTAAAAATAACTTTAAAACACCGTATCTCACCCTGAAGGGCATCTTCCTGCTAATTTTAGCATAATTTCTTAAATGACTCCAGGATAATCGGCTTTCCTGCCAACAGGAACCATACAGCGTATTTGCATGATCAAGAGTCATAAAGTACACACTACACACACATAAGGTATCCAAGGAGAAGAGGAACATGATCATGGGCCGCTCCCAGGAGGAAGGAGGCTGTTTTGACCAAGGGTCTCTTTGTTTCACCGTGGGATGTGGAAGGGACATGAAAGGTCAATGCTGGAGTCTCCAGCTTCCTCCCCACTCTGGGGTCTGGACTGCCCACTGGCCTCAGCACCTGCGTAACTCCAAGCGTTTAGCGTTGTTCTCACTTGGGTGTCTTCAAACGGCTTATGAGCCATGTGCAATTAGCCACCTGTGTTCAGAAGCTGAAAACAGTGACAGAAAGAGAGAGAAAGTAAGTTTCCTTTAGTAGGCAGCTCACCCTAACTGTCTCCATTTAATGTCTGGAGAGATTGGCCTTATGAGGTTGTGGATAGCCTATATGAATAATTTCCTGTATTTTATTAGTTTGAATTCCTCATTCGTTTTTAACTGGTAAATGTATTAAAAGGAAGAAGATGGCAGTTGCAGAGAGGAAAGCTGCACTGTGTTTTAGCCTTTGTTATTGATGTTGTAGGTTTATACTTGATCATTAAGAATAGCTGCTGTTTATTGTTTCTTTGCAAAATAAAGAAGACAACCCTCTCCTGTCTCACAGGAGTGCAGTGTCATCTAATGAATTCCTCTGTTGTATTTTCAACTTCAGGTTAAAATGCTGCATATAATCAATAAAGATAGCACTTTGAAACATTTTTCAGGAATTGTGAGTGTTCTTATGGACCATTGTTCAAAGAGCACCCTAGGGCTGCAGTGGTAGATGAACAGACAGAGAGGGTCTAGAAGTGGATGGAAGGAAACCATCAGCTTTTCTTCTGACAAAAGCAATGCTTCTTTTCTTCTTCTTTTTTACACACCCAGATGTTATTGTTTATATCTTTCTTTAATGGGTCACAATGGATATACTGTTGTAGATTCCAGTTTCTCCTACCAGGCTGTATTTTCTCTGGTTACCATTCTCACAGTTAGCTTATAGATGGAAGGTAACATAATTTTTTCTTACCCTGTCTAACATCTTGTCTGTGCATCACCATGGATTCACACCATACACCTACTCTCTTTTTCACTTTTTATGTTAGATAATTAGTTAAGTCTACTCTAAGAGTTAGCTCAGGGGATCAGAGAGAACAGTGCTTATTTCTAAATAGGATCGAGGAATTTGACAGCCATTAAGAACATCTGTAACTATGCTCCTGTCCCCTTCCTGACACAAATTTGTGCTGCCTGCAATTGCCTGGAGGGACAGGAAAACCTCCATGGCACATAACCAGTTCACACCTGGTCAGATAAGTTTCAGTGCTTTCACTATGTTGGCCATGGCAAGAGATGTGAAGACTGATAGGCAATTTCTGTAATTGCATGTTTCTGTGGAACTATTAGCCAGCAAGTAGGATTTCTGCTGTTACAAATATAACAGTGGGAAGAAATGTGCTGTCAAAATGAATTAAACATGACTCTGGTTTAATTAACAAAGTGGGACTGCACTACAACTATCCAAGTCATTTTACTGAATACTTACTTTAATTTGCACAATCTAAAATAGGAAAAAGTTCCTTCACTTGTGCAAATGAACGTTCAGGTCCCAGCTGGAAAGAGCAGAAGCATGCTACCTCTACCAGACTGCTCAGAGACTGTATTTCACTCATCCTCATCTCCAGCCCACAAAAAGGGCAATGAAGATGCCTTGAACAGGGATCTTGCTGCCATTGGCCGTGTTTAGTCCTTAAGCCTTGACTGCAGAGGCACAGAGCCTCGATAGGGAGCCCCTTTGGTAGGGAGCCTGTTAGGGAGGGCACAGGCATTGGTGGCTGTTGGGAAAAAATCTAGTCCTGGCATGGAAAACTTGGATTAGGTGTGTACCTGTGCAACCCTATATTTGCCTATACCTTGCCCATCACTGCCTTCTGTTTCTTACCTTGTGCCTAACTGAAGCTTTGAATTTTGTTCTTCGTTAGGAATAAAATGGTATCAAAGACAGACTGCATACATCAAATATTTATATAGCATCTTCCCTAAGACTTGAGTGTACAGGAGTTGTGACAGGGAAAAGTTTGCTACTAATAATTTACTCTGACATGCTCTAATTTTATAACATGGACAGTGTTTTGTACTGCACTCCAATAGGCAGCATGTAATTCAAGGATAGCAAACATCCATTGTGCTCCCCTGTTGCATCCATCAGCCTGCTTTGCTATCATTACTCAGAAAGCTGAATAGCAAAATGTATAAGCAGAAAAAGTGAGAATATTCATTGACAGAATGATAGGGAGCTTAAGCTGATGAGGAAAAGGGTCTGAAGAAATGAAACATTGGTCATGTGAGCAATTCAGATTAAAATAAAATCAGCCCTTCCTTCTTTAGTTCACTACTCCATGGAGAGCAATTAAGAAGGCACAGTGTGCAAACATTCCTGAGTATAATCCATCACCTGGCTAATCTGCCTGCCAACCTGCCCAGCCCTACCGTTCCACTAGCTGTTTCCTCTTTCTCTTCCTACCTGCCCTCTCCACCCTGATTAGATCCCTTTTTTAGGGAGGTGGAGAGGGTGGTAGGAAAGAAGGAAGGAAGAAAACAATTTAATAAGGTAAGAAAATGAAGGAATAGTGCCACAGTTCCTTAACAGAGTGCAGATGTGGTAATTTACAGGTATTGTTGATGATGACTTTTCACAGCTGTCGTGTTTTTATCACCATCATCACAAAGGTTAACACTAATGTTTCCATTTGGAACAATGTCTTCCTGATTTTCTATTTTAGGACATCATGATCCATTCTAGGACTCATTTTTCATGAAAGGAAATTTTTTAGATCAGTAATGGATCAGGAAATAATACCACCAACACCATTAGAAACCAACTCTGTGGATATTAGATGCAACTTTTCCTGAAGTATCTGACATTGGCTGCTGCCTGGAAAAGAATGATCCATTTTGGTCTAACAACTTTTAAAATCTTTCCACTTTCCCTGTGTCATAGTATCTTCACCATTTGTTTTCCTCCCCTTATCCTCAACCAGGTTATCTGAGACAATAAATAGGAAATGGTCAATATTTAACTACAAATTCAAAAATACTTAAGCATGTTGGGTATGATAAGGGGTCTGAAAGGAATCAGAGGAGGCTCATATGCACAAATGGTTATGTCAGTATAACTCCCACACCACAGAGAAGCATCTAGTTATGCAGAATATCCCTTTATAGACACACTCACTTCCATTCCACAGACATCTGATAGCATCCTACACTTTAGCACAGGAAATAACACAAGCGAGTGTTACAAACAATAGGAGAAAGAGAAGGATGACAAGCATAATGTTTCTAAGTGCATGACTTAATGCAGATAAACTATAGGAATCCAAATCAAGTGAAGCTTAATGGGTAATGGTTTTAAATGGTTTTAAAATAGAGGAAGGTAGATTTAGATTAGATATTAGGAAAAAAAATTTACAATGAGAGTTGTAGAACACTGGAACAGGTTGCCCAGAGAGGTGGTGGATGCCCCATCCCTGGAAACATTCAAGGCCAGGTTGGATGAGGCTCTGAGCAACCTGATCTATTCGGGGATGTTGGACTAGATGGGGTTGGACTAGATGACCTTTGAAGGTCCCTTCCAACCCTAACCATTCTATGATTCTATGATTCTATGATTCTTATTGACTAGTTAATAACAGGAATCTCCACTGCCATTATAAGCTAGTTACCTCCCCCAGGCTTGTGGGACAAGGTCCTAAGAAGAGGACTGAGGGACAGGCAGGTAACAGGCAGCTTCATGACCTGCACTGGGAACGTGTTCCTTGTGCTGTTCAAAATGGGAGAAGAAAAAACAAGGACACCAAAGATGACTCTGACCAGTACCACAGGGCACTGATAATGCAAGGGTTTTAAAATTGGATTTGCTGATTTGCTTTGATTTATGTCTCTTGTGGCTCTGCCAATCAACCAGGACTGCCTGCATGCCAGAAATTACTTCCTTGTGTTCCAGGTGGAGTCCCTGAGCCTTTTTTACCACAGTGCACTCATAGATGGACTCTGCTGGCAGCTTCCTGCGAGGCCTATGGCTATCAAGGGACTCTTCACCCCACTATTAATAGGGTAAAGAGGAGGCAGTGTGCAATATTACTTCTCATCTGCCCTTCTGAACTCCTAACTGGCATTTACTCTTCCTTGTTTTGCAGAACATCATTCAGGCCATGTTAATCCCTTCTTACTTTGTCCGAATATCTGGCTATCAGGTTTCCTGTCACCCTCTTGTTAGCCCAAAGATTCTTCTAGCCTATATAGAAATGGGACTTGATGATTGATTTAGGATTAAGCAGGTCTGATTATAAATACTTTTTGTCAGGTATTTCAGGAGATTTTTGGTGCCTGATAGTCTGCAAAATCTCAGCAATGATTTATCTTGAAATATTGGAGTATCTTGTTTCCAAAGAAATGCATCAAAAGAGCAAAAGCAAAATATCTCATATTGATTACCATCACACAACAAGTGTCAAAAGATATATAAAACTTCAATGTTTGTGCTTAATAGTTGAAGTAGGTAAAACTCTTAATTTATGCTCCTGCTAATCCCTCAGGTTGTGAGGAACAAAGTTAGATGTGATCACACAGCTGAACCTCAGGCAAATGCCTTGTGATGATTCATTGATGCTTATCCAATTGGAAGATACAAAATAGTGAAGGGGAAATGCCAGATGCCGGATTGGGAAGCTTTCATTCAATTTTTTAATAATTATATCTCTGTGTCAAAGGTTTTCTTTTAAAATATGTATTATTATGTGCAAAGGTTTTGCACATTATCTTCTAAAGACAGGAAACAGAAGTTATTTAAACCATTGCCCTTTGTTGCACTTTGGTGGAATGAAAAAATCCAGTCCATTTTTTTTCCACTGCGTTCAGTTCCAAAAGTACCAATTAAGGAGAGAATTGAAAGAAAAACACAGATCCCAAATCACTTAGATTATTTTTGTTCAGTTTTTTCAATATTGTAGGACTTTTGGGAGGCATCTTCTTAGATCACATACTGCCAAATGAAAATAAAAGGCCACCTACATATAACTAAGGAGGTAGGTTTGCCATCAACCTTGGTCTTTTTAGACACAGTAGGAGGCAGCTGCAATGCAACATAGTAGGTTCAGAGGAAGCAGCCTATAGGTCATGTCCATATCACTGACCCATAGATGCTTCCAAGTTCCTAGGTCCAGATACCGACTCTTACACTGGAGTGAGTCAGATAAAAAAAAAAAAGCATCCCTATACCCTAATTCATTAGAAGAGAAAATGGGCATAGAAAATAGACCAGGGATCCTGTAGGTATTGCACCAATCTACAGTGCTACATCTCAGCTACAAGACCAGGACACCAATGTGAAAAATCTTATCTTGTTTCCCCTCACCCTCTGAAGGCTGAGAAGAGACTATGAGGTAATGTCTACATTGACACTGTGGCTTGAAACAGTCGTGCAGTTTGGAAGACTCCCTTGTTTGCCTCTGTTCCAGCATCTGGGTTCAGATGGCAGAGGGATTTTGATGTGCACAAGTTAAGTTTCCCTTGGAGGAAATGAAAATGAAATTGCCACTTCGGAAGTGCTCCGATGTTCTATGGAAACAGTGGGTTTCGAGCCAGGGTGTGAGCCATGTTGCCACTAGGTGTTACACAAAATATCTATGCTGTGAGGAGGCTCTTGACCCTTCCACAGATCCCACAACACCATAAAACATCTCTCCTGCCATGCAAAGCAACAAGTGCCATCTCTGCCTTTCTGTTTATCGTTTTGCAAACAACCCTTTATCTTCTACAGAGGTGTCTCTGGGTTTGCTACCCTTCCCCTTGGTTGCCAGCTCAAGCTTGTCACTGTTTCCTTTTCCAACCTGCAATCTTTGTCTTGTCTATCAAAGTATCAGACACCTACCCATTCTCCTAGAAGATTCACAGATTTGAGGAATCACATCTTTCATAAAACTGTGAGATGAACACGCTGAAAACTACTTGGGCAGTCGAATAACACAGTGGCGGCATCAGTAGGTTGCTAGTAATGTTGCATGAAATTCAAGAAGAGAAAGGTAGTTTTTCTGAAGAAAATAATCACACATGGAGACAGGAGAAGATCTGTGTCCATTACAGACAGTTTTAAAAGTTCTGTGTTTGGGAGTCCACCACGAAGTTGGCTGCTTGTTTGAACCTCCATAGCCCTGGGTTATGGTGCCACCAGGCCAGTACTGACCTAAAGACCCCACATCTAAACCTTATGCAGAAGGCATATGAGGCATTTGAGGGCATTCTGAGGGGCTGTTGTTTTGGCCACTCCCACCATGACCTGCAACACTCACCCTCTGCCAGGTTAATTTGAGCATGGGTAAAGGTACAGTTTCATACTCATGTCTCGAGGCTGGGAAAAGAAGGAGTGAACCTCTAGCATCTGTATTACAGCTGTGTATTTAAAGCTGTGGTTTAGTATGTTGCTGGTCTGACCACTTTTGCAGACTATTCTCCAAGGGTTATAAGCTGCCAGATAATTCTTCCATGTAGCAACTGTTTACATCCAAACCCACCCATCCAATCCCAACCAGCAGGAGCATCTAGCTCAGTTCAGGCACCCAGGCAAGCTGGAAATGCCACACAGCACTGTGATTCATCTGTCTTAGCCTTCTATGGACAGACACACTTGCATAGTCCTTCCCCTTCTTGTATGCAATGGATTATCATCTGAAGATGTGGTGATGGCACTATGTACAGTAACACTATTGCTCCCATTCCTGCCCTCAGTCATGAGACTGAAAAGAAGATGCTGAAAGGTTTCCCTTTATTTACAACACAAGGACATTACTGAGGTAGCATCTGGCTACCACTCCTCTCTATCTTTCTTCCACATTCTCACACCAAAAAAGAAGCTGCATGGTCCTGTGTGCTTGTGCTTCCAGGACTTCCCATGGCCATGCCTGTACTTTCATAGAATTCCATTATGGCACCAAATAGTCAACGAGGTTTTGGAGAAAATGTGCTTCAAGGAACACAGCATCTAGGGCAGGGAAGCAGTTTTGTTCTTTTTTTGAGAAGGCAGCCTACAAACAGAGAATAATCTGCGGGTCTTGTACTTCTGGAAGACAAGTGGAGAGACAAAAGGGTTCTCTATCATATTTGCAGACACACCGTCACTTCTAATAGAAGTCCACAGCATGGTGTCTCATGACCTGGAGAGAGATGGGAAAGTCGATGTATGCTGGCATCAGCAGCAACTCCAGGAGTTTGGTTTCTGGAGGGAGCGCCCAGTAGGGTTTTGCACAGCCCCTGTAACACATAGCCCCAGACTGTTCCTCTGTCTGACAGGTGGTAGCAAGGCATCCAGCAGATTTGTGACAAATCCTGAGGGGATGCCCTCACTGCAATCAAAATCTTCATCTACTACTTCTGGGAGCTGGAATGTCTTGGCTCTATATATACGCATTCTAGGCAGTGAAAGCAAATTAAGGGATCACTGTGAGCATGGAGGAAGCTTTCTGATCTCACTGCCAACAGCAGCTCTCTGCTCTGCCCCTCTCAACACTTGAACACTTCAAGCTTCTTGCTACTCTGCCTTCCTCTGTTGCAGAAGTTAACTGCCCACTGGAGACTTTGTCTCCTGTGTCAAAGTGCTGGGCATGGCATAGAGGTAATTAATCAGTAGTTGGTAGGCTATTCAGACCCTGGCTTCACCTGCCTCTCAGAGGAGTCTGTCAGGGTAGAAAAGGGTCTGTTCCAGCTCTCCAGAAAGATGAGCCCATCACACCTTGGGAACAGTGGAGAGGATGACCACAAGCAACAGAACAGGGCATTGCACCCTCAGAGGCACAGAGGGACTGACAAACTTGCTTTCCACTCTTCCAAGAGCCCTCTCATGAAAATGGGGCACAGAGGTTGCCTTGTCCTTCCTTTGCCCACCCAACCCAATGCTGCTGTAAGGAGAAGGCTCAAGAGGGCACCCCAGAGGACGGTGCAGCACCTCAGGTTGAAAGGAGCACCAAGGAAGGAGAAGAGAGAGACAATTCAGAGCTGGTGTTACAAAGATTATTCCAGATGCTTAAAAGGGCCAGGAGCTCAGGAGCAGGAGAAGTGGAAACAAAAGCAGCCCTTCTACCTTTTTTCAGACCTTCAAGCCCAGGTTCCCGGGAAGAGAAGGAGCTAGAGTAGAATGGGACTTGAAGAGAGATCTCCACACGAGCAATAGCAGGTAGACAACCTGGAGAGAGAGCAAGCTCTGAGTAGCATGGTGACTCCTTTCCCCTCTTCAGGAGGCACCGTTATAGGCATGGTGCTGCCCTTTTCATTCAGCCATGTTAGCCAGTTTCTACCAACGTTATCCCCACTGAGTTGTGTTACAACACTGACAGCAGTGGGCACTGTTGCCCAGGGGGATGTTTGCACTGCTGACTGCATTTTCTTCCCCATCCCCTGCATCCCTTCCCTATCTCTCTTTCTCTGTCCTTGCTCCTAAGCAGTTCCTGGCCATGTTGGCTTTCTCACCCTCTACTATGTTGATCTCCTTAAAAGAGATGGGGCCTGTCAGCTAATGAGATAAAGTCACCTATGCTAACCCATTTCTGCTTAGCTACGTATATTTCATCTTGATCTAAAAGTTCAGGCCGTCCTAGCATGTGCAGTACTTTTTTTTTGCATGGGATAAGAGCAAGCTGCTGGAGAACTGGCGTGTGGGTTGTAGGTACTGATGGCTCATCGTAGCATGGGAAAAGTGTAGTATTTGTTCCTTGAATAACTGTGTCATTGCAGAAAGCTTGGCCCCTAAGTGCTTCGTGAGTGGGAGGGCATGCACAGCTTCTGGGACTCCAGCTTTAAGTCCCTCTGAGGCAAGGAACATGGGCAACTTGTGAGGCTGGAAGAGCTCAGTCTCTCTCAGGCATCTGAGGCAAAAACCTAAGCACAGAAGAGATGAAAGATTTTTTTTTTCCTAACATTTGAAAAGAATGAAGGACAAGTAAGAGAGGGTTTTGTCTGACATGGGAAGAGAATCTTCCTGCTGAGGGGTCCCTTCCCACTGTCTGAGGCCAGCTAGCTCTACTCCTCCAACCCTTGTCAACTGTCCCGTCACCCAAGCAGCTTCAACTAGCAGAGCCTTCAACAAGCTTCCCTGCCACCACTGTGTCTCCTGCCAGCTCCCTGCAGTGCCACATGCAAGCAAACCACCCTCAAGGCCCCCTTCTCCTGTCAGATCTTTGCTGAGCAGCAAAAAACACACACACTCACCCCCTCTTTCACCTGAGCTGTATGTGTATTCTGCCTTCTACATCCGCCAGAGCAGCTACTCCAGGAAAGACCTGTGAGGGCAGGAGACTCACCTCAACTGAGGGTGTGAGTGGTTTCCTGAGAGTTATTGAGTCAAAGCACATACTGATATGCAGAAAAAGTCATAGGAGGCAGAGAGAGCTAGCAAAGACTGAGCTAGAGTAACCATGTTTGCTGAAAAGGGATAGTGTATTTAGTGCTACCTGTGAGCAGCAGCCCCACCTAGAGCTACAGAAATCCCCTATAGCCTCTCCTGGAGGAAAAGGAAGACAAAGCAGACCTAAAAGACATTTCAGGATCTTTTTTTTCTTTTTTAAAATTTCAGATTTCCATTCTGAAGTTTCATTTCTGGAAAAGATGGGGACATTTAAACGTATTGTCTCAGATGCTCTCCATCAATGAAGGAACAGATAGCATCTCAAGCATGAATGTGATCCTGGATGTTTCGTGTGCAGAGTGCAACAGGTTGTACACAATTTTTCTGAAGAAACTGTTCCTCACAGTTTCAGTCCAAAATGCGTTCTCCCACAACCCTGCAGGACACAGCAGGCACCCATAATTTGGAGGGCACTGACATCAAGGCTGCTCTGCATGGTCCTTTACCTTGCAGCATGTGGGCCAAACGCACGTGACTTGCACATGCAGTAAGATGCTCCCTGCAGTAAGGGAGCATTCCCATCCTTGGAGGTGTAGTCCTCGGCACAGATGCATGGATATGCAGCATCTCTACACGGCCTGAGTGCCCTGAATGATCCTCGTTCAGCTTGAAAAGATGGTGCCAGCACCCCGCTGACTTCATGGCCAGAGCTGGAAAAGGCATGAATATCCTGAGGCCTTTTGGTGACCTCTGTCAAGGCATCTTGGCCTGCCTTGGGCCTGAACAACAAGTGATGGTAGCCCTTGCAGTTTAGGTGATCGTAGCTGCCATGCTGGGAAGTGGATGAGAAGGAAGGGTCCTGCCTCTCTCCCTTGCAACACACACAGTTCTGCAATTCCTGGATTGCAAAGATCTCAATCATTTTGCTGATATCACCTATTTTCACTATATGTAGGAGGCAGCTGTGGAGAACAGTCTTGAAGAGCTTCACTGCACCTTGACCATGGTGGAGTTGCCCATCCCACACTGGTTAGCCACATACCAGGCTTTGAAGTTTGTGAGGCTCCATAGGGCAACAGCTGCTATTCTGAATACAGATGTCAGCTTGCAAAATTTCAGGTCGGGATGGTATGGTCCCGGCACCAGCTCACAAGAGAGACTCTTGGTGGTGCGCCACTGCAATGGGAAATTTCATGGTCATCCCAGTGGTGATGCAGTCCCAGTAGTCTCAACACAACGCCAATCAAGCCTGGGCAAAGTAGTCAGAGTAGACACAGAAATCCAGGAGTGCAAGTGTCAGTTCACTCTGGCTGTCCTGCTGAGGTATCTACTGAACCCACAGGATGCACTCCTTGCCTGCAGCACAGTGCAACAAACACTGTGGAGGCTATGAAGAGGGAGGTGGATGGAGCTGCAGGTGGTGTCATTCAGAGACAGCACAAGCAGGAACAGAAGCAACACTTTCATATGTTTGACCTTACACAGATAATCGCAGTGAGGAAACTGCTGCGAGCAGTGGCATGAATCTGCATCAGGCAGATGGACAGTGTGGCACTTCCTAGAGGAACCTGAGATTCAGGAAGAAAAGGTCTGAAGCACAGATTTCCTGCAGAAAGCTTTAAACCATGTGTGCAGTGGAGGCATTGAGCCAGAATAAATCATATCCCAAGTAAACTCCAAACTGCCTGTAAATGATGTAACACAAGAATCGTAGCACTGACTGCTTCTGTCTAGCAACCTGGTCTTATGACTGAAATTAATTTGCTGATGTAGCCACAGCTTGACTTTATTCCACTAGCACCACAGAAGGAGAAGGTCTACTTAAGGTTTCAGGTATACTTATATGAGAACAGGTAGGTATAAACAGGCTAGTTATATATATTTATATATAAGTTATATATAAGTTATACATGGAGATTAGAAGCTTTCTAATCTTCAGTGCAGTGAGATCCTGGAACAGCTTTCCAGCAGGAGCTATGGCAACAACCAATAACTATTGTTAGCTGGAGCTAAATAGGCAAAGAGGGATAGAAGTTGTCCCTGACTGTAACAGCACGAGACTGAATTAAGCAGCTCAGGAAGACTCCTTCAGGTCCACAATGCCATGTACAGCTGAGAAAATCCCAGGGTCCACTTTGGAGTCCTCCATCTGGGCCACGGCCATGGAGGTACTTAAGGTATGCACCATCCTTCGGCTGCCTTGGAAGACAGGCTCCAGGTCCTAGACAGCAGAACTAGCAGGAGGTTGTGGTAGCCTCTGGAAAACGCTTGTGTGCTCTGAAGTTGAGATGATGCATGGACACCACAAAGTGTCATTGCAACTCTGTCCCCTCTGCTAGCTTGTGGTGTTGGTAGACTGTGAAAGGGAGAACAAAGCAGAAGCAGATAGCTCCGTTGCATCTCTGTCTATAACTAGAATCTCTTAGTACCTGACAGAAGCAGAGTGGAGATTGATGAGTTGTTTGTGAAAGCAATTAAGTGATATAGTTTATTTTTAGTTCCCTCAAATCAGTGGGAAAATCTTCCATTGATTCTAAGAGGTTTTAGTGCAATCCTAGCATAAGTGTATGCATGACAAAGGAAAACAAAGAGTAAACATCCTCAGATCTTTGTTTATTACAGTTACCTTTACTTTTCCAAAATGTAATATTTCATTAAATTTATATAAATTATGCATATCTTTACTGTGCGTATTTTTAAGGCAAATAGTTCTCCATTTTCCTTTATCTTAATTTCCTGAGGGATGACAGAAGGAAATACATCCATACTAGGACAGATTTTCCTAACTTAGTAAGAGTAACTACAACGAATATCTGAGATTGCTGCCCTGCCTTGTACATTTTCAAGACAATGTTCAGTCTTCCCTCAGACATGCTATTTAAAATTGTAAGAAAGACCTCTACCTGGCTTGTTTCAATGCAGCTTCTTACAAGCAACATCTTAGCTATCTTCACTAATGAAAGCACTTGACATCTGTCTAGATTCACTGAGTCAGAGACAAAGAAAGACTATTATATCATCTAATCCAATCTTTTGTATATATGCATACATAAATTACAGAGATACTGCCTGACAGGAAACCTTCAAGTTATACTTCATTCTCTTTCATTTTATCTTTTTTTGTCAATAGTCCATGCACTGCAGAACTAGCTCTGCTCACATGAATGTTATTAACATCTTTCCAGTTTAAGCCTTTGGGTCTAATCTTGCAAAACCTTCCTACGTAGTTCTTACTCAGAGCTATCTTGTTTCAAAAATGAGAATATTTTCATTGGCAGGATTGGTCCAAAGATTTCAAATTAGCTCTTTAAGATAGTTTCCTGTTAATTAGAGAGGAAAGAGCTCCATCTAGCTGTTTTGGGTCCAAAGGTGGAGGCTGGCATGAATTTATGCCAAAAGAACATAGAAATATTAACAGAAGGACAGAACATACCCTGTTCTGACGTCTCATAGCTCTATTTTGGAAAAAAACACCTCTCTCCAGACACTTTATCAGTACTTCATTAATAGTAAAGCAATAGCAGGACTAACAAACAAAACCATTTTAAGAAGATATTTGGAGGCAAGGGGAACCTTTCCAACCACAAATACACATAATTTGCTTTCATTTTAAAACATAATTATCCCCAGAAGAAAATGTACAATGAATTGGAGCAAAACAGTCCACAGCTCATTTTGTTTGCCGTCTTTTGTTGCATCACCTATTCTGCACTAATAAATAAACATTAGCTGCACAGTGAATAGTTTTCAAATGATTCAGCAGAAGTTATTAATGAATCATTATTATTTCTATTGCAGCAGTGCCTGAAGGTCCCAGTGGGGGACTGAAACCCCACTGTACAAACAAATAAGGGCAGAGCTGGTCTGCTTGTGAGGAGCCCTGACTGGAGCTCATGCACACCAGTCCAGGAGCGTTGTCGCTATGTAGCTATGGCAGCACAACTCAGCCTGGGCTATGCAAACCACCTGAGTAGTTGAATAAGTAACTGGAAACACAGCCTGCACTGGACTCTGTGCTGCCTCAGCTGTTTCTTGGGCTGTATCCAAGGTAGCTACTTCAAACCATGTTCAGATACATCTGTACAATTTGCAGTGATATCTCCGACTGCAGTTACTATGACAAAAGAGCACATTCAAGACCATCTAAGGAACCTGAAGGTGCACAAGTCCATGGGACCCAATGTGATGCATCCACAGGTCCTGAGGGAACTGGCAGATGAAGTTGCCAAGACACTGTCCATTGTATTTGAGAAGTTGTGGCAGTCCAGTGAGGTTCCTATTGACTGGAAAAGGTGTAACACTGACTGGAAAAGGTGTAACACCCAGGGAACTACAGGCCAGTCAGTCTCACCTCTGTGCCTGGCAAGATCCTTCTGGAAACGGTGCCTAAGACACATGGAAAGTAAGGAGGTGATTGGTGAGAGCCAACATGGCTTCACTAAGGGCAAATTGTGCCTGACCAATTTGGTGGCCTTCTACACCAAGGTTGCAGCGTTAGTGAATAAGGGACGACCAACTGATGTCATCTACCTGGACTTGTGCTCTGCCTTTGACACTGTCCCACACAGTGTCCCACACTTGTCTCAAAACTGGAGAGACATGGATTTGATTGATGAACCACTCAGTGGATAAGGAATTGGCTGGATGGCCGCACTCAAAGAGCTGTGGTCAATGGCTCGATGTTGAAGTGGAGACCAGTGACGAGTGGCGTTCCTCAGGGGTCGGTATTGGGACCGGCCCTGATTAACATCTTTGTCAGCAACATGGACAGTGGGATAGAGCGCATCCTCAGAAAGTTTGCTGATGACAGCAAGCTGTGTGGTGCCGTCGACACACTGGAGGGAATGGATGCTATCCAGAGGGACCTTGACAGACGGGAGAGGTGGGCCAATGCAAACCTCATGAAGTTCAACAAGGCCAAGTGCAAGGTCCTGCACATGGGTCAGGGCAATCCCAAGCACAAATACAGGCTGGGCAGAGAACAGATTGAGAGCAGCCCTGAGGAGAAGGACTTGGGAGTGCTCGTAGATGAGAAGCTCAACATGAGCCAACAATGTGCACTTGCAGCCATAAAGCCAACTGCATCCTGGGCTGCATCAAAAGAAGTGTGACCAGCAGGCTGAGGAAGGTGATTCTCCCCCTCTACTCTGCTCTTGTGAGACCCCACCTGGAGTACTGCCTCCAGCTCTGGATTCCCCAACATAAGAAGGACATGGACCTGTTGGAGAGGGTCCAGAGGAGGGCCATGAAGATGATAAGAGGGCTGGAGCACCTTTCCTATGAGGACAGGCTGAGAGAGTTGGGGCTGTTCAGCCTGGAGAAGAGAAGGCTCTGGGGAGACTTTATAGCAGTCTTTCAGGACCTAAAGAGGGCTTATAAGAACAATGGGCAGAAACTTTTTAGTAGGGCTGGTTGTGGTAGGACAAGGGGTAATGGTTTTAAACTAAAACAGAGTAGACTTAGACTAGAATAAGTAAGAAATTTTTTACAATGAGGGTGGTAGAACGCTGGCACCCAGAGAGGTGGTAGATGCCCCATCCCTGGAAACAGTCAAGACCGGGTTGGATGGGCCTCTGAGCAACCTGATCCAGTTGAAGATGTCCCTGCTTCTTGCAGGGGGGCTGGACTAGATGACCTTTAAAGGTCCCTTCCAACCCAAACCATTCTATGATTCTATGATTCACTGATCAACAGCTGGAGCAACTGAAGATGTTACGGATCTCCTCTATTCTCTAGTTGCTTTGCTTCTGCTGATTGTCACCACCACTGTCACAGAAGAAATGAGGCAGAAAGTCATGTGCTTTGCACTTTGGCATCTTAATGTGAATCCACTGCCATCAGCAGCTTAAGCATGAACTGGAACAGCCAAGATGTGGACACATACTCCGCTCTGCTCACTCTCTTCAGGGTAATAACTTCATGCAGGTGGTTAGTGGTGGTGGCATTCAAAGCTAGCCTGGTAGCCTAGCCCTGCACTCCTCTGCCAGAAACCTTCAACAATGAAGGAGTAAAGCATGAAAGAAGGCTTTTATCAAAACAGCCTTTGGAGGCAAAGCATATATTGTAGGCCACACAGTGTTAGTCTCAGAACTTGTAAGAAACTATTTGTGTAAATATTTTAACAATATTATTGAATAAACTCTACTTTGAGTTTATTAGGGAATAAACTCTTCTGAATTATATGGCTCCAATTGGGCTGACAGAAGCAGTCCCTCCCTGCACCCTGCCAACAGCTATTGACCAACCTCAAATAAAATAAATATGTAGTTGTCATTATCAAAGTGTTCCAGAGCATTATGCATGGCATTCACTATTTTTCCCCAGGTATTTTTACACCCACAAATTGCTGTCATCAGTGCAGCTGTTGTAGAAAGTGGAAAACCAGAACACGTGAGATTGCAAGCGTTGCAGCACTGAGACAGGAAAACACAGGTAGTACATGGGGAAGTTCCTAATAGCACAGGAAGGCAGAGATGGCAAAGATTAGTCATCTGCTAACAAGAAACACTTTTAGAGAAAAGAGTTTTCTAAGCTTCAGCACAGAAAGATTCATTTTAGATTTGTGAAAGAGCTGAAGGATACAGCTGGAAGGCGGAAAGTGACCAAGAGGTAACTTCTGTCTTCTGCAACATGAAGCTAACCTACACAACTCAGCCACAGAAACGTCATGGGAGGACTCAGATGGTTCTAGCAACTTTGCTTATTTGCCTCTGAAAAAAATACAAGAATGCTGATCAAGTCTTCAGCTGGTCCTCACTGAATTTTAAGGGTGTTATAGACAATTCAGAGTTTGCCATGTAGTCTCTTCCTTTCCTACAAAACTTAGTTTCAACTTTGCTCCTAAAGTTAGATTAAACAACACAACTATCTTAGTCCTCTTTAGCATATGAATTATCTATTTTCCTTTCTCAAAATGAGTGGGAACCTTCAGAGACTGAGAACCATGTTATGAAAAAAAAAAGAAAAGATAGTTAAAAATTGTTTAAACCATTTAAGCGAGACTTTAAGAACTTCTGGGGCCTTGTATTTAGTCACTCTGTAGGGAAAGAGTATCTTTGTTAGACTCTCCATCCTGGTCACTCCTCTGTTCAACAGACGTACAATGCAATCTGTTTTTGTGTAAGAGTGTTCATACTAAAATGTCATAGAGCTTTACATAAAGTTTTACATTAAAGTGTTTTCTGCTTCTTCTTGAAGCAACTAAAGGATTGAAAATGTACACAGGGATCATACAAATGATCTTACTGTCACTTTGGAAAAGATTTGAAATTGCTAAAAAGGGTTTGGTAGTTTATATGTGAATTCTCCCTTGGTGGTATTCATATGCTTCATGTGGGCCAGAAGAAATGGAATTTAAATTATAAAAGAAACATCCTGGCTCATATGAGGTGGGTTTCCATGGCATCTGGATGCCACAGGGATAAATTATATCCACTTTGGTGCTGTCTAATATACATTCAGAAGAGCACCAGTGTTATTCTAGTTCCCATATACGTCCCGTTTGAAGTGTGAATGGCGACCCTATGAAGAATGTTGCTACTGCTCCCTCTCCACCACATGCCCAAAAACTGCAGCTGGGAGGAGGCTGTACAAATCTTACAAGTCTCTTGCTACTTGCCATTTATACGCAAGTGAAGGGTTATGAAATTGTTTCAAGAAAAGGAGCTGGGTTTCCTGAGCTAAACCAGAGTTACTTCTCATTTCCTGAAGTAACTTACTCTTTGGCTGTGTTGCTGAAATGTTTTAGGCAACGTTGTATTTCTAGATAGAAGGTTTTTCTCTGGTAAATGTCTTTCTATTCTGACCAGTTTACATGCAAAATGATGTCCTGCTTAATAGCAGTGTTACTGTTTTTCCCTGCCACACACCTTTTGCCATTTATTTCTAAGTTCTAGTCACTCAGGGTTTCCAAAACAGCTTTACAGGTAGAAAGAACTATTTGAAAGAAACTGTGAACATATTTTTAACTGTCTTGTTAAATTTCATTAGATAAATGCAAGTAAATCTGTAAACTAAGTAAATCTGTAAACTAAGTAAATCTGTAAGGTGAGCACTTACAGAATGGAACTAGCTTCCATTTTTATAGCTATTTCAAACAGCCCAAACAAATTGTATTGATCTTCATTAGTGTTATGCTGTATCTGGCAGGGTTTTCAATTTCTGGGCTGAATGAAATGCATCTTTGCATGTGTTTGCCTCTGAAAGTAGATGGCCAGCATAGAAAGACAGACACTAGGTACAGTCTCTTGCAAAATTAGCAAAGTATCTTTGTAAAAGATTGCAAATATCATGAAGAACAAGAGCAACTTCAAATTTTTAACTCAAGGATGATAACGATTGTGCTTAATTCTATGACAATTCCAGATCTTGAAGAACTCGTGTAAACAATTCAGCTCTTTGGAATCAATTTTCATCTTCCATTGTGTTACTGATTTTTTATACAAACCTTTACAGCCCTCTACATCATCCAAACAGTTACATGTAAGTGCAATCAAATCTTCAGATGAGAGTATCTCTTTAAGACAGCATTCTACCCGCCCCAAAAGTGTGTTTAGTTTGAACGGTGTCTTTTGGCTTTATGGCAGTGATACAAAGTCCTTATGCCCAACATGGATCACAGAGCAGATGGAGGTTGTGTGAGTCATGCTTATACACACCTGGGAATTTTAGAAATGCAAGGTAGGACAAGAGATGTGCCAGATGGATGCAAGGTCTCAAAAAACTGGAAGAAAGTTTGGGCTTTATTTTAGCCTTTTAGCAGTCATGGACTCAGGTTTACCAGGCTGCAATGTATTGCTAAACATTCATTTTCATGAGGTAACTATAGATTCACTCAAAGGCATAGGGTAGGAAGGAGAATAGCTTACATTTTCAATGGTAATAGGGGCACTCAGCTGCCTGCTGATACACATCACAGCTGCAAGGTTCAGATTATCTCCCAGGTGGCCTCACTCACCGAGGTGAGACTCCTTCCCCAGTCTGCCCTCTCACTTCTGTCTCTTTTCTCTGACATGTCACTTACGGACCCCTTTTCAAGAAGATTTGCATGAGCCCCACAGCATCCCAAACATAGCCTAGTGGCTAGGACAGGCCCCAAGAGAAAACAGGGCTTTTCAGGGCACCTCCATCCCTTGTATTTTCCAGTAGCCAGCTGGGGTGGCTTTCTGCCCAGGACACAGGCATTTGCAGCCCTCTTTGCTCTGAGATGCTTTCACCATGCACTGAAGAGAGAGGCCGGGCACCTGGCTTGGGGCTGCTGGTCCAACTCAAACCCAGGGACTGAAAGGTGAAGTGCACAACCTCTGAGCCCTTTTAGAGTCTCACTTGAAGAGTCTGAAAAATACCATTTGATCAGTCTCTTAGTAGTTTCTGTTTTCTTCCCTAGAATGTAAAGTTATATCCTAAGTTTCAGCTAGCAACAAACTGAAATGTCCTAGTTACCCTCTAAATATTAACAGGCTGTTCAGAAGAAGAGGCCCTGCCAGTTACCACTATAACTTCTTGGACTGATTTTGCAGTGTGTAGTGCATTATCAGCTTCACTCTGGCAGTTCCTGAAGAATGGACCCAATTTGCCAGAAAGGCAATATATCAAAAAGAACATGATATTTAAAATAACAGTAAAACATTATCTACCTTGCCCGTTTCTTTCTGAGGACAACGACAGCCTACAACCCCAGCGTCTCTTGCACTGACTGTAACTTATCCCAACATATATTACCTTTATGTCCAGCAAAAAAAAAACGTCAGAGGTACAACCCGTGATGCATGAGTTTTGTCCAACAGAGCAAAAATTATCTAAAAAATGAATTGGATGTGAGGAAATAGTAAAGAGATTTCTTCCTTGAAGAAAGGATGGCAGGTAGGAAAGCAGCAAGATTAGCAGGGACAATTATGGCCAGAGCAATGTCTACAAAGCCTTAAGAGGGGAGACGAAAACGTGCTCAGATTAATAGCCCAGCCTTACCCCCCACCTTATCATTGATCTTGCTGGAGACGTAATGGCAGAACCTGCTCAGTCAAACGAGATAGCCAGTTTAGCATACACATTTCAAATAGATCTTTACTAATTTAGTTATTTTGACTGATATGGTTTTGGATCATTCACATAAGTCACTCTGCTAGCTGACTGGAAAGACAGAACAAGGAAATGGTATGCTCCCACTGCATGCGATGATGTAGGATGGTAACTTTTTCCACTGGTGCATCCTGATCTGGAACATGAGATCTATCTCCATGCTACCGTGCATCCTGAAAGGGTGCTGAAGGGGGTGTGATATCCAGCTGTAACAGCCCAGGATGTCAAATCATGTAATCTAGAAACAAAGAGTTTCCAAAAGATCTTCAAAAGATTGCCTTGTTCAACCCCTTCATTTCTTCCCCTGCCCCCCTCCAAAGTCAACTCTTGGTTGACGTTTTACTAACCGGCTCTTTAAAATCTCCAGATGATCGAGATTCCAGCACTCTTCCAGCGCTTCTCTGGCCACACCATTACAGTGTATTTCCTAATGTCTCATTTGTTTCTCCCTTACCACAGTTTAAGATCATTCCTTCTTTCTTTATCATCCATCAGCTTGGAAAATAGATAAGTGTAGCTGCTTTTTAGATATTTGAAAACTACTAAATTTTTTCACCTCTGTCTGCTCCTCTCTAGACTAAACAACCTTGGTATTTTCAATCTTTTCTCACGGGTTATGTTTTCTAGACTTCTACTCATTCCTGTTGCTTTCCTTCAGATTCTTTCCAACTGGTTCACATCTTTCCAAAAGTGCAGTGCCGAAAACTGATCTTCCAATATTTGATGTTCAGGCTTGGTTCGTATGAATAAACTAAGTTTGAATGATAAGCAGTGTTTGAACCTAATAAGCCAGTAAAATTTGCAGCACAGCACAAAGGTAGGTTCAAAACTGAAAATGTAAATATGAGTTTGATTTTACTTTCAGCAGTACAAAAGTTTCTGGTAAGTAGTAGTATGTGTGTCTGCGTATATACACCTGTATACTTTTCTACCAATTAGTACAAACACTTATAATTGAGGCCATAGTTGCTGTTGTTCTTCCTGCAACTTATCTGGATCTATAAATAAATGTTTGAAAAAATGAAAGAGTAACTTCACAGCAATGAAAACGTTGGCAGGTCTCACTGATCGTTCACATATGTAATTATATTTAAAAGGACAGTTTCCATTACTGCTGTCTGAAAGAAATCAACCATAAGCTACCATACATTTTTCCTCCCAAAAAGCTCATTTTATCTTACTGGACAATAAAGCCCTAATTAAATAGCTAGGTTTGTGTTAGTTAAAATTTTGTTTCTTCCAATTAGGAGCAATATTAATTATTAAAATACAAATTTTCCCCTTCCTAACTTTAGGAAGCAATGACATCTCTGAGAATGGTCAGGGAGTAAAGGAAAGGACCCAAAGCCATCATTGTCATAGCTAACATGCTTGCTACCATCAGAGAAGTAAATACATAATGGGTGTGCAGGACTATGAGTACTTTTCCTTTCACGTGTAGTGGGTGGAAATTTTCAATTGCAAAATTACTGAAATTACATCAGACTGTAACAGTTTGTTCCTTTTACGATTTGTTTTATAAAATCCTCATTCCTACATGTGTACTGCTTATAGAATGTCAATCTTGTTTGTCAAAGTGTGCTGTTTATGTAATGAATACAGTTTCTCCTTGTATCATTTTGTTTTTGTGGAATAAATTGCTACGCAATACCGTTTTATAGATCAGTAATAGCCGCTCATCCTTTAAAGGCTCTTAAGGCTATGGCTGCATTCCACAATGCAGTGCCAACTTCAGATATATGAGCTGTCATTAACTGACTCTCAAGAGCCAGTCTGCTAGCAAGCTAGTAAATTAGAAAGCAAGTTTGCTTTCTGAACACCAGACCACTGTGCAGCGTAGACATTCTTTTGCAGGTCTACCCTGAAAATTGGTGCAGGTGGTCTATGCCAACCCTTGAGACAGTTTGTCTGAAATACTCTCACGGGCCAGATACCTACCTCTGCATCCTTAGCTGCGTCGAAAATCCACCCCCCCCACCCCCCCCCGCAACTGAAAACTGCAGTACAAAAGTCACTACAAACAGGTTCAGGGTGTAACCCAGATGAATGATGTTTGGCAAAAGGGGTATGAGGGAAAGTGCCTTCGGTACCAGGTCTCTTGCTACAGGTTCTTTTTCTTCAAGGAATGTCAACCACATTCCTAAGATCATTGTTCTTAAGAAGAAATGTAGATCTTGAGTCTTCATGTACTGGAACATTTACAATCCGCTGGTGAGGAAAGAAACAGAGGGAAACAAATCTAAACTGGGCTGAAAACTTGAAGTAATAAAGGTTTCTAATCAGAACTATAGTTTGTGCTTACAGATAATTTTTAATGTTTGTTATGGTTACACAGATTGTACAATGTAGCACGGCTATCAGCAAGGAGGAATAAGAGTGGAAATTATATTTATGGTAAGGTAACTTCTCTACACAGGTACAACCCACTGATAACTAACTTTCCCTAATGGAAGAAAAAGAAGAGATCATGTTTTGCTTAAACTGCTTCAGACTTTACTCAAAGGAAGCAATCCAAGAAAAAGTACACACCCTTCTGATTTTTTGATACTTTTGACTACTTTTATTTTTTTATTACTTCACCCAAACCCATTATCAGAATTCTTCAGGGCAGAGGGAGGGGAAACGAAACATTTCAAGACATAGGCAGCCAAAGGTTATATGGAAAAAAAGGAAACAACAACTCTTTCAAAAGTTATTATGTACTTGAAGAGTGTTAATAGTCTTCCTTTTCGGAGGAAAATAATAAAAAACAGAAAACAGAGTTGACATAAATCATCCTCCCAGGAGAAAAAAAGAGGTGTCATTTATGGGTTAAAGCAAGCTTCTGGGATTTTTGGCCTTGCAGTTGTCAGGTGTTGTAAGGGGACTCCAGTTCCAGATACCAACCTGAGGATAACGGCGCTCAAGCTGGGTAAATCAGGTCAGCAGTTTTTATTGCTTTGATAATGTGTACGATCACTAAGATTTAACTGAGATTGGCTCATATTAACCTTAGTTCCTACATGACTTCAGCTGCAAGCCACATGAACATGAGTGAAGGCTTGCATATGTCATGACTGACATGCCTTTTAACTATTAATTCTGATAACTATTTGCAAAACCTCATATGCAACCCCATTGATCTTGTATCTTTGTCCTGGCATACATGCATGCATACTATACTTCAGTAAGCACAAAAGTCTTAGCAACAACAAAAAACAGCGCCGTGAATGAAGTTATTTTTTCCAAGTGCCAGTTTGGATATGCCAAGATAAACCTTGAAGTCCTGCTTCCAGTAAGCATTTCCTGAAGAGATATGTCTACCATGGAAAACCACTAGCCAACTTCTCCTCCATCCCAAATGAAATGTCAAGTATAGCTGTTTATAAACTAATACTTTTCAAAATATATGAAGGCTAAGGAAATAATAGTTTGACTTAGACTTTAAAAAGACATTGGCCTCAATCAAATCAGAAGTTCCCAAGGAAATCCCAAGAATTAAGGGGGCAAGTAATATCCATTCAGAGAATTCTGGGACTCCAACATCAACTGAGGTCAATGCAACTTCAAAAGCCTATTTAAAAGCATTTGATGAAGGACTAGATCAGTAGAGGAGGTGCTGGTGAGGAGGGATGCGGACTGTCATAGCTCTTGCTTGCACCTTCTTAGACTGTACTCATTGCTGTTGCTTTCTCTATGTAAAAAACATCGAAGTAATTATTCCAGAACAGCTTTATTAATCTTTTTATTGGGGTCCATTAAGAATATAGTAATTATGTGGGATTATAGGACATCATTAATCCTCTAACAAAAAAAAAAACAAACCACTAACATGACAGTTGTACAGTCATTGCCTCTTAATCTGAAAAGCTTTCATGCCGTGAGATACTTTCTGAAGATACTGATAACTGAACTGATTTCTGAACAGTACAGCTCCACCTGTGAGCAGAAATTACCAACACAGATGGCAAATTTGGTGTATGGATAAACTCCTGAGTGGCATGCAGCAAGGCAGGGCTGTGGAGCTGTGGACATGGTATCCGGACAAACATCACTAAGAGGAAACAGCTCTCAGCTCTTGGAATAGAAAAAAAAGCATCTTGCTTTCTGTGAGAACCCTTGGGAAATCCCAATAAGTTTATACGATACGTCCAAAGCTTGGCATGTTGTGGACTTCTGGTGTGAAGGAGTTGACTTGCCATCTCAGGGTTCCCAGCCAGGGTTTGGAGCACGTTGCTGTTATTAGCCACTTTACAAAGGCAGATGAACAGGACTTCTAAAGGCACCAGGGCATTCCTGTGATCAGTAGAACTGAGTCCACCCATGCTGCACACAAGACAACTTCATGTGGCACTTTTGACAGTTTCATGCACAGATGAGAAGCCTAATGACCACAGGTACATGCAAACATAGAGCCTGTACGCAAAGCTTCATGAAAGGAAATACACCTTAGAAAATATGGGCCCAAGATTATGCAGAGTGCCTCTAAATGAGTTTTTGCAATGTGGACTGGAATAATTTAAGGGGTTATTACTCTCAGCTGCCTGCCCACACAGCCAGGAGTTACTGCCCAAAAGCCAAGACTTATTGCAGTTTCAGTGACTACACCAGGCTATGACCTCTGTAGCTGAGAGAAGGGTATATCACCCTTTCTGCTGCCTTTGCTGCTGGGGTAATAATGCTTGGCAGAAAAATGGAGCAGGTATTTTAAATCACCCCTGCATGAATAACCAAAGTTAATCTTGAGGTACTCTCAGGCCAAACTAGAAGAACGATGTCCTTACACTTATTTGCTGCCCTACACCCTTGCCTGTGGAGTCTTTGTGAAGTTCAGAACCTCTCCATTCATCCAATAAAGTATTTAACACTGATAGATCTATTAAAATGGGGAATAAAATTCATACCTTCTGTAATTAGCCAGGAGAGGAAAAACAGGTAAAAATAGATGAGTAGCATATCAAGCGTTAAAGGAAAATCTAGTTTTCTGGAGAGTCTTCCAGCTTTCACATGCCTCTGGAACATCCAACACATCTCTCTTTTCGACAGTGGGGTTTTAAATAAAGAAATGCTCTAAACTAGAGCCAGAACCTTAGGAGATCCAGCAGACATAACATAGGTCCCATTTACATGCCCCTGATTGTACTCAATTCTGCAGTTCAGGCTTCTTATCTCTGTTAGTATAACTGCAAATTAGCACGATATGTTCTTTAACCAACCATGTCAGCAGACCCCACATTGCTTGCCAAATAATTATCTTCAAACTTCAAAGTCACCCTTGGAGGCTTTTATGTATAGTACTGTATGTTTTAAAAAGAAAATTTTTATATATCCTGAATCTAAGAAATGATTAATCACCAGCTGATAGAGTTAAAGAATGTCCTTATGTGAATGTACACACCAAAATAGCTTGCTTTGCAGAAGCAGGGTGATGTCTAGATGAAACTGAGAGGTGAGAGCATTGTTTTTCATTCAAAATACTGTCAGAGAAAATAAAGTGCCTTTTTCTTAGTGAGACAGTTGACAGACAGAAACCACCCCTCAAAACACAGGCAACACACAAAACAGGTAACACACAAGGTTGGTCAGAACCGAGACAGTGATAATGTCTGATGTGACAGTAATGGGGGTAAAATCAAAAGAACAATTCAGTTTGGCACAAACCAAGAATTCTTCCTGATGTTTTTTGTTGAAGTGAACAGAAACCTTGATAAAATTCATCACTTGTTGCGTTAAACATTTAATTTGACTCAATTCTCTCCTAGATGCTAGGAATGAATGCAAAGAAAATGATGAGTTGGAGTCACAGCACTGGCAGGAGGCTGCAGGAAAGGAATCTGAACAGCTATTAGGGCATGCACCATGTGGGAGAACAGCTACCTAGACCCCAGTTACACTACTGCCCAAACGCATACCAATACAAGTAGGTTAGAGAGTCAAAACTGCATGTTTTTTTCAGAGATTATATCAAGAGGTCATCTGCCTCGTGTCAGGTGGCTAAGGCATTTTTGTCACATGTGGGTCATATAGCTCCAGATGACCTCAGCCTAAGAAGGAATATTAAATAGAATCTGCAGCAGGTTCCCTAAGACCTCCACTTCAATGAGATTTGCCTCAACCAAAAAGAAACCCCACAAACTAAACCAAGACTTTCCTGATTATCCTTTTTTGTTTTCCTCCAGCTGAATTTTAACCTGACTTGAGCAGCATTCACAAGACAACTGCACCCCAATGTGATGACCCAGGCATCTGTCAGGAAAACAAAATGATCTTCCACTTCTCCCCCGGAGCCTGGAGATAAGCACTGCCTGGAGATAAGGATGGGGATGGGGACGGAGGGGAGCAGGTACTGTCTGATGGAGGAACAAGTGTGTGATTTACTGCACGAGCCCTTGTGTGAGCAGGAGCACATGGAGATCTGATGGACAGAAGCCAACAAGCACCAAAGGTGACAGTTTAGGCTGAGGATGTGGCCTTGGCAATGAAGCACAGCAGGGAAAGCTCTTTGCATGGCATGCTGCTGGAGGGTACTCCCAACAGCAAGTAAAGAAACCAGTTCGCCCATCCAATTCCTTTCAAATTTATGGCAATAAGGATCTCATAGCAGTTTGTCCTGTTACGAGAAACATCCTGCACTACCCTGAATAATGACTAACCCTTGGTGACAAGCAGCACAACAGAGCGAGGCCTGCAGCATGAGTAAGATCTGCGCTCCCCAGGACTGTTACACATAACTGGCTCCCCAGTTGCCTTTGCTTAGGTAAATGTCACATGTGCTAAATAAAGGCTGTGACTAATTGATTTCTACTGGGCAGGAATGAGGAAAAACAATTGTTTTGTTGTTGTTTTTATTTTTAATACACCCAATTACTGTAGACTAGCAACAGTTGCCAGGACAAGCTGTTCCAGTTTCATTCCCGGTGCCAGGGAAACAGGCCATTTTAAGGAGTGGTTCATACGGGCAAAGAAACAGAAATACCCAAAAAGCTGAAGTGTCAATATACAATAAAGCATGTTTAAGAAAGCTGGCAAAATACTTGGGCTAAAAGCCCCAGAGAGAGGCCGCTGAGGTGAATTATTACGGATTTATTGTAGTTCTGAGGTTGCAAACAGCATTTGAAAGCTGTAGGACTTATCTAAAGGGGTCTCCACAGACATCTAGCTTGCTCTGATCACAGCGGAATTGTTTTTGGATCCACCCTGAATTTTCTCTGAGCATGGCCTAATAATTACTTTCTAAACCACAAGCAATAGGAAATTATTTCATAGATGGGATTCAGCTGGAAAGATACAGAGCCCTGCCAGACCAACTTCTTAATTCCATGAAGTAACAAGAAAATCCCTGTTAAAGAAGAAGTCCTGCTGCCTCACTTCACCTTCCCCACTGTCTTTAGGTCTTCATTTGGAATTTTATTTTCAACAGTCTTGGTACATGAAAAAGGAATCGCTCAGTACTGCCCTTAGGTTCTGGATGGAAAAAGGTGGTTTGTACGCCAGAGTACTTGCAGCAGAAGCATTTCAGCCATAGCTAGATACGAGTTTAGACATAATACTTATGAATATGTGTTAATTACAAGTAATATTGGATAATATACATAGACAGGATTTCTTTTCTTCTTGAGTTCAGAATAGCTATCTCAGACCAAATTTCTCTTTCTCTAAGGTTTGAAAAATTACTTAGGCAAACTTATACTGCTAAAGTAAGCAACCTTATATTCAACTCAATAAGCTTTTAGAGTCAGCAGAAGTTGAATGGGTCTGCCAGGTTATAATTCTTTAAAACATAACCACAGATTATAAGCAGTATTGTCAGCTCCAAGTATTTCAGAAACCGGTCTCCTCTCTTCATCTTTTCAACTACAAATCCCCCACCCTTCTGGCTCCTTGAAGTTTGTTTGGCATGGAGACAGTGCCCTTCCACAAGGGAAAGATAAACAAAACCAATGAAATGAAATTGCCTTGTGAAAATCTGTTGTGAATCTCTTTTTGGTGAAATATTTCTGTTCCACTGGGAGTTATAGACTATTTGCTGTACACTCTTCTCTGTAAATAAGGTTTATTGTTTAGCCTACACCTTTTGTGAGACACAGCATGGTCTCCTATTAGCAAGAGATGAGATTGCATCTTTGGGACTGCAGTTCAGTTCAGGAGGGGAAATTACACATAAAGAAGAAAGAAAACCCCAAGTAGTCTAACTATAACTTTTGCAAGACTCTGCAGAGGAATATCTGAACTGAAACTTGTGGTCAGTTCCTACCTAAAATCAAGTCAGTTCAAAGGAAGAATTTCTTGAGAATTTTTCTTCTTAAAAACCCAGTTTTCCACCTGAAGCAATTTTGAAAATGTATAACTAATCATCTACCTGCCCCCTAAGATTTTTGTCTAGATTAGATAAATTCTTGACACTCAAGATTGTGTCCTATTTGTTCTGTGTAGTATTCAGAACATTTATGTTTCTCCATAATAAACCCTTTACCTTTTAGATGAACAAGTCTAGATAACTCAAATTCTGATTAAAAAAAAAAACCACCAACAAGACAGAACAATTCCTTCTTTCACATGATGGCATATGCCAGCTAATTAGCCACATGGGACACTGAACACTGCAGGAGACACAGATGGCAATTTGGGGCTGATAGTCCTACCGCAATGGAACAGCACATTGTTTGTTGGCAGAATATATTGCCATTTTTGTGCTGATGTCTGTGGAGTAATAGCAACTCTTGGTCTGGATAGTTACAGCTTCTCTCAGAATAGAGTCTTATGAATTTATTTATTATTACTTTCTTTAAAAGTTCAGTTTCATGATAACAAAAAATAAATACACTACAACTGTGTAGGATGTCATGGGAAGATTTGAGTACTCTTCAGTTTATGGATCTGCACAGGTACTGTGGCTACATCATAGCTCTGTTTTGCAAAGAGATGCACAATTTACTTTCCTTGCCCTTTTATCACAAGACCACGTAAAGGACAGAGCATGTGGGATACATACACTCTCCAACTATGACACCAGATTAGATCATCAGGAAATCATGCTGCAGATTACACTATGATACACACTGATGCAGAGTACCTATTAATTCCTTGATAATATAGGAAAATAATCATGAATGACTACTTTAGCATTTTCGGACCAATATCTCTAATGCCTCTCCATCATCAGTTAACTCATCTCTAAATATTCAGGGTCCTCACAGAAAGGAACTATCCCTATACTGAACCTATCGCCCCTATATGAACCTTTTTTGATATATGTCAAACTTATTTTAAAAAACATCACAGTGCTGGCAGTATCTCAGGGCTCTGTTGGTGACTTGGCACCCCCGTCAATTGGTCATCATCACTCTGATAAGGGAAACTGGGACAGACCTGCTTTATGCTCACCCTTGTGCAGGTTTTAGATGCTGATCTCATTCACGCCAGGCATAGTGGAAAGCAGGAAAATCTACACTGACTGGAAACATCTGTTGAAGACTTCAAATCGATTTTCAGAGCTAAAGAATGACTCAAGAATTTCTCTGCAGCAAGACATCTTTCTCCCATTTGTTTCTGAACCCCAGTGCATTTTCACGGGTTATGACTTTGCTGGGAAACTAAATAGGGCCATGGACCGCACTGTTGGTAGGCTCCCTTGCATAGTTTGGCCCCTCCTGGTCAATATTCAAGCATGATTCATGGAGAACATAGACAAAGGCCAGCTTCCAGTAGAGACAATGGATAAGAACAGCTTATATGGTTGAGAGAAGAAAGATTTTAGCCCTGTCATTTCACTGCCACTTGCTTGATGGGCCAGAGAACACACTCTACTCCCTTTATTTTAGTGGGATATATGTATCCTTCAGGACCTGTGCACTCCAGATTTAACTGAACTAATTTGATGGGAAGTAACGTCCAATTGTTCTAAGTGTACCAATAGAAGGCTCCATAATGCCCTTAGGAAGATGGGCTTATAGTTTGCCTGTTAGCCTGCTCCCAAACTTAAAAATCCTTTTGCTTTCTGGCTCAGAGCCCTAGAATGAGAGTGCTCACATAGCAAGCCTCAGTCTGCTCCTGCCCCCAAGCCAGAGCATGCATCACTCCCTTTAACACCACTTCATGCCTCTCTGCCAGGCTTCTCCCTTCTGGAAAAGCTTCTCCTCCCAATCTCTTTCCATCACATCCCTGATATTCTTCCAGACCTTCTCTCATTTCCTGGCTATTTTCCCCAAGCCTCCATTCCTCCATACATCCTTTCACATCCTTTCATCCTCTTATCTGGCTTCCCCTTTATTATTCTGGTAGACAGATTATTCCTGAGCCTCATGATGCCAACAATTTCCCTTTGAGATTGCGTTCCCCCAAATTTCCTGTTAAACCCTCCGTCAGAGGGCTCATAACACCAACTCTTAAGAGCTAGCACACTTGAGAATGATCACAATCTTATATTGCATTGCACTGTAAGACTGGAAGATAAGCCCTAGGAAAGAAGAAACAGCTCACTTCGTGCAGGAGATTATATGTTTAACAGCATATGACAGAGAAAAACAAGAAGGCACCAAAGCTAGACTTATGGCAAATCTACTGCTGTGCTCATAAAAAGAGGAAGTGTTGTTAAATCTGTTCCAAAGAGGTGTTTTTATGCCGTGTTTGTTCCTGCAGCACAGCAAGCAAGCTAGTTTTCCTGGAGCTCTAAGCCATAAAAGGTTACTCGCCTGCTCCCACTGGAACACAGGGAGTCACATAAATGGTTGATGAATGCATTCCAAATACTGTGAAAGTAGTTTTGTTAAATACATTGAATTTGACTAACAGAGACAATTTAAAATGTGAGATAAACAGGTGCAAACACCTACGTGCAAACACAGAAGTTTCACCTGCTCACACGGATTTTGAATTAAGTACTCCTTAAGGAACACTTCATAGGATAGTAGATAAGTCACTCAAGCAATAGATTAGGTGGAAACCCATATTTGAAGACAGGAAGACAAGCAAAAAGGTATTTGCAAATAATTTGCTACTACTGGGAATTTCCAAGAGAGGACAATCCTGAAATGTTATTACTAGAGCTTGAAATTTTGTGGACATAAATTTTAGTCTTCTTAAGTGTACAGGCAGAAAAAAATAATTTATCTGGATTTGAAAAATCCCAGGTTTAGAGGGGACACTTCATTAACAATGAATTTCGTATTCTTACTGTTTCAGGGAAGAGAGGTATAAAGATATACTCAAGGCTTAAGAGCCATTTAAAAATTCCGAGGGAAACATAGGCACTGTCAATAGTATTTCTCACTCCCTTTAAACATGCAAGTGCTTTTCAAATTCCAGAGGCCAAATATATTAGTGAAATGTCATATGCTTATAGATCCTGTTACCTTTATTCAGCACCCAGCTCTTCCCACCTCCCTTTCCTCCGTCATTACTACTTAGTTTGTACAGTACATCCAGGACACAGACTTCATTTCCAACTGGTGCTGAAAACAACTTGGAACACAATTAGCCTTGTCAAGTCCTTCACTGGTATGCCATATAGGGCTGCCAGCTTTCCAAGCAATTCAATAATCCCTAGAGCACTGCCGCAGGGTCTGCGCTTAACAGAGGTGTTTACATGTCTGAAAATGTACCAGGCTAAAAATAGAAGTCATTTTCTTAGCATCCTGTGATGCTGGATTTGTTCTTTTCTCTTTCTTTCCATTTGCCAGATTGACAAATAAAGCATGTTTGCTTAAGTCCTTCAACTGATGTAGAAGATCAACAACAACAAAAGAACAACATCACAGCTCTGTGGTGGCGGAGGAAAACAAATCCCAAACAAAATACTTTCTGTTGCAGTCCAAAAATAGAAAAACACCCAAGTGTGCATAGAGCACACTTCCAAACAGGGATGTCCAGAGGAAGGAGCAAAAGATGGTGCTCAGTATCCCCACAGATATTTTCAGTTTGAAGGTAAGGCTCTGCTGCTGCATAGGGAGAGATGAGAGGCACACGCAAGTACCAGGAGTGCTTCTGAGCTCCTGGCATGATAGGCAAGTAGGTAGATTCATATTTATTCCCTTTGGGTGGATCATGTGGAAAAAAGACCTCCCTGGAAAAGAGCAGCATGAAGAAACACTACTCCAGCAGATCCTAGAAGTCCAGCATCTCTAAAATTAACACATTTTTTGTACTGTCTTCTGAAGCTTAGTTTGCAGAAGGCTAGGGATAGAGCCCTTCTTCCTCCCGTCCTTTCTAAGGCAACACATCTCTTGGTAGCCACAAACAGAGTCCCTTCTGCTCAGCAAGAGGAAAAGCAAATGAGTTCAGCTCCTGGAGACCTGATCATTCCCATTGCTTGGCTGTTGTTTCAAATTATTCCCATCTGGCCTCACTAGCAGCACTAGCCCTGGATTGAGTAGACATAGTTCGGTCTGTGGCACTTAGCTGTGGGTTGAGGATTGGTTACTGAATCTCTTTTCCTCTGCAGCAGAGACTCAACCAGACCCTCTTCCCTGGGGCTACCTGTTTAATGGTCATTGCTGGACTGAGAGCCACTCCTACAAACATCAGATTAGGTTTTTTTCCTTGAAGCCTGAGCTCTGAAACACTTTGAAAGCTTGTGCCCACTTCATGCAGTAGAACGGGTAGGAACAAGTCCATGCTCATCATGAGCTCCACATGAGTGAAAAGAATGAATTTTCTTGAATTAAAAGTCCATGCAATGCATATGTCAGAACCAACATGGTTACAACATCTACAGATTCCTAAAATGAGCAAAAAGCCAGGGGTAATACTAGAATGAGACAGTACCAGTCATATCAGGATCACAGTTGAATGACTTCTCCATTCAGCTCCACCCCAGCACAGGGTCTAGTGTGACGCAGTTTGGGTCAGCTCTGAACTAGGGCTTATTCAGAGCCGAACCTAGTGCTGGATAACTTGGATTTATCTATCCTGGGTCACTGTAGCCAGATCTGGTTTGATCATAGGAACTGCTTATTCCAGGATATGCCCTCATTTGGGCATTTACAGACTCCTGTCAACTTTGCAACTTTGGGCTTATTTATACCAGGTAATTTAACTGCACAGATCTTAAATTAGTTGGTTCTTTTCCTGTGAAAATCACAGCTTGTGAAATCCACAAAAGGCTACTAAAAGGCTATGGACCCAGATTCTTCCAGAAAATGTTACAGATTCACCTGACACCTTTATACATTGCATTTAGCACTTGACACTCAAAGCTGCCAGAGAAGCAAATACATTCACATGTCAGCAGGTTACTATAGGTCATTTCACAATTAGAGATGTTGAAGATCACAGGCTGTTCCTGTCAGCGTAAACATAATATCTGTGTGTTTCAGGTGGTAGGTAACCCCTACATACATTCTGAAAGACATAATCACCTCGGAAAACTGAAACTTTAAAGAAGAACAGAGGTGGCAGGTACTCCTTTAATCACAGAAATAAAAAGTGAACAGCCAAATTTTTCCCTATGAACTCATTGCTTCCAAACATCCAGAGCTCAAGCCTCAGAGTGCTTTAAATGGTGCTATATGGGGCATATTCCTAGTGAAGTCAGTGTAAATTTTGTCCCCATAAATTTTTAATGGAAAGAGGACTTATTTTACCTCCAAATCACAATCCACTCTCTATCTGTTAAAGTCATCACTTAATCTTTCCCTGAATCTCAGCACAATTGCTCACAGTATAATGTGATGTAAAAAAAGATTGTATGAGGACTCTTTTACCCTGGGATGTCATTAATAAAATGCCTGCCTGGCTTTTGGTTCCAGATTTCAGCATGGACAGTCTTTTTTTTTTTGGCCCCAGATGTTTATCAAACTTAACACGAACGGTCTAGTATCAGAAGGTTGCGCTGTTCTTCTATGCTGAGAAAAACAAGCATCTGTAGTGTCTCTACTGGTATTTGACAGAATGGCCAAGCTGTGAAGCAAAGTACATTTTAATACTTTACAAGCCAATGTTTCTTCTGCTGTTTTTATTCTCCTGATGCCTGCCTCCTGCATGGTAACAGTAAAGCTGCAAACCCTGACTTTTGGGGTTTGTTCCTGACTGAACTCTCCACCAAAACATCTCTCTTTCTAGCTAGTACCTGTGGATAGGAGACATGAACTTGACCAGCAAGACTGGAACAAATTAAGACTATGAAGATTTTTAAATATGCTACAGGGGTATCTCACATTTTTACAGGCCAAGTTTGTAAAATGACCCCTTCAACCTGGCATCTTAACCCATTATTTCTGTCACTCGGCAGCTACTCCTTAATCAGGAGAATGCTTCAGCTGTCGGGTGAAGGAGTCACCTCTATATGAACACACAAGATCTGATTATTCACTATGATGTCTGATGTGACCAATTTTTCCATCTCCAACACGAATGCAAAATCCTCCTCTTCAGATGAGAGTGTTATTTTTATTTTGTCCTTCTTTCCTTTCTACAGGACTACATATGGAGCGTGCTTGCTGACAGTCACTTTGGCATGGTTAAAACGTGGTGTAAGAGTCACATCCACTCTGTTTGTGTGGCTGATCAACAGCTGGGCTTCATACTGTGCATGAAAAGAGCTGAGCGTGTTGCAAATGGATTGAAGACAGTCCTATGAAGAATATAATTTTCTGTTCCTTTTCTTTCATTTCTGTAATTTCTTCTTCTTTCAGACAACTTAATAGATCTTTCTCATGGCTGTAACACTTATCTTTATCTAAATACATTACCCACATTTTGGATAGATTGTTAAGAGGATAATAGAGTTTTTCACCTCTCCATCTCCAAAATCTGAAACATATCTTTCATTTACAGAGTGCCAATCATAGGAATGATATCTTGCCACCAAAAAGATTTTATCCCCAAATATAATTGCTATATGAAAAAAATCACTGAAGGGGTCACTTTAGTGGGTGACCTACAAATGGCAGACAGACAGCTCTGGAACAAAAATGTAGCTATTTAGCCATTATGGCAAAGATCAGTAGTTCACAACTGTGGAAATCCTGAGGTAACTCAGCTTTCCTAGATGGAAGTGTAGCATAAAGGAATGAGAACTTAATCTCATATTTATAACCCCTGGCTGAAGCTGTAGACATATGTCCTCTTCCAAATCCATCTAGGTCAGCTGAAGATAATATCAGCTCCCCTTCCCTCCCAGCTGCTTTGTTACCACAGCACAGCCAGCATTAGGGGTGTCTTCTCATACCTCCCTGTCCAAGGCTGCCTTAGGAATCTGCAGGTTTGCATATAGTACAGGCTTTTGGATGTCTTTGCCCTGACTTTTACAGTCCTACGTAGCCGAAATCACCTGTACACCTTGTGACTCTATATCATATCTGCAGTTAACGAGGCTGGTTAGATTTAGTGCGTATCTGATGTAAAACCACAGAAAGCAGGTACAGAAGGTCTGACGCTTCCCAGAGTTCAGCTGGAAAATTATATATTAAAGAATTTTTACAACTAAATATGAACAGTAAAAATCACTACTGTGTTTATTTCAGTCTTGACAGAATTTAATTTAAACTGTAAAATCAGCTAGCTTGTCCGTCCCAATGTTGCCACTTGGCAGGAGGGAACTGGACTGAACTGGACTGCAGAATTACACCTCTCAGTCTGGTTTTGAGCTTACCTTGAAAAACACATAAATATCATGTCCCAATTACTTTCTTCATTATTTGTTTTTCTCTAGAAGCCACTCACACATAGGGAAGATGTATATTTAAGGCTATGATAAATGAAGCTGAATATTTTGACCTATGAACCATATTCACTGGAGAAGTTCCTAAGAGAACATGCTTTAAATATGATATTGTGTGAAAAGTGGTATAACGACTGTGTGAGTTTCAATCCCCTTTAGATTTTATTTCTGCTAAGGTCAGATTCCAGTGTATGATGTGTACTTGTTCGAAGTTCAGTGATTTATAAATAGCAAATGCTTTAAAGGTTTACCTTACTCGTTTTGACCTTATTGAAATCCCTGTTGTATGCACTGAACATAAAGAGCAAGCCATTTGACTCACAGTCCATCACAGTATTCAAAAAGGGTGCTTTACAAACAAATTGACATGAAGACAGTTCTTTCTTGTCTAGTTTTCATCATTCAACAATAACCAAAACTGTAAGAGTGTATATTTTAAAAGCATTTTGTGTTACATGTAGATCAAACATTTGGTCCTCCGCTTATTTGGAAATTAAAATTATCCATAATGTTGTGTATTATTGCTTCCTATTACTGTGTGAATAGAAACTGCTGAATATTTACAATATCACGGCTCTTGGGACATACATGTGAAATTATTAATAGCAGATAGTATAATTCATTTGGTCTTCTTTTTAGGAATATAAGCAGAGATAATTCTGTGTGAAAGCAGGTGCTGGAATACTTTTCTGGAGTGCTAGCACTATGGCACTCGAGATCATTCTGGTACAAAATTAGCTTTTCAAAACCCATAAAACCTGCTTGAGCAAAATAAATGAAGATCTGGCTTTTTAAATTACACTATTACAAGCCATTACTACCTTACCTGAAAAGCCAGCTACTAATATTACATGCAAAGGTAGTCTATGCTCACCTTGCTCTCTAGACTGTGCATGCTGCCATGTTTTATTAAAAAAAAAAAAAAATGTTCACCTTATTTTGTAACCATTATCACATGCTTCTATCATGTGAATAATGGACTGCCTAAGTAGCAGATTTCTGGGAGTCACTAAGCCTCAGATAGGAGAGCATCACATGTGTGCAATTTTTTTCTATAAATATCTTGCTCATCAGGGCCTCAGAATACACGGCATATTAAAATGGTCCTTCTTCTATTTTTGGCCTCATTTTCGTAGAAAGTTGTCTCCTCAGAGGTTGCCTATATGGCCATTCTCTCCCCACTAATGCTTTCTTCTGAACTGATCCTTTTTCATGTTTACTTCGGATTCTTCCATCTCTTCTGGTTAAGTTTTTCATCCTGTGTATGTGCTTAGCAGTAAACTTCTCCAAAACTTAACTGTAAATGTACCGGGGATATTTGAGCTTTAATTTCTCTCCTGTTGAAACACACCAAATAGTAACGGAAAAATATTGCATGACTTCATCCCTAGAAATGTCTCTGATAAATTCTGGCTAACTGTACAGGGCCTGAGATCCCTGCAAGGGAGTTTCCTAGCCTTTCAATGTTTGGAGTACCACGTAAGCCTGAGGCTAAGACTTTCCACTTGTTGCGGAGCCTGGTCCTGTCTCTCCACTGTGACCAGTTTAGCCTAATGTAAATTCCTTTACTAACAGGCGCTGGCACTTAGAAGCATACCATCTTCTCTCGGAGATAAAGCTCTAGGGGAACAAACTCAAAAGAGATGCAGACAGCAGTATAAATTATCCTTAAGACTAGTAAGAAATATTTAGGCTAGGCTCAGCCACTGTCAAATTCTCCACCATCAGCTGAGCAGCAGTAATCCTGTGCATGTAATCTTGTAGCAAATGTGAGGTAATTGGATTTAATTGAGCCTGCAGTAATAAAGAGTTAAGATAAGCTGAATTATCTTGCATTTTCTGCAGACTAAGAACATACAAAGGCAGCTACCACGGCAGCTGATGTGCGGTAGCTTGTTAAGCTCTGGAAACTAACTTCATTGTATGCCTGGGGAGCTCTCAAAAGCCACAGATAGGTATAGCTAGTACCACCACTGCTGTGGAACTAGCTATACCAATGGAAAAAAAAAAAAAAAGAAAAGAAAATTAAAAAATATTTTAAAATCAACCCTGAAGCAGATCTGAGTATGAGACTGGCTACACCACTGCACTGCAGGCCGGGGAGCAAGCGCTGAGGGCAATGGCAGGGCAGACCCACCCAGCAGAGACACATGGTCCCCAGCAGCCCCAGGACAGTCACTGGGGTTGGGCAGAGCTGGGGGGACAGGAACAGGCTGTGGCCAGGCTGGGACATCAAACCAGCCAGCTGGGTCTGGATCAGCAAGGCCAGGCACAGATGCTTCATCAGGCACCCACAGGCCAGGGCCTGAGCAGAAAAGTGGTCCCTAAGGTGTAGGAGGCCCCCAAAGAGGCTTCTTGCAGCCCTTTCACCCCTAGTGGGCCCTAAATTGCCTCACAAACATTTGCTAAAATAGCTATGCTTGGAAAGGTGGCAAACCCTCAGTATACTCTGTCCATGTGGCTTGAAAAGTAAATGGAAACTGTCAAACAAAACCTACATGGACAGCAGAGAAGCAGCATAGGATGGGAGAAGGAAGGCACGTGTACGTCCTTTCCCTGGCTAACTGCAGGCTCAGGGATTCAGGGAGAAAAGTTGTATACAGGCGTACAAGCAGTATAGGGAATCTAGAGCGCTGCAAACAATTCAGAATAAAATGGAAAAAAGGTCTGGACACTATTGAATCTTATATTTCTGAGATCCTGCAGAATGTGTCAGAGAGGCAGAGAAATAGACTGGATGTCTTCAAAGATTAAACTTTGCATCCACAACAAATTACTTTTTCTCCCTCTTAGTATCCTTTCTGGGAAACATAAGCCTTCCGAGCTTTCATTATACTTATTTTCTTAATATCTCCCACACACATTATCTTAAATGCTCTTTCCCTCAGTGGTAAAAAACATTTTAATCAGGAACGTGTAAATAAACACTTAGGTCCATATTCCTATCTACGTGCAAAATAAGAAACAAAGGAGGCAGTAGAAGTGAGACATGGTTCTAAGCCTTTGTACTCAGATGCTACTGGGAGACTGTCCCCAACTCCAGCACAAATTGGGACAGCTTGAAGGTCACAGTAATCTGCATCTAATTTCCAGGGCTGAGATGTATCCTAAAACCAAGATAATACCTGTTGGAGCACACTGTACTAGGTATCTGCTTGTGCCAGGGATTCCCTTACACATGCTGTTTTCAAGTTCGTTGTTGACTTTGCTCATTTTTTTCTTTGGACCCACAAATATGTGAAAAGTCACCGTAGTGAAACCAGATTCCTCCCTCATCCCTTTTCCTGTGAAGGCCTGCAACACCAAAGGTGGTGGAAAGCTACTCTTCTGTCAGCCCACCTTTGGTTAGCCTTAGCAGACAATACAGACGCCGTCACAGCTGCAAGTGGGCAAGGAAGAAGGGCTACTTCTGAGGGGGTAACAACAAAGAGAAACTCTGTCCGTGGCACTCTGAGATGTCGCCACATACCAGCAGGTCAGAGAGCTTCCACGAAGGCTCTGGGTAGCTCTTCACTTCTCCAGCTAGCCCTCACCACCTCGCCCGGGATGGTAAAAATGGCTCCTCGTTTCCTCTTGCAAAACAGCCCCACGTCTCCTGGCTGCTGAGCTGAGTTTGGGACTTTTTTTGGCACCTGGCACAGCTGGCGGCCGAGCGCACACACCCTGGCATGCAGGCTGCCAAACGGCTCGCAGCCCAGCCGCAGCAGCCGGGCAGGCCCCATAGTCTGTCTAGACCTCTGGACGGCAACCAGATTAACCATGCAGGGTCCAGGAGGAAAACTTGGACCATGCCACGCAGCTCAGTGCTCTTTACGACCCTCTGGGACACAACAAGATAGCTGAAATCCCTAATAGCACCTGCCTTTAAAGGTCTATATTCTTTTAGCAAATGACCTATTAATTATACCCCGGTGACTAGTTGTAGCAGCGGTATCCAGTCTCTGTAGCTAAAGTAATAGAAATAACCTAATCACTCCTCTGGTTTTCCCACTCAGAAAGTTACTGTGCATTAACTCAATCCATCATACAAAACATTTCATTTTGTTTCTGCATTTTCAGCCCTAAAAGGAGACTGTCGAGCTTTTATGATAAAAAAATAATTACCTCCTTCAACAGTGGTCCTGTTTAAATGGATCTTTTAAAGAGACATCTTGAGTGTATTTTTCCTTTCTTTTACCCTGACAAGAAGAAATGAAACATTTCTCAGCCCATTATTCCCTTCTTCCTCCAAATTAATATAAAAAAAAAAAGCTGGCCATGTTTATTATCTCTCTTCTCTCTTATGAGCGGTTGTTTGTTTAGTCAGAACTTGATAAAAAGCTAATCAAAGTCAGTATGCTTTTTGAGCTCTCTTAATTAACTCTTGGCTGAGATGACACCAAAACAGAGTGTCAGTGTAACATATTTTACTAGAATGTTCAGTAGTTGGTGTTTTAAATCAATAAATTATTTTTTTTAGTTGTTGTTGTTTCTTGACTAGGTGTGATTGCTGGCAGCTTCTGCTAGGAAACTAGCCTGGCATCTTCCATGATAATACTCTTAACAAAACTTCCCTTTATAAGATTTGTCAGCCTCTAGCTATGTGTATGAAAGGCTTCAGATCGAGGTGGACACTGGACTCTTGAATTTTTGTGGAAAATTTGACATGGCAAGGTCCAGCCACCCCCAAGAGTGAATGTGGGGAAAGGATGGTGTTTTGCACATTTTGTAAAACTTTAAAAACCTTTTCTTAAATCTAGAGGTTCACAGAAGGTACTTGAAATCCAAGGGGAGATGAATGGCTTACATATATAAAAACATTTCTGCTTTTTTCCACCCAATATGGTCCAGTTATAAGCCTTTGAAAAACAACAAATTCACCTGTTGTTTAGAAATCTATAGCTAATTGTCTAGAAATCTCACCCTTCCTGCACATGTTCCAGGTGGAAGCTGCAGAGGGCAGAGCAAGACTTCACTTTTACCTGGGCAAAGCAGAAAAGGAAAGAGCTGGAGCAACCAGGTCAGGGAAAGGGCTCCAGGGCTAAGGTGGGAAGGGGGCTGTGGGCAGGGCAAGAGGCAGCAGAAGGAAGGGACCTCGGGAGGCAGCACGGGAGGAACAGGTTTGCGAAGGGAGATTTGGACCTGGCCAAAGACTGGAGCAAGGGGAAAGGAGGTGGAAAGGTGGAAATGGGCAGTTTGGAGAGTAGTTTGTGAGAAGAAGCAAGGAACAAGAATAGTTAGGAAAAGAAATAAAAGATGAGCAGCCTGGAGGCTAAGAGTGACCACATGAAGAAGCCATGTGGGCTATCCTTTCCCATTAGGCTATCAGTGTATTTTCTAACAAGTAACAAAGCAGCAACTGAATTACCACATGTGGTTGCCAAAATATTACGAGTACCTACTGACATCACTACATTTAAGAGGAACACCACTGTGTCAGTAGGATAGAAAACCATTCTCCACTATGGCATTCAAAAACATGCTTCAAATCATATGCAAGCTTCAGGTCTCATCTTTCCCTTTGCCTTGCCTCAAACATTTTTCTCCCATCACTTGTGTTTCTTGCAGAGCTCCCAAGCTAGTGGTTCTGAGGTTCTTTCCCCCATACCTACCACTGTCTTTGCTAGCATTAGCAAGATAGCAGAGAGGAGCAGTGCACCTGCTCCCACCTATGCTGTGAGCAGCAGGTCCAGTTATAAGAGACCCTTGCAGCCACCCAGTTGACCAAGGAGCCATTAAATGTGTTATACAGATCTCAGGGGCTGAGAAGGGTTGGGGCTGTTATTGCTGGGCTCACAGCGGCATACACCACCCAATCTGTACTGCTTGACTCTGGCACATGCAGTGAGTGCCCAAAGCAGCAGCTGCTGTGTCTGAGTGCAGCATCTGGGACTTCCACTTCGGATCTGTGTCATAGATCAGAGGGTGAGCTGGGGAGTATGCGAGATGAGTACGGGAATTAGCCAGTGATTTGAAGAGAGAGGGAAGACTGGGATTCTGTGGCAGCAAATGGTGTCTGCAGATTGGGACGTGCCTGCAAAGGGTGCCCAGAGAACAGAAACATGAGGGGATAGGGTTGTTCTGGGGAGGGTGTGAGAGCATAGGAGGTGAGAGGGGCTTGAAACAGGGGTAGGGACATCGGGTTTGGGCACTCAGATGGACATAGCCATATGATGCGTTGCATTTCTTTCTGGGATTTCCCAAACACAAAAGTTATGCCACAAAGTCCAGTATTTCTGGGAAGTGATCAGCTGGACAGAACTTGTGTAGAAAATCTGATACTTTCCAGAAACATGTACATCTTTGTATTTTTCATTTATATGGCACTGATTGCTGTTTCTGTGCAGTGACTATGAAATAACAGACAAATGTGCGTTAAGAAAGAACAAAGGACAAACAGTGTCTACTTCAGCATTACTGAGAGAGGAAAGAGTTTATGTGATGACAGCAAACTAATTGTCTTCACATGAAGTGTCTGATATACTCAAATGGTTTTTGCTGTTGAAGATTAATTTTCTTATCTTAATAAAATACATTTGTGCCACTAAATAGTATAGCATATAGTATTAAGAAAGCCTCATTCCAGTACTTCTGTTATTTATCTGGCATGTGAAATCCTTTTTCTGCTACAAATAACTGCATTTAAAAAACCCTGGTTCACAGGCAGTGATACTTAGTTTCCTACAATAACAGAGCATTGCCAAGCAGCCAGGGCAATGTTCATATAAGCAGCTACATAAGCAACAAAGCCTAACTGTAAAAGGAAAATACTCTATAGAATTGACATAACATGTCACCCTTATGACAGAATTCCCAGCATAGCTACATACTAGGAAGAAAAGCAGAAATCATATGCGACAGCTGTATTCCTCTCTGCTTTCAGTCTAGTCTTTGCCTGGTTTTTATAACCTGCCCTGAGAAATATAACTTGAGATCATTCCAAGTAGCTAACCAAATAGCTACAGCTGTATTTTATTGGCAAGTGCCGTTTGCATTGTATTGGAGAACTGCAGAGCTAGAACAGGAGGAATCTGGGGAGTAGTCACTATGAGGGAGTCAATTCACCCTTCGCGGCCTAGGAAGTTCCTGTAGGTTTTGAGGTAATTAGCAGTAAAAGAGCTTTTGCTTTGAATTATGGTTCTTACGTGCAACTACTCTGATACTGGGTAATTCCACAGAGATATTTTTATATCTGATAGGCAAATACAATTAAATATGCAGCAACTATACTGTAGAATATCAAGAATCACAGAATGGTTGAGCTTAGAAGGGACTTCTTGAGATCATCTAGTCCATCACCACTTCTCAAGCAAGGTCAAATGGAGCTGATTGCCCAGGACTCTGTCCAGAAATATTGGAAATATTTCCAAGGATGGTGACTCCACAGCCTCTCTGGGCAACACATTCCTGTGTTTGACCACTCTCACAGTAAAATGGATATTTTTGTGTGTTCAGACTGAGGTTTTGAGGTTTTTTTGGTGTTTTTTGTTTTTTTTTTTTCCCATTGGTTCTTGCCCTGTCACTAGACACTGCTGAAAAGATCCTGGGTCCCTCTTATTCATGGGTATTTATAGACATCGATAACATCCCACTAAACTTTCTCTTCGCCAGGCTGAACAGTCGTAGTTCTTGCAGCTTTTCCTCACAGGAGAGATGCTCCAGTCTTTTCATCATCTTTGTGGCTTTTTGCTGGACCCTTTCCAGGATGTCCATGTCTCTTGTGCTGTGGAGCCTAGAACTGGACCCAGAACTTTAGATGTGGCCTCACCAGCACTGAGAGGAAGGATCATTTCTGTTGACCTGCTGACAATGCTTTTCCTAATGCTATACTGTTGGCCTTCACCACAAGGGCACATTTCTGGCTCACGTTCAGCTTGTTGAGCCTCACATAACTTTCTGCAAAGCTGCTTTTCGGCTGGGTGGCCCCCAGTATATACTGGTGCACAGGGTTATTCCTCTGCAGATGCAGGACTTGGCATTTCCTTTGCTGAACTTCATGAGGTTCCTCTGTCCCCAGTTCTCCAGCTTATCCAGGTCCCTCTGAATGGCCGCAACACCGCCTGGTGTATCTACCACTCTTCCCAGTTTTGTGTTGTTTGCAAACTCACTGTGAGTGCCCTCTGTCCCACTGTTAGGGTCATTAATGAAGATGTTGAACATTATTGGTCTCAGTATTGACCCCTGAAGTATGCTCCAAGTGATCTGCCTCGAACTGGGCTTTGTGCCACTGACTGCAATCCTCTGGGTCAGGGCATTCAGGCAGTTTTCAATCCACCTCACTGTGTACTTATCTAATCTGTACCTTGTCAGCTTGTCCATGAGGATGTTGTGGGACAGTGTCAAAAGCCATACTAAACTCAAGTTAAACAACATTCACCAATCTCCCCTCATCCACCAAACCAGACCTTGAAAAAAATAATCAAGAGTGGCCTTACAGTGACATCAACCTGCTGCCTCAGCACTTGTAGATGCAACCTGTCAGGCTGTGGACTTCAGTATGTCTGGTTTCTTTAAGTGCTGTCTAACGTTGTTCTCCTTCACCAATGACAAGTCTTTCATGTTCCAGACTTTCCCACTGGTCTCAAGGGACTGAGATATTATCATATTATTTATTATTTTATGTATAAATGAATACACAAATATATACCATTTATTTATAATAAATATTGGCTAGATCCTCAAAGCTACGTAGGTGTTTATTTTCTATGAAAATTATCTACTGTAGCCAATATAATAATAAAATAATAAATAAAATATCTTAGCAGGGGTCTGCAAGCAGCATCCTTGTCTATAAAGTGGTAATCTATTATTCTGTTGAGTAAGGAGTCACCAAGAGATGGGCTGCCACAAACCTTAAAGAAGCATCAGGGAAGAAGTCTGAGAGGATGAGTAGGCTGTGAGAGGTAAGACCTGACTTTCCCTGCATTGGGAAAATAGTGAGAACTTTTTCAACCATTTGATATGAAAAATAAAAAATAATTTGTTGTTGTTGTTGCTGCTGTTGTTACAATCAGCTTTCCTCTCCCTTATTTATTTTCATGGGCTGTATTCAGATCTCTTTATCCACTTGTTAGTCTCAACATTCTGCAAGTCAGGGGACTGCTGGCCGGGAAGTCCATAGTGAGCTAACCCAGCATTCCAGAAATTCACATTCTCCAGTCATATACCAACAGGCGCATTTATGAAAATGAAAATTTTGAGTACATTAGTTTGGTATTTCATAGTAGCAAATCCAAAACACAATTGTCAATATTACAAAATTATTTTCCTATCCTGCAGCTGAGCTGCAGGACAAAAATATGTACCTTTCCACAACCCCACTTATTTCAACTGAGGTTTTCCAAGGAACTAGAGTTAGCTCACATAAATCAAACAGCAAGTGCTGGAAAGACTCGGGCTATCAATTATGATGGAATATAATAAAGGGAAGACCCAGTGCCATTTCATTTTATTTCACACATGTAATTGTCAGGGCTCAGTGACACAACACTATCAAAAAGTGATGTGGCTGTTCTGAAAAGCATGATTGCTTGATTATTTTTCCCCTTGTGAGTTGTTGCATCTTTCTGAAGCCCTGAGCTTCTTTCTGAGATGTTGTTTCTTCTCCCAGAATAATAAATAGTTTGTTTGTGGACTGCCCTTCTAATTAGAAAAGCAAACCACAAATGTTCTTGAAAGAGAACTAAATTCCGTAACTAAGCCTCTACTCACTGAAAACATACCTCGCTTGGAAAGGCTACAGGAGAACTGTGCCACAGCTCAGCTGTTTATAAGCAGCCCTCCATTCACTCCCATCTCTGGGACGAGATGTGACAACAATACCGTAGCCTGCTCACTGTTCTCCACTCGCCTTTTGTGCTTGTACTCCCAAGGTCCTCTCTCACCACTTCTCAAGCTCAAATCTGTGCACGGCTGGCTCTACCCTGGGCCACACTAAGTTCTCCTCACAGCGTTGGGAAGTGCCTTATCTCACAACTAATCAATCAAATTATTTTTTTTCTTTTTTTTTGCTAATTGCAGAGCAATTTACTATTAATATGTGTCAAGATTTTACAAGGTTGCTGTCAATTAATCTTGAATTCTGAGATGTCCAGTCAGTTTGAAGTGCATTGTAGTAATTTCAAAGAAATAATGGCCATGGCAAATTCGAGCCTAAAAAGAACATATGTTTAACACAGATGGTATGTATTCAAACACTTGTACAGTTGAATCCACTTTTAGAGTCTACAAATACAGCCACCTTTTACATATACTGTAAGAAATTCAGATCCCCAGATTTCCATTTGCACATCAAAACACTTATATTATAGCCAGGCGTCATGCATACGATGAAATTGTTCTGTTTAAAAACAAAACCAGATTGCCATAATAGGATACCATTGTATCTGTGAAATTAGTCTGTCTTAATACTAAGGAAAAACATCTGGTTTTAATGGAACAAAAATACCTCAGCCAATATAGCAAATAACACTGTAAAGTTTCCAGACTTTCCACAGAAGGAATTCCTTGGTAAAGGTGACTTAGGCTTCCCGTGTTGCCACATTGAAGACTGTGATTCAGACATTTCCTAGGAGGGAATAATTGGATTGGCTTTGTGTTGACTAAATGAAATGCTTAAAAAAAACTAACCCAACAACAAAGAACCCCTATACAAAACCAACTTCAATTTAAACTTGCAAAGTTGAAGGGCTTATGAAACAAGGCACAGTAAACTAGATATTGAAAGAATGTCTTCTCGGCTTCCTTTAGAATAGCTTTTACAAAAGCCATTTATATAACTATGCCATAGGTCCTTGATAACACAAACTATTCCTTGTTTTGAGAATCATTACAGATACACGTCTTGGAGCACATCTGTAACCCTAGGATGCCATTAGTTCTCATCTGACCACAATCCATGCCATCTTCTATAGAAAGGTTACATCACTGTGAGCAGTAACTGGCTGCTAAGTTTGACAGACATTTTAACAGGATGAAAGATTAAAAGTCTGTTCGGAAGATTTACAGTAAGATCTGTTGCTAAGATCTGTTGATCAGGTTTCCTATATAAGAAGCCTTCTGGTATACGCACACCATGCAAGCAACTGAAGGTAGGTCCCTCTGTTGGGAAGCAGGAATACCATATATTGACCCTGTTTCTGCAAAAACTGTCAAGAGTAATGTTACTCTTCAGTAACTCTTTACTTCAGTTGTCCCACTGAAGTCAATTAGATTAGGGCAATTGTCCTGCTATGCACAAGTGTTTGCAGGATCGGAGACTGCTGATAATGGTAGCAAAAATGAGAAGCTTTGAGGATTGAAGTAATTTTAAGGGACAGCTTAAATTAAAATTGTTTTAAACCAGCAAACTATTTTTGCATACTTTCATTTTAAATGAAGTATAAAATTTGTTCTCAAATAGACTGCACGTCTTACAAACCAGCAGCATTTCCTACTCCAGGCACTTGCAAAGATTTTAATGTTTTATGAGTGTGGAGTTATTTCTAAACAACACTTTTGAGTGCTTGAGATATTTTGTTCTTGAAAATGGAAGTGAATTAAGCTGTATATTCAAACAGGCAGTTCAAAGACATATTGAAACAATTCATATCAAACAAAGGCTCACAATGAAAGCAACAGCCAGTAAGCATAAAAACACAAACCTTTTAAAAACAAAGCAAATGGAGCCAATGTTTTATCATCACCATTAGACAATGAGAAGGAACTTAAATGAGTTCTTCCTTTTACTACCATTGTCCATGGTTTGACTAACCTCCTCTGTGACATTGGTTTTACCAGCCCTTCTCTACTTTCCCTTCTTCTATCCCCAAGCCTTTGTCTCTGGGTTTACTGCAGCCTCCTCACAAGCAATATAAATTAAATTGGAAAATGTTCTCAGAATAAGAGTGTTCATACCTGTATGAAATCATTCAGAGAAAGTTGCACCACTAATTACATGGAAAATATTTTTTTTTCTTGTGTAGACTAGACCTCAATCTTGTCAGTTCTTCTTCTGGAACTATTTCTCTAGAGGGGGTTTCACTTCACCTGGTTTTAGATGTTTAGAAGTCATATATCAAAGTGCAAGTTATTCAGCCTTACATCCCTTCATAGTTAAAAAAAAAGTATGTCAGACAGTACCGGGAGGTATCCCCTAGTATCATCTTGAGTACCATTTTCAGATTACATGGCTTACCTTCAGTAGGAGCCTGTTTATATGCACACCTGTGAGGGTGGTGATAATGACTGATGGAATTAGTGTCTGTATGGAAGTCATATCAGATTTAAAACATCCAAATTTAGGAGAGCCTGGAAAGCATCCCAGGGGCTCATTCTTAAATAAGCATTGAGGACTTGATTCAGCTGGTTCAGATGTACCCCTAGACGTAAGTGTCCAGCATTCATCTCAGATGCGTGAAGGTATCCAAGACGTCTGTGTGGGCTGGCAGATATAATACGGACCTGTTTGTCCTACTTGTTTCAGGAGAGGCAGCTGTAGGCCAGATGGCACAGCCTTGGGCATCTCAACTGGCATTAGATATCTATGTTTAGGCAGCTGGATCGTGCCCTGAGCACCTTGTCTGCTATACTCCTTTCTAGATGCCGTTGACTAAACCTCTGTTGACAATAGTGGGAGCTTAGAAAAGTGTCCCATACGTGACATCAACATACGATAACCAAAATTTATGCATCTTAGACTCAAACTGAATCACACTTATAACTTCTTAAACACAGTTTAGGGTAAGATTCTTTCCATCCCTCAATTTGATCTTGAATGCTAAGCCCATATTGACCATCTGCCTGTGGATCTAATCTCTTTCATTGTAGTGTCTGCATTTCTCCTACCTTGACCATGACTTGCTGCTGCTTAAATGAGTTTGCCTTATCCTTCTCTTCAATCATATCTCAGAAAACCTTTGTCTTCCCACTTCCTGTCCTGTTCTCTGTTCAAATTCCAGCTCCAAACATGTCCTTCAAGAATAAAATAGCATCTGCCTAGGCATGAAATGGAATCAGGGCATGTTCTCAGCCTCTTTATCTAGGCTGGGGTCAGTGCCTACAGATGCACAAAATGTGGTGAATTCAGACACTCTGTTGTTGATATAAATATGTGGCTTTCGTAACAAAACCATGCCATTCAAAAGCATATTAAACGTTAAATTTCTCTGATCTAAGCTATCTGAAGTAAATCACAATGTGGGGAAGAGGAGGGTGACTACGTTGCTGACCACTGCCTAGCATGCGTTGCTTAGGATTCTTCGTTTAACAACTGCTACCTATCTTGCTTTCAAAACCTGCCCCTTCACCTTCCAACCCTAAAATCAGCAGAGAGAGAGATTTGGTGTTGCCTTGCCTTCTGGCTGCTTCTCAACACCAAACTGTGCACCTCTATCACAATGCTCTCTCACCTGATAAAAAGCATTCCTTCTCCATTCCACTGTACACATAAATAGACTTCCATTCCACCATACACATATAGTGAAAACCACTAACCCATATACATAGTTTAAGTAGAAAGACACATAAAGTCAGTAAAGCCTACAAAGGCATTATTTCCTCTGTTCTTTCACCAAAAAATGTTTATTTCCTTTTTCTTTTTTAAATCATGCATTAAGGTTCATGCTTCAGGCCTAATCTTGCAAACACATACACACATGAGAAAATATCACATCACAGCTCTCAGTTGAAATCAAAGAGATCATTCACATGCGTTTGCAAGACTACATTTTTCAACTCCTTGAACAGGTCTACCTTCATGTTAGTTTGCAGAGTGCTATGTGTGTTTTGAACGCAGTTCAGCATCTGCAAGATTTATCTTACAAAACTGTCATCGGTGGAAAGGACCTTTAGCTGAGCAATAGCAGGCTAAAAAGAACACAAATTGAGATTCAATAGTTGTTATTTCTAATCAGCCCTGATGTGAAGGAGTGAATTTTATTCTCTTTCCTAGCAGTTGGCAGATTCACCTTGTGACTTTGTGTCTTATACAGTTAGCAGAACAGAATGGCAGCCTCACTTGTGAAGTTATTGTAAATGTTATTCATAACAAGCTAATTTGTTGTTGTTCTGCTAAACTGGAACTCTCGTTTCTCAAGGGCATTTGCTCATTGTGATTGTGAACTGTTGCATTCATGTTTTATGTTTGGTTAATCTGATGAGTGCTGTAACCTGACTTGTCCTCTTTGGGAGAGTCGTGTGATCATAACTCAGCCCTGAAGGGTGGGGTTACAGTCTGAAGTCTCTCAGAAAAGAAAAATAGTTGGTATTTACCTCGGGTAAAATCACTGGTGTTATACCACTGAAGTTTGGCTCAGTACCAAACAAGTCATGAAGAAAAGACTCGTGGCATAAAGAAATAAAAAAAACCAAAACACCTCTGGCTGATAATTCTGTGTATGTGAACATGCCAATGCAAACAGAAAGCCAAAGAGGGTTTGTGAAGATGTTACAAATATCTTCAGAGTTTTTCTGTGATTTGAAACTGCCTGCAAAAACTCTCCTGCTAAGCAAAGGTGTTTCCTTAGCAAAGTCTCACACTCCGTGATAATAAAATCTATGATGTTTATTCAAAAAAGAGGCTGCTGCTCAGCAATTTCATCAATCCTGTAATGACATAAAACTAACCAGCATGGCGTTGGGTCCATGTGCCATGTGACTGCATGTTATAGCAGCGAGAAGTGAAACACAGGCCTGAAGCCAGAACAAACGAGCAAGCGAGAAAGACACGGCTGTGGAGCAGGGAGCTACAGCCAAAGCCTAAGAATCAGATCTCAATGCCAGAGAAAATGCTGGATGAAAGTCTGCTCCAGCCCTCCCTTATTTCAGTGGGGTTTTTTTTTTGTTTTCTGGAGGGTTTTTTTTTGCCCACTTCAGCAGAAGTCACACAGCAGCAGCTCATCTGCAACTGTGGGTAGCCCTGTGCGCTCTTTGACACTGAGAAACCGAGCCGATCTGCAGGGGTTGTGAGCCAGCCAGATTGGCGTGATTGTCCTCGTACTCACTAAAAAACATTGATAAATCACTAAGCATACTGAGTTTGCTGTAAGCTGAAACAGCGAAGAATAATAGCAGGTATTCTTTTAACCTTAACTGGTTCTGAGCCCAAGGGTTTCCTGTTAAAGAAATCATACATGTTTATGTCCCGTGACAGACATTTCAGGAGCCTCCAAACTGCACGTAGGAGCGAGCTAGCTAAGGCAGGCTAGCTGCTAAAGTTCAGAAATAACCTGCTTGCTCCTGAGCCCCCTGTCAGAGCCAAGGGCTTGACAAAGTCTTTTTGACGGCGCGTCTGGGCTCCAGCCGACAGCACCACATTACATGAGCCTGCATGTAACGTAACTGGTTTCAGCTAGCTTGCGGAAAAGGCCCTTGAAAATATCGTTGCCGATACTTTCTTTTCCCAGCTAAGGATAACAGAAGTGACAATGATTACATGATGTTAATGTATAACCAGCCTACTAACCAGCCTACTAACTAATTTAAATAGCAGCCTTGTGCATGTGGTTCTTGCACACTTCCAGAGTTTCTGCCAAGCTGGGGCTAAAGAGCCTGATTCAGGTAGAGTAAGTTTGGTGTAAGGAGAAAATTCATGCCTAAGCTCAGAGTTAACCCAAGCCCCAGTAGCCCCGACTCTCCCAGCTTGTCTTCAACCCGCGATGTGCATGTGATGCAAGTTTGGACTCACTGTACAGTTAGAGTCACGTTCAGGAAGCAGTGAGGGAGTATCTACTTTAGTCTTACATCAGCTCTTTCGTCACATAGCTCCAGGTTCACTGTCACTTGGAGATCTGCTTTTCATGCCACTACCATTCCTGTGCCTGTTAAAGTAGCAGGCAGGAACAGCCCAGTCATCTTTGGTATAATTTTAGAGTGGTTTTTGTATGGAGCCTGACCATCCTGCCTTTTCTCATCAGTATTTTATTAACTAGAACTATTTTCTATTAAGCTGGATTTATTTGATTAAATGCATGATCCTTTCCATCTGCCTGAGTTCATGTCCACTAAACTGTGCCCCACTGTCCAGCTGCATAGACCCACCAGCCCTTCAGTGCTAGAGAAAGGATTCAACACCCAGCACAAAGTTGCACTTAGAACTCAGTGAATTAACATGTCAAGTAAAAGCAGAGTTCATGCTTACTATCACCTGTTTTAGCTGTAGTGTCTTTTAGTAAGATGATATCCTTGCAGTGAAAATAAGATTTTACAAGGACATGGGGTTTTTTTCCATCTGACGTAATGAAGACTCAGAGAGCTTTTCCAGTCCTGTATTCCTTAACAAACAAATCTGTCTCCTTTACTCCAGAATATGGACTTTTTCTGTGACATCAGCATGGGCTCCTTCACTTCATTTGGCTTTTATTTTTGGCATATGTGACCAAACATAGCAAATTCAACAGCGCAAAACACAGATACAGAATGAAGCACTGTTCAAGCCATTTGCCTTCCAAATTTCCAGGAAATTTCAGCTCTATTGGTTTTAGTTACTTCATTTTGCCATCAGAGTATTTCGTGCAGGTAATATTTTGTTCCCAGATAGTGGCTCTTGTTTTTTTCAGAACCCACTCCCAGCCAAGGGCTCTGACAGAGGCCTGCTTTGTCTAGTATCTAGCTCATGATCAGCACTGAGTGAACTTCTGCATAATGCAGGACAACTAGTTTCAGTGGTGTATACTAAGTATTCTTAAAGGTATAGCTGAATTCACTTGATAAGGCCTCTGATTTAATAGGACTGACCCAAACAATATGGACCTTGCAATTTTAGAAGTAAAGTCACCGTGTTACTGCATTTAATAGTCATTAGGCTTCTACAGCTAATAAAAAAAAAAACCAACTATATGTAGTAGCTTTTGAGTTAACAAGCAATTTCAGGGAACATGTACAGATAGCTTCATATTTTACATATCAGTATAAGTGTATCTCTTGAAGAAATGTCTTCTTTTAGTACATTCCTGGACTCCCTCAGGTGTCCAAATTAATTCCAGTCAGGTGACTCAGTTTTGTAGGTTATCTTTTGTCAGAGTGAAGAGGGGCAGGGACTTAATGGGCAAGTTTAAGTTCATTTATTGTCTGTCTTTTTTAATTAGAAGCCATAAGTCATTTAAAATTTTGCCAATATTCCTTTCTCTGAAAAACTCACACATTTAGGATATGAAAGCAAACTGGCTCAAAGGAGCTCCCCTTCAGATCACATCAATACTGGGAAAGTCCTCAGGAGAGCTCGCAAATGTAGAGGTGTTTCATTTAAACGACAAGAAAGTGCTTTGTCTTATGGTAGCTGGTTGGATTCAGGGATCAGAATGACTCCTTAGCTCTGCTGCAATTTGCAGCACTGACATACAGTAAAACTCCACTGCCAGGCATCGCCTCTGTGCTGCCGTTTCATCTCTTTCTAACGACAATGAGATGCAGTACAAGTGTACAGGACTGCACAACAGAGAGATGCTGGGCTCAGCTGGGAACGAGAGCCTGAATGGGGAGTTACCTCCTCGCAGAGACTGCAGAAAAAGAAAGGAGCACACTTCCTGAGTGAAAGGAGGTACAAAGGCATTAAAAATGCATCCACTCATTAAAAATGCATCCTTCAGGTAAGAGTCAGCCTATGTCACTTGGTGAAATGAAGCTGGCAGAATGTGTGTTTTCATTTTATGTATTTTGCTTGATGGCTTGTTTGTTTTCAGTTTATGTGTGTTTCCTTTGCAGTGGATACCGCATTCAGGCAGAAGCATTTTTCTTTTGTGCATCTTTGCATTACAAGGGTAACCTTCCCTTTTCTGCAAGATTTGACTTCAAAATCTGATTCAAAACATGACACAGTGTGGTTGGATGTTAACTGCTTCTCAGTGATTCTTTCAAAAGTAGGAGCTTACCCCAGGCACTTTACCACATGTAACAACACCCTAATTAACTGTTACTGCCATCAGAAATTTTTAACCTCTTCATCTTTTTCTCACCTACCATATCCTTGCCCGCCACACTTCGTCCAGTTCCTCGAAATGTCGAGCATTTGCACAACATTGATTACAAGCTCAGCAAAATTTGAAGTCTCTGTTTGATGCAGGCATTAGGAAGGCTCACAGGTGGAGAGCTCATTTTCTATTAAGCCCACTCCACTGTTTTTTTTTCCCTCAACAGAGTAGAGCTCAGCTTCATAAAGGGGAGCGCAGATGCATCCTGCATCTGAGGGCAGCTGAAGCTATATCCACATATCCACACATCCATGTACACTGTGTATGTGCATACTGTATATATACACAAGGAAGGAACTGGAAGGAACCAATTCAGCTTCCCTTCCACATAGCCCCAAATCAAGCAGCATTTAGTGAATTTTCATGAGTCTCAGAGGTCTGATTCTACCCAAGAAAGGTAGCTCAGGGCCAAGATAGGTGGCTGTTTTCATAAGCCTGGTACAGAATTTTCCAAGGTAGAGTGGGGAACAAATGTAGAGCTCATAAGTCTGGAGGATCTGGAGCCAGTGGAAAATCCCCGAGAAACAGTCTTAAATTACAGCAGTTCCTATAGCTGCTGTGGGTTACACCCAGTGATGTGTCAGTCGCTGGAACGGGGTCAGTAATGGAGCGAGCACACCTTTCCCCGCCTCCCCCTGCTTTTTTATTTCCCAGAAGACTCAGGAGTCTCTTATTCTGAACCTCTAGCACTAAGTTAATGACAATAAAGACCAATGATTAACTAGACATGCTAGGTTTTACTTACTGGAGCACTTAAAAATGCTGAGAGTGCAATTTCTCAACCTGTGGGTTGAAGCAGTTGATGGGGAGGGGGTGGAGAGGCAGCAGAGCAAGCACGGAGCAGTGCAGCAGGAGCAGGAGTTGCAGCCTCCTCCTCCTCGGTGAGCTGCGGTAGCCACGCTGTGCCGAAGGCATCATACCCTGGTGGGAACGCTACAGCCCAGGTGTGGGGCAGAGACATCATGGGCTATCAAAACGCGGCATGTCTCCGTACAGGAGCGATGGTTACTGTCCTTTTTTTCTTAGAAAGCTGACAAGAAAAGGAGCCCTGGGTTTTGCAACCTGAACCCCAGTTCTGTAAGAAAAAGAAAATCAGGCTGAGGAAGGAATGACAACATATAGCGATATCACCAATCAAACCAAGGCTATGCTAGAAGGGCGAGAACAAAGTTGGAAGATCTTCATAGAATATTTTATTTTTCAGAGTGCTATATTCTCCGTCTGTGTCTATTTGATTTACCCTCTTGCCATGGTCCCTACTGCACATTTAATTAGAAACTAGAGATTCCCCAGCTAACAAGGAAAAGTATCTTGGTAATTAAGGGCTCAGGAAGGCTGTGGCAGCAGCACTGTGGTCTAAAGCAGTGAGTCTATGGGATCCCACTGACTAGGGCATCAGATTCAACTTCTAGACCTAAAATCCGTTTCTATGAATGATGATGCTGTCCAGGTTCATGGGTCTTTGAAGTCCACAGGCTTTTATATGCCATTTGTAATGTACCCAGTGAGCAGCAGTTAAAAAATGGTAGGGTACATGTTGCACAAAATTGGAAGCGGTGAGCACAGATAATACTAATATATAATACTAATATAATACTAATATAAAGCACTGATAATACTACTGACAATAATATAATAATACACAAGTAGGTATTGAAAGTACTGCAGGAGAACTCATGGGTACAATTAGTATGCTGAGGTTGGAAGTGATCTCTGGAGATCACCTTGTCCATGCGTTAGCTGTATTGTAGGAACTACTTTAGGAACATTTATAAAAAGGGCCTCACTTTTTTAGGTGGTGACAACAAATGAATTACATTAGACATTTCTCATAGGAGTTCGAAAGAGTGCGAGTAGTTATGCCTGGCTGAAGACTTAGGTAAGGTAACTACAGAGACCTCAAAATATTCCTAGAAGGTGATGATAAGAGAGTTGGCCACATTAGAGCTCATTTTGGTGGACAAGAAAATATTCACTGCTCATTTAGAAAATTTATGCTTGCTTGTATATTAATGATTATGATTGCATTAAATTTATATTTTAACAAGCTTTAAATAGTTATTTTTAATGTTTAAACTAATTTGCAACATTGTAGACTGGAATGTATATATAGAGCAAGAAATGCTTTTAAAAAGCACACGACAAAATGTTTAAGAACTAGTTCTTAGATGCTAAATAAAGAACTGTGGTTGTGCAACCATGAAAAATGCAATGGATTAAAAAGAAAAAGATGTAAAGCAATAAAGAAATCCTCAAAATAAGTATTTGGAATCTGGGAAGTAAAGAAAAATGTCAGTGATGAGAGATTTTAACTTTAAAAAGGAAGGAGATAGTGGAAGCTGAAGGAATCAATGAAATGTCACCAGTCACAGTGAATGACCAATAAAACTTAAAATGATAACAGAGCTTTAAAAAAAGAACAAATTAGAACCAAAATGTACTCTTTAAGTCGTGCTCAGGTCCATTACAGGATATTGGTGGTGAACTGTAAATAATGATGGAAAAAGAAAACGGAACTCAATTTAGTTTTTTTGTTCCGTATTTGAGAAGCAGCATTGACATATTCTGTTGACAAATTTGCCATTCACAGTAGAAAATGAGCAACAGCATCTGCTGTATTCAAACAATTTTGAGTCAATAAAGTGTATGCTAATTTATGCCAGTGGTCAAGATGCATAGTCTGGGTTAGTGTCCCCTACCAGGATTTAACATCAGTGTAACTGGATGGGAATAGCATCACAATGGGAGAAACAGTCTTCATGCTTCACTGTCTAATATCGCCAGTTAGAATCACAGAATCCTAAAATAGTTTGTATTGGAAGGGATCTCAGGAGGTCCCTCGTGCACCCCTGCTCCAAGCCAGGCCAGCTGTGGGATTAGGCCAGGTTGCCCAGGGCTTTGCTCAGACAAGTCTTAAAACTCCCCAACTATGGTGCCTGCCCAGCCTCCCTGGGCAGCCTGTCCCTCTGCCTGTCCCCTGGCTTCTCTGTCCCCATGGGGAGAGGTTTCCGTACCCAGCCTAAACCCCTCTTGTGTCAGTTGATGCCTGCTGTACCTCGTTGCCCTGCCATGCACAGCTGTGAAAGGCCCAGCTTTCCCCTCTCCATCCTCTCCCCATAGGCACTGGGGTGGCTGTGAGGTGCCCCTGAAGCCGTATCTGCCCCAGGCTGGACAAGCCTCTGTTCACAGGAACATCCTCCAGTCCTGAGCACCACGGGGGGAACTCATTCCAGGTTATCGGTGTCTTTCCTGCACTGGGGGGGAACCAACCTGGCCACATTTTCCAGATGTGGTCTGACAACAAGTGCTGGGTAGAGGGGATAACCCCTGCCAAAAGCTCCTGGCTGTGCTCCTGCTGAAGCAGCCCGAGATGCTGCTGGCCATCTCTGCTGCCAGGGCTTGCTGACAGCTCCTGCCCAGCTGACTGCACCAGATCTCCTTCCCCAGACCTGCTCTGTGGACAGTCTGTCCCCAGCTTGTGTCATTACAAGAGACTTCCTTCCCAGGTGCAGTACTTGGTATTTGGTTCCTTCAATTTCATGAAGCTCCTGTTGGCCCATCCCTCCAGCCTGTCTAGGTCTCTCTGAATGACAGCCCTTCCATGGAAAGTACTGGCCAGCTACCCAAGCATCTGCAAATCCAATGAGACTGTGCTTCATGACCTCCTCCAGGTCATTGATAACAATATTAAGCAGCACAGGTCCCAGCATAGACCCTGCAATACCTACCTTGTTGCATGCTCCAAGCAGAAAACGATCCCCTGGCCGTGACCCTCTAAGCCTGACCACCTAGCTGGTTTCTTACCACTTTATCTGTCCACCCATCCAGGCTATAACATCCTAACTTGGATTGTGGGAGACACTGTCAAATGTCCATTTGTTCACACGGATGTGTTTTTGATATCACTTCAGACATTCACTCAGATCATGGCTTCATAACGGTGTTTAGTCATATTGTTTAAAGTAATCCCATGTACTCCCCTTCCCTCCTGGATAAACTGGCTTCTGAACAGAAAGCTTCTGGTTCCCAGTTTTGTACTTAAGATGCTTCATCTGCACCAGAACCTCGGACTTCCATGGGCTGTGGCCTCATGTACCTGTGGCTCACCAAGACCAATTTAGGCCTGACTTTTTGGTACTTCATGTTACACTGGCAGTGCTCATATAATGTACTCAGGAAAGGCATGCTCTGACCAGAGGATTTTTTCTTTTCCCATTTTCTTGAAGACGTGTCTCCTCACACACCTATTTCTCAATAGAGTTAAAGAAGTGGAACCATTTTGTCCAGAATTCAAGTACTTGAGCAGAAGTCCAAGACTTTTCACCCAATATGCCTAGCAGTTATTCAAAGAACATTTGTGATTAAAGACAAGGACTCTAGTAGACCTGTGGCACTAAAACTTGATATTATTAAGATGGAACAGAACATAAAGTGATGTAAATGGAAAAGATGATGTGTGTTTACCTCCTTAAAGGCATTTTCCTTGCGGACCATGTGAGTAGTAGATGAGTTGAGTGCACTGCCATCTACAGGTTGTCAATACAGCACCTTCCGGGCAATGTTTTATTATTTTTGGTTTTTTCCATCACTGACCCTGGCTTCTGTTCTGGTTTTCTGCAGCCCATGAGCATTCCTTTGGGTAACGGACTTCATTGGACTAGATTTATAGTGACAGGGACCTGCAAGCCATGCTGATGGAAAACTCATTATGGTTTGGGATTAGTTGCTAATCTTTGGGATTATTAAAACTATACTGCTTGGACATTCTTCTTTTTGTTTTAATTGCCTGTGTTATGAACAAAGGGCACAGCCAGTCTAGCATCTGGTGCATGTGTATAATTTCTTATGAGCATTGACAGACAAATAAATACGAGCTATTTTCAAAGTGACCTTCTCCTTCCATCCATATTAGAATGTTCTGACAAAATTCATAATTGACTGAAGTCTTTTTATAGCAGCAATGAACATAATGACCAGGGACAGAGTTTCCAGGCTGCCCTGTCTCTGCTCAATTTCCTGTCCTAGCCATGGCTCCAGTTGGGCTACATACGATCAGGGTAGCGCCTTTGCTCTGGCAGAGTGCAAAGACTCAGCAGCCTCCACTGCGGGGATTTGACTTCACAGCGGATAGCATTTCTAACTGGAAATAGTGATGCTTTGGAAGTATCTAGTAAAACCCAGCTGGCCATATGTCCTATTGTTCACAGAATGAAATGGAGATTAAGCCATCAGCAGCAGTCTACAGACAAATTGTTCCTAAATTCTAGAAAAATCTTGTTTGTTCTCTCTATAATACATTACTGAATTATATTGGTTTTTAGTACAGTTTATGGTTCTTGCTTCAGCCTATGGTAAGAAAAACCTCATGGATTCATGACAGAGACTTAAACTATTCTGTGAGCTTCCTGGCAACTGCACCAATTGAAATGGCTTCTTGCTACTTGACTATAATACGAACCCCCTTGAGTTCCCGTGGGCAATAAAATAGCTTCTTGCCTTTCAGTTCCTGAAAGCCTGAACGGTGTAGCAGGAACCTCAGCTATCTGCCACAAGAAAGAAAACACAGAAGAGCTAGCAGTTTACCATTTTAACCACTTTTTTTGGGTACCTAATGTGTCTTCACATTCCCTTGAAAGTATCTAAGGACCATGATCCCACCTAACAGGGCACTGGTGTGGAAAGAAAATTTTGACTCGTTAAAAAAAATCCCTCACTCTTCTTTGGCAAAACGCCAGCCTGAGACACATAGCTGAGTGCAGTCACTTGTGAAATAATTAACGCTTGCAGTGGCTTAGTCGATGTGATAGTTTTTGAATGACAAATGTCACTGCATTCCTAATGTACTCTTGGTGACCTACACATAGACACATATTAAATAACGTGTAAAATCAAGCACTTCACCAGCATTCAGCTACCTAGGCACAGAGGAATAAAGTGGAGTGTTAAAAGTGCCTTCAGTGTTTTGGTGGATTACAGGTTGGTACTGCAAGCATGAATCATTATATAAATGCAGTATTATCATGCAGTCTCTTAAGATGCTTCAACATTTCAGAAGGAATGTTTTTATACAGCTGTAAAGTACTGACAGTAATTGTGGACATGACGACAGGAGTGGGTGTGGACATGACCTCAGAGTAGGCACCAACGGCGTGAAGGAGTTTGGCTCCAGCTCTACTCCCAGCCCATGGCTCACAGGCATCTTTGCCTCAGCTCCTCCACCTGCGAAACAGGGATGATCAACCACATTGCAAAAGCCCAGAGCAAATGGCGTTATGTAAGGTTGAAAGCTTGGCATTTGATGACGTTTTTGTGTTTATAGTGCACTTTGATGCGGCCACTGAGAAAGGAGGAGAGCAGCAGGTAAGGAAGCAAGCCAGGTGCTTTCTCAGGACACCCATATGTACTGTGTCAATGATGACAAGAGAACATATACTTCCTGCTTCACAGGAAAATAATTCATCCAAGCAATTTTTGCTCCATGATGTTTAACTGAAGTCCATTTTGTTTACAATGTAAGAAAATTACTTTTGTTACTGGGTACAATTAGTTATTTAGAGAACATATCACAAGAAGTTATCTCAAATGTATGTATTTGTAATACTTCAAAAAACTTCTGGCAAGTCATGTCCATAAAGAAGTAGGTAACAAGCCAGAAGAAGACCTACAAAACTGAAAGAGTAAAAGTAGTTCTTAGAAAGCCAATCGATTTTCCCACACACACAAAAAATTAAGTGGCAAGCTTTTCATAGAGAAACCTTTGGTGATAAGCAGAAGGTAAGATGCTGTTTAATTGTGCCAGGAAAGTTAATATTAAAATATAAACTCCAAGCTAAGCTGTATTTTTTTAAAGTAAAGGCTTTTGTTGCTTGTCCTCACTATTTAAACCTTTTCCAAGCCAACTAAGAGGACAGAAAATGAATTCAATCAGAAGTTTATAATTTGCGCTTAGAAAAGGGGCAGACTTTGTGCCTTACTGTAAGAAACCAAAATATCTTTGGATCTTCTTGTGGAACATTTTACTTGCTCCTGTGCTTCCACCCAGCTGCTCTTGTTACCTTATCAAAAGATTACTTCTTTTGTTGCAGAAAATATTCTATTTTTTCCCAGAATTTACTTCTAAGCAGGACCAGATGAGGCTGTGCCCCTAATATTGACACACAAAGGTTACACCTCAGTGAAACAAAACAAGCATGGTGTTGTGGTGTTTGTCTCTGAACATTCTGTAGAGGTAAAGGACAGGGAAAGGCAGATGCTTGGGCTAACACATGGGACACGCTGGAAAGAACTAGACTTTGTTGGCATTTTTAATCACTATATTGATAACAGAGAGCAAAGGTCAGAATAGATGGTGGCTGAAAAAGAACAGGTCTCTTCAGTTTGCTTTCCTTTCATCAGGAAAACACACTGTACAATCAGTCACAGCTTTCAACAATGGACTGGCTGGAGATGAGTCACTAAAATGAATAATCCTTTTTAATCTCTATGAAAAACATCCTGTTAGTGTAGCCATATTCTAGGAATTTTTATAACAGGAGCAGCAAAGGGATTAAGTGCTTAAACCTGTCCCACCAGTACAAGTTTACTGCAGCAGAATCTCTTTGTTGGTAATGAGTTTCCACTTTTCCTTAAAAAAACAAGAGAATATTCCTATTCTGTATTTCTTTTTCTGTAACAAGCCCTCCAGGACCCACCAATAATATAGCTATTAAAAAAAAAAATCTAGATCAACTCACAGCACCCACTAAGAATTAAATAAAAGGATCACAAGTTATTGGCTTGTAACTTACCAGGGCTCAGTCTTGTTTAATATCTTTATCAATGATCTGGACAAGGGGATCAAGCACACCCTCAGCAAGTTTGCAGACGACGCCAAGTTAGGCAGGAGTGTTGATCTGTGTGAGAGTAGGAAGGCTCTACAGAGGGATCAGGACAGGCTGGATCTATGGGTCGAGGCGAACTGTATGAGGTTCAACAAGACCAAGTGCTGGGTCCTGCATTTGGGTCATAACAATCCCATGCAATGCTACAGGGTTGGATAAGAGTGGCTGGAAAGCTGCCCGGCAGAAAGGGACCTGGGGGTACTGGTAGACAGCCAGCTGAACATGAGCCAGCAGTGTGCCTAGGTGGCCAAGAAGGCCAACAGCATCCTGGCTTGTACCAGGAACAGTGTGGCCAGCAGGCGTAGGGAAATGATTGTGCCCCTGTACTTGGCACTCGTGAGGTTGCATCTCGAATACTGTATTCAGTTTTGGGCCCCTCAGTACAAGAAGGACTTCGAGATGCTGGAGTGTGTCCAAAGAAGAGCAATGAAGATAGTGAAGGGTCTGGAGAACAAGTCTTATGAGGAATAGCTGAGGGAACTGGGGTTGTTTATCCTGGAGAAGAGGAGGCTGAGGGGAGACCTCATTGCTCTCTACAACTGCCTGAAAGGAGGTTGTAGTGAGGGAGGTGTTGGTCTCTCCTCCCAAGTAACTAGTGATAGGATGAGAGGAAATGGCCTCAAGTTCCACCAGGGGATGTTTAGATTGGATATTAGGAAAAATTTCTTTGCTGAAAGGGTTGTCAAGCATTAGAACGGCTGCCCAGGGAGGTGGCTGAGTCACCATCCCTGGGGGTATTTAAAAGACATGTAGATGTGGTGCTTAGGGTCATGGTTTAGTGGTGGACTTGGCAGTGCTAGCTTAATGGTTGGACCTGATGATTTTAAAGGTCTTTTCCAACTTGAATGCTTCTATGATTCTATGAGTTCACCAAGAGTAGACCAGAGACTGTATTCAATGCCTTTCACTGAGAGCATTACATTTCTGCCAACAAATCCTCCGGAGAATAAGAATCCTGTAGACTCAACACTGCGCTTTCTGTGCTTTGTAGTGCAGTCCTGTGCCTCTTTCAAATGGTGAATGATGCTAGGAAGTGATTAAAATATGCAGGATGTTTCTTGTAGCATAAGGCTGAAGCCTGTGCTTTCAATATGAAATGCAAAAAGGCTGTCAGCTATAAAGAATGAAAAAGCTATCCAGCTACCTGACAGGAACGATTAGTCTCATGAGCTATGAAAATTGCTAGAGGAGGTAGATGACTGCTTTGTTTTCCCCACAATACTTAAAATGGCAGGTGCTTGCTGAAATATTTAGTGTTAATAAAAACTGATGAGAAGCTCTTACTGGTGTCCTTTCCAGAAGTCAGAGTTCAAGAATTCTGCCTCCTTTCACTGGCTCTGTCACATTAAGGTATCCAAAAGATGCTGAAGGTGATACAATACAGGAGACATCCTCAATTAATCTCAAATTGACAAGGCTTTATCATTAACAGGTGGCCTATCAGTGCTTGTTTTGAACTCTTCTTTTTCAATACATCACAAGGGATTTTTCAAGATGCTCAAACCTCATGAATGGCTGCTCCCATGCACTCACATTGACTTGAGCAGAAGCGGAGTGGGATGACACTAGCTGTATTTGCATAGCAGGGCAGGCATTGTGTTTGTAGGCCGTGCACCTTGGCCGTGTCCCAACCCCAGAGCAAATTTCCCCCGCGATGCACCCGTCAGTCCTAACTCACTGACTACCCAGATCATGAACCTGCTGGAGCTCACCACCGCCTTGTCCACCCTTTCCTGTTCCTCTGGGCTTCTGCCCAAAAGCAAGCGGGGTGGAGAGGGAACCGTCTGCACCTGTATCTCCGTTCAAGGTGGAGCTGAGTCAGAGCTAAAATTTGCACCTAGATCTCTCCAGCTCTTGGCACATCTCCCACCTTCATTGAGTAATTAAAAACTACAGAGCAGGACTTCTTAGCTCTTACATATTAGGTTCATCCTTCTATCAGCTGAGTCTTAATAACGTTTTGAACAAGTAGTACAGATGATGTGATAGTAGTTCTTAGATGCAAAATATATAAAATAACTGTTGATTTTACATATATATAATATTTACTATTTTTAATATATATATTTTTATATATATATAAAATCCATAAGGAAAATCACACCAGAACAGAGAAGGGTAATATTCTGATAAAAGGAAACTACAGATATGGCCAACAGCTGTGCATTTCTTTTCAGTAAGTGCTAACACGGCTTGCGATGGAAAGCATCTTAGTTCTTCAGTCCTGCCAGCCCAGGCAATCCCACCAAATAACGACGCAAATTTGTCAGGCCTTAACATTTTTGCACCTACATTTTTACTGAAAAAAAAGCTCCAAATCTCCTTTCTTCAATGGTTATAAAGGACTCTCCCCCCTTAGTTTCTTTTATGGTCAATTTACACTCAATTTACTAAATCTTTTCTCTGTTAAACAGGAAGGAGTTTTAGTCTTTTGGTCTTGGAAAAAGGACAGCTAGAATGCATCAAGAAGGACACTTGCAAGAGTCCATATGTCAGGATACCTGCTCATCCAGAACATCCCTCTCCTGGCCATCGTTTCTCCTTCTGTACCGACTCTTCCTGGAGCCCAAAGAAAAACAGAGTAAGTGATATGGTGCCTTTTCTGGAAAAAATTCTTCCCTCAATTAATCTATCATTAGTTTGCTTTGGAGGCTTTACTTTGAATAGCATGCATTAGTGACTTTCTTCTCCAGGAAGGCGACTGAGAAGACAGAGAGTGACTCTCATTAGGTGCCTTTTCTCATGTTATTTGACATCTTACGTGCAATCTCTGCATACCTGATTCAGTTGTCATTTTAAAACTACTGCATCTCTTTGGATTCTGTATAGGGTTGTATAAAGTAAAAAGTCTAACAAATGCGATGGAATATTCAAAACCAAAACAAGTATTTATTTTTGTCACCACTGGCCAGGAATGTCAGACAATTCAGGGCAGACCAGATCCAGCAGGGACAGGCCTGGTCCAGGAGTTAAAGGATTGACTTCTTTTTTAACTAACTACATGTTATTTAATTTCCATTTTTTACTGCCTGTAAAATGGGAGCAATGGCATTTATTTGCAATTGTAAACAATGTAGAAATATATGAATCAAAAATCCTGTATGTCATTTTATTCTAAGTAAAAGTTGAAGATAGTTACTACTAAACTCCTATGGGTTTACTTTCTAACTATGCACATAAGCCTAACCATTTATCTGAGCTTGTGGCTGTTCATATATTAGTATCCAACATACTTTTGTCACAGGAAGCAGAAAAAAATCAGTTGTCGCAAGTCCAGGCAACTATATAAAATTAGATTCAGTCCGTAAGAATGAGAAGAATGTCCTTTACTGAACCTCAGCGCCTCACGGAAGAGTTGGCCGCGTGTGAAAGGAGGTGGATGATCTTACGCGTTCCCCCTCTGAGCACTGGCTGCCACATGGTGAGTTAATATTTGATTAGACAGTGCTGTATCTATGACACCTGTTCACCAGGGAGACTAGGCCAACAACTGATGTAATCTACCTTATTATATACTTAATGATAGAGGAGAAGTGCTGCTTTTTCAGCTTCCCACGTCTGCTTTTCATTTCCTCTCCTACACATTCCTGAGGGGTCATGTTCAGTGCCTTGCAAGTGCAAACAAACAACGACAAAATTTCTCTCTCTCTCTGTGATTCTCTGCAATTTGCCTGAAAAAGAGGATAAAAAGTTTAAAATTTTCCATTGTACCATGTGTTTCTGGAAAGAAGTCTACTTGCTAATTGTTATTAATACATGTGTTGGCTAGATTTCTCTGACTACAATAGATCAGAACAAAACATACCAAAAAATGCCTTGGTACTAAAGCTACACAGAAAAGCTCATATTTTTCATAGCGGTGAACCAAGTGCTTTGCCATAGCTTCCAGGTCCTCTTCAAAAACGTCCTTGCAGACAATCTCAGTCTTTGATGCCTAAGACCTACTCAATTTTTTAGGTCAGTTCTCTGAAACTGTGGCTGTAAGTGAAACCTTGCAGGGGCTCCAAAGTACCTCATCTGAGCAGAATCCCCATTCTTCCCTCTGCAGAGTTATTCGTACCTGTGGTCCCCAGGTCACAGTGCCTGCCTCTTGGAAATGCCAGGCTTCTGGTTGGCACCACTAGCAGTCGCAATCTGAATCTGAATTTGGAATCTGAATATAATTTTTATTTCAAATGTATAAGGATGTGTTCAGGAGAGTCTACTCAGCCAGTATGATTTTTGTGTTTGTTTTTTTTTTTTTTCAATTTGGCCTTCATAACTTCTGTAGCTTTCCTGTTAAGAAATCGTCATCTTTATGGGGAATCTCTCAAATTCCATCATAACTGTAGGTGATTACAGCATTTCAGATATTGCCTTTCTTACTCTGAGTTACTCTTGGTATAATGTAAATATATTATCTAGAGAATATTATCTTAAATTTCCATTTCAGATTTTTCCTTCCCATTTTAGAGAGTTCACTATCTTTCCGTGAAGTAAGATTTGCCTTTGAACAGATGAGGAAGAGACCTGCAGTGTATTTTTATTGGAAAACCAGCACTTCTTTTCTTTTCTATGTGTGTTTATTGGCAAAAGGAGGGCTGAGAATAAGACAGGGTGTATCTTTCACTGCCCTGGGCTAGGTCCTTTCCTTAGTTCAAGGACAATGCTAAAAGGCCTGGATGGTGTTAGTTTTGAGCAGAGATGGTTGGCAGTTCCCAAATCCTGATCAAGGGTGGTCAAAAAATCTGTGAAAAAGCTGCAGTCATGTCTACGTGGAAATAAAAGCAAACAGTCATTTTGTTTGTAGATGTTCCTGTTGAGCTACCAGGAGTCTTCATTCACTCCTGCCTGGTACTCACCTGTCTTACCTGTACCTTACCAGAGTTCCCACAGATGCAGCAGCTCTTCCATGGTATGGTAAGAGGAAGCAGATCTCAATACAACTAGAAAACAACATTTACTGAGACTCCCCTGGGAATCAGGGTCATCACAGACACTGTGGGGATTCCCAGATACATTTTTGAAAGCGGTACACAGAAACAATTCTTGACATGTGATTCATGTAATTGCATCTCAAGTCCCTATGATTCGGTTGCCACTTTGATTACATCTCACAAACAGGTTGATGTCCAAAATTAGGCTGGAAAAAATGCTGCTATAATTATTTAGAGGAAATAGGAAGAGGGGAACATCTTCCACTGCCAGCTACTATGCCCACAAGGACAACAAAAGCTTTGGCAGAAGATAGCACTGGGCATGTGCTAGCACTCTCCACTTTGAACCTCTTCCAGGAACCGATGGTCAGAAATAACCATTTTGGTGCAAGCCTGAGAGATATGTTCTAGAGAAAGCATACAGTGAGTTACACCGGTCTAAAAGCTGTGCATTAAGAATAATAAAAAGGTTTGATCAATGCTCTTTAAACTGTTTTACAAGGACTTTCTCCCCTGCCCAGGCCATTTGGCATGCTTATTCACTGCAGTGTAAATCATACTTCATGGAGCTGAGATGACAAATGAAGCCTGCCACAATTCTGCATGAAATGTAACATGTTTTCTTAGGCGAGACAGGAGTTGACAGAGCATCAAATGATCATGTTCCATCTATAACTTTCACTCTGTCAAGTCTTCTGTCCTCTGCATGCCAATTATAATAAATACAGCTGACTGCATATAGCCAGAGGAAAATGAAGGCAGCTCTTTAACATATGTAAAACTAAAAGATTCAGTCATTTGTAAACCTTTTCATTGTTTGCAAAAACGCAACGCTCTGTTCTCTTTGGTTTCAAGACAGTAAGAAGCTGGAAAGGAATATATCTTTAGAAATCAACACTGAAATGCAAGTAAGAATATTCAGCTCAGAGTAAACATCCTTTTACAGTGCAGCTGAATTCAGAAGGTGGGATCTTTACCACAGGAAGCATTTCTGAGTTCATGAGAGGCAGTAGTGATTTATCCTCCCAGAAGCATTAACACTTCAAGCAACACAATAAGCATATTGTTTGCTGGAAAGAAATAACCAAACCCACACACCCTCTCCTTACATTTTTTTTTCAAGAACTTCCTTCTGACACTCTGAAGGAAGAGATTGTTAAAAAAATGTATATTTTTAGGAAATTATTTCTGGTGGTTGTTCTGACTGTTAGGACGCCCTTCACAAAGAACAAGTGGTGCTTCTTTCTCAGCTGTTAGTATTAAAAGTAAGTTTGCATATTATTTTTTAAATATGCTGTACAGACCCCTCCCCCAATGTTACAAACTCACAATTAATGTCGAGTTCATACTAAATAAACTACACTAAAACTGATGGATGGGTGGAATGATTTCCTTCTCTCTACATTCTTACCTCAATCTGAAAACAGAGAGGCTGAATGCTTCCATGTGGCCACTGGATACTTATTTTCCTAGTAATGATTAATTATATCCCAGCCCATCACTGACCTCAGCATCAGCCTGAGACTGATGTATGCATTTAAGGATCCACACTGGTCTCTCGTGTTCTCACTGTGGTATCTAATTCAGAATGTAAAGTTGATAAGAAAAATTATTTCTGTATGAAGAGGTAGAAATGCAGTTGGCAGCAAATTGCTGCCACTATGTGAACAGCACAGAGGGGGAAAGCTCCACCGCAGCCTCAGGAAGAACGCTGCTGGACTCCTGCTGAAGGTCCAAGGAAGGCATGGAGATACAGGCAGATGCCAAGACACTTATGATTTCAAATTGTCAGGGGTCTATCTTTGTGCCAGGTGCCGTATTTTTGGTTTACTGGGCACTCTGTGACCCATGTGCCTGGCCCTGTGTTTCACATGTTTATGCTCCTTGCAGGGGATATTGGACTAGAATACCTTTAAAGGTCCCTTCCAGCTCAAATTATTTATGATTCTGTGTTCCACCTTGTGTTGTTAGTGCAGATTACTCAAGATTTGTAAAATCTTGAGTAAGGTCAGAAAGAAATTCTCAAAAAGTCACATAGCTTTATGATTTCAGTCATAAGAAGGTATGTCTTTAATACAATCGCTTCTCAGGAAGCCCAGTATGGGGATATTGTTCTCAGGAGTTCTGCTTCATAGGACAAAAAAAAAGAGTATTTCACCAAGGAAGTTGCTACTATGAAAAGGATAAAAGATATAATTATAAACTGACTGTACATCTGTCAGAAAAGACACATAGACTAAGGGATTATTTCTTTCAAAATATATTGGATTATTTCACTATATTGTATTTTTATTTTGTCTATGTATAGATTTTTTAATTCTTTTTTTTTTTTTTTTTTTTTTTTTTTTTACTGAAGACTGTTCCATTCCTGTTTCAGAAACAAAACTGCTAGTGACTCGAACATGTCAGAATAGAGACAGAGACTCGGGAAAACAGAACTGCCAGGCTGCTTTACATTTCAGGGGATTACAGAACAAGGCATTTGTTAGTGTGAAGTTGTCAGTACCAGTCTTACCACAAAGAGAGCACCGGCACCACCTGCTGTTTTAGAAATGTATTTATTTGGGTCATGAAAGTTGCTCTTCAAGTACTGCATTCAAAAACAGTCAGGCCTACTAAAGAAGCTGTACTTCTTTAGGAAAGATTTCTCCTGAAATTTAAGCTTATGCAAGAAAATTTTCACAAATGATGTGTTTGCAGTTGCCTGGTCATACAATGAACTGTACTGTAGCAACAACACTGGCCATAAATGACTGAATATGGGGTACTTCGAGATTTTTGAAAGCAAGAAAGTGTTTCACGATTCTTTTCTGCATTAGTACATGGGCTTTTCCTCACCCAGGGCATCGAAATGTAGCGTTCGCAACATTTTCAGTAGATCTGATGGGTATTCGATAACCACTGAAAAGTTTACTCACTGATTTAATTAGAAACAGCATCTTTAGCATGCAAATAGTTGAGGTCACTTTATGAGCTGGAGGTTAGGGGATAAATGATTACTACTAGGTAAGCAAAACATCAAACTATAGTTCAAACAGTTTTGAAAATTTTCAAAGGACCTTGTTTGCAAAATCATCCTAGTTGAGAAAACACAGGTTAGTACACGCTCAGCTGCAGTGAGCAGTCCCTTCACTAGCAACAGGAATTTTATTCTTATGCACAGGTTTGATTTAAATATACACGCAGAACTTGAATAAATTCAACTGTCTGGCAGTTCTGAGACAATTTGAACAAGCAAATTAAATCCCCAGCTGACCAGGAGATAAGCTGGAGAGTGCAATTAAAAAGTCTGAGCAGCACCTTGGATCCTCTGAGTTAGAGAAGACTGAATGTCTGCTTAATTTTTCCTAGATGCCACAAGGAACCACCCTATAATCTCCTCTTCTTCTGAATAACAAGTGGCACTTCGGAAAACCCTGCATCAAGCTGATTAGACATAACCAGATGCTTGTATTTTATAGGCTGGTAAGGGACTTTTGTGAGGACTGGTCATTTATTAATAAAATGATCATCTGTCAAAACTTCCATGAGAGTTAAAAATCAGCTCTAAAGGAAATGGCCAATTTCTACACAGGGGCCCTCAGTGATTTGGCCAGACAATGTCCTCAAGGATTTTAAGTGAAAATTAATTCAGAACAGCAGCAGCAGCACCCTCTTCACAAATTTGGGAAAACAACATGAAACGAGAACAAATTATGTGCTTTTGCCCAGGAAAAAGATAGCACAGCCCATTTCCTCTTCAGACAACCAAAGCCAAGATTCACCTTGCCCACTTACAAGCAAAAGTATGAGATATTTGAATTATTATCCTGTATAAGTTCTGATTTGTGCACGAAAAATTCAAGGGAAGAGTGAAAAATGTGTATAACTTGATTGCTTCCCATGAGCTAAGATGAAGTTAGCAGATTTTTGTAAGATGTTCAAATCAAACCTATTTTAGTAATAGATGCATAACCCATCTCTTGTCTATCAGTACCAGTTCTTACACGGTAACAACAGAGGTGTTAATACAGTGCCCTGTTTTCCCCTTTCGAAGATGCTTTGTACATCAGCAAGATGTGCAAAACAAAAATAATCTAGGATTGCATCAAGCTTGCGCATTTATTGGTGGCTTATTAAAAATTAATTCATTGCTGTAAATGAATTCTAATAACAAATTAGTAAAAACTTTTTCTTTTCTTCTGGTTTTTTTTACACAAATAGTTTTATTACAAACTTGAATTCTTAAGAAATACACATGTAAGAAATTACACAAAGGCCTTGGCATTTGCAAAAATCTTTTGGTATTTGCATGATAATAGTCTATAAAACACTTTTGGACACAGATGTGCTTAAACAATGGTACTGCATAGAAATTCTTAAGAAATAATTCTGAGGCCACTTTGAAGAATTTTTTGGCACAATATTAACAAAACTAAGGCCTTATACTTTTTAAAATCAAGTCATTCAGTGTGTGAGTAGTGTTTAAAACCCTGAAAAATATTAAATACAGAATAAAGACTATAAGCTCAAAGCAGGATTTACTATAATAAACACAAATAGCCATTAACCTGGGTTCAGTCTCTGCAACTTCAGCATTGAAATGGCCTATGTAAAATGAACATTTCACATCATATTTTGGCATTTAACATCTAATTCATGACACTGAAAAGAAGAAGACTTTTGTAAGCTTCTTTTTGAAATTATAAACTCAGAGCTTGATTTGCCTAATGGTTGATATCTATATAAATTACTAAAATATTTATATATATATTTTTTCTTGACCATTGCTGGATCATTCTTTATTCCACAGGAAAGTTTGTTCTATTGCATAAAGAAGCTGCGTAGTACCAACATAGCAGAAACACTTACTTGCCTATTTGGGAAACCAATGTGGCAATCTCTTCCAGATGTAGTCCCATTAAAGCCAATAGCACTAAAGACTACAAACAGAAGCAAAGGTTTGCAAGATGGCACTCTATGTTGTGAAAAGATGGTTACATGTTGCTTAACCACAGTCTGTAATCCCCCAACTCTTTTTTACATTAGTATTGCTTTGTACAGGAACAATAAGTACATACCCAAGAGTCTGGGATTTTGAGACACCTAGATAACGGTAACAACAAACTTATCTGGGGAAGAAAAATGAATCTAAATATATAATACAAGAATGAGAAAGGGGGGTCAAACAGTATAAGGCAGAACTGCATACCTCCTAGCACCTTTGCATTTTTTCTGGATAAACGCTGACTTTTTATTCTATCAGTGCATTGCATTTATATAAAAAATACATGTATTTTGATCAAAAGTGCCATTTGGCATGTCAACATTTGAAGCTTATCTTTGTTGTCTCTTTTCTTCTTCAGCAAGGACAGGGCCAGTAAAGCAGTGCGTGTTAGTTATGCAAGTTCCTAAAAGGCACTTTACTGTTTTCATATTGGACAACAATGAGGTACATATGATATATGTCTAGGCTTCATTGCTGTTAAACGAATAGCACCATATTGTGTGAAATTAGTTGAAATTCAAAAGTCATTATGTTTTTCTCATACAGACTTGACAACGGCTAACGTTTGAGCGCAGATCCCCTGCTTTCAAAGTTGAGGGAGTCGGTTTCCTATAAAAAAAATAAATGAATGAAAAGAGCCATTAACAATTGCTGATACAGTCAGTTTGCAGCTTTATAATTGATAACACAAACTCAGCATGCAGTCAAGTGCCTCTTTAAGCTGTGCTGAATCAAAAAGCTGTCCCTTAGTTCTCCAATGTATATTCACTTTCAAGTTTGGTCACAAACTATCGCAATATTCGTTTTAAACATCATCCACTTCCAGTTACTTCAGAATTCAGTTCTGTCACAAGGTTGAATGTTTTCTTAATCAGAAGACACTACCTGTTTAATCATCAGTTTGAAAAAAATGCTGGAATTTGGGTAGTAAAAAAAAAAATTAGGCAAAGAAACTCAAGACATTTGACTTCATGAATTTCTGCTAACTCTTGTGACTTTACAGAAAAATGAAAAACCAGCAAAGGAAATTATGTGATGTCATATAGAAAGACAAACCAAAATCTTAGTCTCTAATCTATCATTAGGAGTTACTCCTAGCAACTGGAAATAAAGCATTTTCAGACAAAAATGTGCTTACATGAGTTTATAGGAAACTGAAGAGTATTTGTGAATTATAATAGTAGGACAGGTCCCTTGATCCATGATTACTGTATTAATTTGAGATACAGTTTGTAGCCAGAAAAGGGTAGGAAGTTGACAGGTCTCTGGGTAGGACTTAACGAATAAAAAAAACCTGTAGTGCTCAATCCTCTCAATTTTCCTCTGATCAGCTTTCCTCTTTCCTAGGGAGCCAGTGGTTGCCCCAGTGTTGGCAAATGGGCTCTTTCAGTAGTAGCTTTTCTGGTGATGAGATTATCACAGCCCCATTGATAATCAGTACTGGTGCTCAATTTTTCTATCTATGCAGTTGACAACTATCTCGCAGACAAAGAGTCAAAACTGCCTAAACAATCAGCTTCATTTTGACTCAGACAGGCTAAGGAGCATTCACAGATCTAGAAGACATGAAGAGATGAAGGGTACCAGATGAAGAGTACCAAGAGTGGCAGCCTGGACTGCGGTGGAAGAGGATGCTTGCCTGCACTCCAGAGGAATGCCTGCTAATCAGGTAAGCTATGCAGACTTGGCAAGTGGTGCACATGCTAACATATTAATAAAATTCATATGGACTAGACTGTGTTGAAAAACATTTATGTGCAGGAGAGCAGAACAAAGCCTGCTGTTACTTAATTCCTGAAATTAGAAGCTTAGTGAGTCTGAAGAAACGCCTGAGGCCTTTGCCTTCAGTTGTGTTTTATTCAGACATACTTCCTCCAACATTAGGGAAAGGTAAATAATTGTTCAGCTCACTTAGTTCAACACTTGCACTAATTTCAAGTGGTTCTATTACGTGTTAACATCCACTACAGGGAACGTTATATTCTAACTTCATTTCAGTCAGTCCGTCAGCCTATCCCAGTTATGACTCAGTGAATACAACCAAACACAGTGGAAATGCAAACATTGTTAGATTATTCTGGAAAGCAAAATACCAGGTACAAGTGACACATTGTAAACACTAACGGGAGATACATTCATTAATTTCCCCAAAAGCTATTAGTTTTTTTTTTCTTTTTGTTACAAAAATCATCAACTGCTTATACTAACCAGGCTGAGGCACAGCCAATACTTGAACCATGTATTATATTCAAACAACACTTCACTTATTCAGTGACAGTCTCAAATACTGATAAATAAATCATGAACTTACTTGAACATCTCATTCCTCTCTATAGTGGCAAGCCAGAAGCTGTAAGCATTTGCATAATAATTGCAGGTGCCCCGGCCATGGCATTCAATGAAGGGAGCGCTACGAAACTCCTCTAGGCAGGAACCAGGAGATGCCAGGGCCTGGCCAGAGCCCTCCGCACCAGCACTGGTGTGCTAGAAAAAATGCAAAAGCATCAGTCAGAGAGGGACTCTTTACCTCTTCTGCTATATTGTCTATTAACTTTCCTGCACAAATACTTCTTTGCATGTCTCTCCTTGTCCTCTGTTGTGTCTGTCTGCTGTTTTGTCTCTCAGCTCAAGGAGGAGCAAAAAGGTGGAGACGAAAGGCTCCAGAGATGGCACTGGGTTCTCTCACTTAACAGCAGCACAACACACCAGCAACATCAACTTCAGGGCAGCTATATGCAGAGAAATCCTTCAGGACTGAGAGTAGGACCCAAGCTATCTCTATGCTAGCAACAGGCTGGGGGCACCTGTCTGGCCCAGAAGGCAAACAGACTGGTATGGTTTATATCTGAAGAGCTTAATCCAATTTGTGCCCCACATCACAGTGGGGGGCAGTCCTTTTCTTTCCCACTGCTGAGTGCTAACAGCTCTGGATCCATGCTGTTTATCAGACCATGCCCAGACCTTACCTGGGGGAGTGGCGGTTGGTACAGGCTGTGAGCATGACAATGAGCATGCGAACAACTAACCACTATGAAGGACTACAGAGTGGCTCTTCCAAGCCACTCCTTTGCTCTATTTATTTTACTAGTATAGATACAGCTGAAGAAACTGGATAAAAGGTCAAAAATCCATTTGAAAACTGAAAGCTCATTCATCAAAAACTGGGAGGAGGACAGGCACTGGTATGTTACCACTCTAGGAAGCTACTGCAACATAGATGTAGAAGGACAATGGAAAATTATGCTCATTTCCTCACTTATTCAGCACTTCGATGCTGTGCTGGAGCTGCAAACAGGGGAGCAAGCTGTGTGCATTTCCCCAAAAGTGAACAACTAATTGCTATTGCATTATTCTCATTTAGTAATTAGCCAGAATCTTTCTAAAGTCACCAGAAAGGGTAGAGGTCGAATGTGCTGCTATGACCTGAAGTGACATAGTCAGATATTAACTTTCCCAGAGCAGGAGTGTAGATCAAACATCTGAAACAAATGCCTTTTTTTTTCAGCTCAGACTATGCCCCAGTGCACATACCATGACAAAGGAGTAACCAATCCAAAGTGAACTCCAGCCTTCAGGACACGGTGGTATTTGAATTGTTTGACTGTGAACAGCTATTACCATAGCAGGAGCTTCACACACAGAGCATCTAGAAAGACCAAGAAATGAATGAGCTACATGCACTTTTTTTCAGAAGTTACTTTCTCTAAGGAATATTGAATTAGAAAATGTTGTCACCTTCAAAAACAAAGGAAAATAAAAATGTTTCATTTAGAAAAACAACTAAATGGTTCTTTTTATTTTTGTCTCGTTTGCTTAGGGACAACTTAACTATCAAGTCTTATTCCTATTAGCCTTCCTATAAGCAAAGAACAAGAGACCTCTTATCTGAATATTTCAATGTATTTGTCTTTTTTTAGTCCCATTTGTACTGTAGTTTCTAAAAGTGCTCAATGTCATGACCATGAGAAGCAAATAGCCAGACACTGTAACTCAGCAAATATCCCTTGAAAGTGGTCTACTGTGATCAGAGACAACTAACAGCAATTCATCATCCTAAACATAGCCCTGAGTGACTTCCAGAGAGAAAGCCATCTCTCTGGAAAATGTCTTACAAAGGTAAGCACTGCTAATCTAATCTAATGCAGACTCTTCCCTGTGCATTTTCCTTGAAAGTGGCTTTTATTTACATTTGTGGTCTTTATCTCCAGTAAAAGATTCCTAGCAAAAGAACGTGGACAATGAACTTGAAAGCAACTCTTCAGAAAGCTATGCAGCATCAGTTCTTTTACTTAGATAAATTCATTGTGTCTCAGAACTACTAGGTTACTGAATAATCCAATGACCAATTGTGCCTTCACAGGAGAATCATTAAAAATGTGAGTTGGGCTGGAAATTTTAATATAGGAGATGGTAATAAGGAATTTGGTAGATATAATCCATTTTTTTTCTTGTACTACTTTTAAATTGGCTACTGCAGTTAGCAATGATGAAAATGATTCAAAACAGATACTTAGAACCAAGCAGTCGGATTCCTATTATCAGAGCGGTGAAAAGAAATGAGTGCAAAATGGATTAAGTTGGATTCCGGAAAATGCACAGAAGCAAAGGCATTCAGAATGAAAGCCTTCTATTTCTGACTTGTGAAGACTGCTTTCATACCTACTGCCTTCATCTTTAGTGCAGAAGCAAGATAGTTATTTTAAGAAAAACATCAATGAAAGACTAAGTTAAAAGAAGAACGTAAAGCTGCCTCTATTCTTGGAGCTCTGCTTTGCTTCAAGAGATTTCTGGTATTTCAGTGGAAGGCCTTACATGAGAAGAAGTCCCATGACCCAAGGCAGCAAGTGACACTTCTGCACCTTTTCAACTTTTGGACAGGGAAAATTGTTGGTTTAGAAGTCTCAACTAATAAAATAAATTCAAAGAATAGTCTTCTCAGATTCCTTTCTGGTTTAAAAAATGTGTATTACGATTATCTCATTCTCTGTTGTGCCTAAAGGAGAAAACTCTACATATACACACACACATATACACATATACATTTGTGTGGTGCAAAAGCTACTCTATATGCATAAGATAAGGGAAAATATTAGTTGATACCTCCTTGAGTAAGAATCTCAAAAGTGATTGTTAAAGGTTATTTTGGGTGGTTGATCAGGGATGGCATAAAAGAAACATAAATTTCAGAGGTTGGTAATTTTTTTTTTCCTGAAAGTCAAGTCCCTTCCACTCACATCCAATGAACAACCAAAAAAGACCAACAAAAACTGTCATCTCTCTTGAGGATCCTGCCCTCAATCTGCCTGCTCATTTTCAAGGCTTATAAATTTCTATGGCACTAAACCAAAAATAGAGTACAGAGTACAACTGCAGACACAAGATGGATTCTATTATGCAAAACAAATATCAAATATTTTGCAGTAGAGCCAAATAGTTTTTTTGAACATACCAAGACATCAAGACTACAACCCACAGATTATTTGAATTGTCCTTTCTCTTGGATGGTATATACCAAACCGAGAAAACCTAACAGCAGTCTCCACTCCCATTCCCTTTATATGACAGGAAGAGAGACCAGCAAGAGCTGATTCAGATTGGAAGCAATGATAGGAATCTTAGTGATGCCTGTATCTAATGATTGCCATTTAAGTTCTAAGCTGGAGATTCCCTTGTCAGATTCTGATCTAATGACAGTGCTACAGTTTACCACACTCTTGCTCACACCTCTGCCTTCAGCACTTGGCACGTTATGCCAGGACAATTTTTGCTAGTGGCCTTAAAATTTAAAACGGACCAAAAGTTCAACATGTTGGATTGATGCAGAACAGTTAGTTATGTCTGATATAAGTGCCATACTTTATGCTAGCTGAGAATTTGGAATTATTAAAAAATAGATGATTGATTTTACAACTGTTTCCTCTAATTCAGACAATAATGTCTGCATTCAAGCAGTATGTCCAAAACAATGGAAGAAGCCTGGCAGTCTACTATATGATAAATAATGCCTCCATTTCCCAATAAATGGAAACTGAGCCCTAAAAAGCTTCTAGCTATGGCTAGTCAAAGAAAAAGAAGAATTGTTTTGGACAAGAATTGTGAATAAATTCAAAACTTTTTCTCCTTCAAAGTACATAGTAACTTTTGCAAAACATCACTTCAAAGTAAATATTTTCATTTCAATTTGACTTAAAATAGACTATTCTGTTTGGGTTTTCCCCTAAATGGATTTATTTTTGATCAAAGTCTAAACTGAAAACAAGCACACTTTGAAACATTTCATCAAAGGAACTCAAACTTTAAATTTAAAGACAGGAAATAAAAATATACAGATTAAAAGCCTTTTCCAAAAAAATAAAGACCATACGCCTTTTTCACAGGCTTCTTCATTTTACAAACACAACAGAACTGAAACCGTACCTGCTGATGAATGGTCTGATATTATCACCAGTGATAGGAGCCATACTCATTGGCATGGGTTCAGGAGTGGACAACCAGTAGGAATAGTCATTTCTTGATGCAAAGTTACATACATTGTTGATATTGCAGAATAAGAAAGGCATGGTACTAAATTTACGAAGACAGCTTCCTGCCGTGCCTGAAATGTTAAGTGAAAGGTTACTTGTTAACCCATTTTTGTTAAACCACTGCCAACTGCCAAACAAGTATTTCCAGGAGCAGCTAAAACACAGCTCTTTGCAGGGCCTAGTTCTCTCAGAGAAAGTGACTTCTCTTAGCTCCAAAAGGAAGGAACAGGGCAAGGCAAGGAGTAGCCCAGTCTCGCCTGCAGAATTACGGAATAACTTAGGTTGGCATAAACCTGTAGAGGTCATCTATCGTAACTCCCTGCCAGTTAGATCAGGTTGCTTGGGTCCATAGCCTGTTGAGTTTTGAGTATCTCCAAAGACAGATATTCAACAACCTTTCTGGGTTCCTGTTTCAGTGTTTGAGCATCAGCACGGTAAAAAAGCTTTTCTTCATGTTTCACTGGAATATATCTCATATTTGTGTCCATTGCTTCTTCTGTCACTGAGCCCCTCTGTCCATTGCTTCTTCTGTCACTGAGCCCCTCTGAGAAGAGTTTGGTTCCATCTTCTCTATCCTCCCTGTAGACAGCTGAGGACAGCAATAAAGGCCTCCCCCTAAATTTCTGTTAAGGCTGAGCACATCCAGTTCCATGAGACTGTCCAGACTCCACTAGCCATCTTAGTAGCTAGCTATTATATTCACTGTGGTATATCAACATCTTCCTTATTCTGGGAGGCCCAAGTCTAGGCACCATATACCAGATGTGATCTCACAACTGCCAGAAGGGAAGAATCACTTCCCTCCATCTGCTGGTTGCACTTTTGCCAATAGAGCCCAGTCAGCCGGGCAGCGGAGAATGGGACAGTTGTCAGCAAGGGCACACTGCTAACTCATGTTTAGTGTTGCTCACCAGGACTCCCAGGTCCTTTTCTGCAAAGCAGCTTTCTAGCAGTCTGTACTGCTGCTGCTCGAAATAGCAGTCAGTCCCTGGTCTGTTCTGTTGCACAGTTACTTCATTCTAGGTGTGCCCCTCATGCATTTGCCTTTACTGAACTTCCTGAGGTTCTTCTCAGCCCTTTTCTCCAGCCAGGTCCCTCTAAAAGGCAATCATGTCTGCTAGGGAATCAGCTGTTCCTCCCAATCTGGCATTACCCACAAACTTGCTGAGAGTGCACTCTATTCCATCACTCAAACCATTATTAAATGCATAAGTGACCCAGTACTAATTCCTGAGGGACAGACATCACTAATCAACAACCACCACTCAGACTTTGCACATCTGATCACAACCCTCTGAGCCTGATGGACCCACCAATTTCCTACCCACCTTATCATCTGCTTCACCAGCCCATATCTGACTAATTTGACTACAAAGATACTATGGATGACCATGTCAAAGGCTTTGATAAAGACTTCCTTAAATAAACTGACACAGTTTCCACTATATACCAAACCATTATTTGTACCAACCTAGAAGGCATAATAAAGCACCAGCTAGCCAAGAATAATTACACAGGTTTGTTCAATACAGTTCTACCAATGAAAGAAACATTTGGTTTGTAGTGAATTCTAATCAAATTCTAATTTGCTCTCTACTTACCCAGATCTTGGCCATGTGCTCTTTCATTGCCTTGTACATAAAGCAAGGAGTAGCCATGGTAAATCAGCCTTGTTCCGAATGGACACGATGGTTCTTCAGTGGTTTGACTGTGTCTCGTAACAAGGAAGCCATGAGCAACAGATGGTGCACCTGGTGGGCCCATAGCCCCAGGCAAACCTTCAGGACCAGGGGGACCAGGGAATCCTCTGGGGCCTACAATACAGAGAGTCTCCTTTTATCTCTACAGACAGCAGTACTCTGCCTACATAACTAAAGAAGTGAAATTAGATACATTCACACCTAATCTCTTAGGTTATTTTTCTGTGAAGGAATCAAGTCTTTGAAGAACTCATGGGCTTACCTGGGGGACCATAAGGACCAACTTCTCCTTTTTGCCCAGGTTTACCATCAAACCCTGGACTACCAGGTGGTCCAGGTACACCTGAAGGTCCTGTCACTCCTGTTGAAAAACAAGGAATAGTTATTACTGGATATTACTTCATGTTAGTTCTGAACTTTTTGGCTTTTCATACAGTACAACACAGGCACACCTCAGCATAAACTAAATTCATGCAGATTCAGTGCATATATTTCAATATCTAGAGCACATATGTGGGTTACTGCAGGAGAAGAGTGTTGCTTCTACAATAATTAGTATTCTCCTGGAATATGAAAAGGAAGGGCAGCAATCTCTTCCCTCTCTGCTTATCATATCACTCAATCAAAAATAGCCCATAAAAAAATAGGGTCATGAACAGTGGCAATATCAGTATTCTCTTAGCTTCTTCCCAAACAGATTTTCAGATATATATTATGCCTTCCCTTATTCGATTTCTAGGGATGCTTTGAGTCCTCATAAACTCAGTAAGTCTGATTGGGAAAAAGAAGTTAAGACTATCAGCACCACACCAACATTTATGTGGCACATCAGAAGGTTTAGATAGTCACAGCTGTCCTTTTTCTGACCACTGTGTTCACGTATTGAACTGACTACTAGAGAACAGCGACGGATCCCATACAAGCAAACCCATGCCACGTTCAATCACTGTGATTATTTCATTGCTATTTCCTAATGGACAGCAGTTGCAGAGTTGTAACTCCACCTTCAAGAGCAAACTTCCATATTTATTAAATAGAAAGAAAATATTAATTATATTCTACCATAATTCCCTATCATCTTCTCATAAATAGAAAGAAAATATTAATTATATTCCACCGTAATTCCCCATCATCTTCTCATAAAAGAATGGGGAACAAAGCTTTCCCTTAGAATCTTAACAGCTTAAGAGCAAGTCTGAGCTCCCACTCTCCATGTCCTGTCATTTGAAGGACATGTGTCCTTGCGCCAGCATTTCATTTGTCTTATCCTTTGCTCCATTCTCTTATTCCCTAATGTGTTTAAATTTTGCAGTTCATCTTTTCTTTATAAAAACTGCAATGTCTGAACTAAGAGATGAAATCTAGGACTATGGACCAAGCTTCCTCAGGAAGCACTTTCAACTCCAAGATCAAGGTGTTTTCCTCATGCTTGTCTTCTCACAGAGACACATAGTAATTAAGTTTGAATTCAACACTAAAGACAGAAGATATCCTAACAAATACACTCTGGGCAAAGCATGAGCAGTGTGTTGCAAGTCATTCTGTTCACTAATGATCTTAGATACGGATGTGATGACTGCACAGTGACAGCCTATAAAAAAAAAATCACTAATAAGGCATCTGTTTCTGGGACTCCTTTGGATGAGCTTCAAAAAGAAGAGCTCTTGTCCTCATCACTGACTCAATTTACGTGGCTTATAAAAAGGTGGATAATATTATACCAAAAATCTTCTAGTATCTAGCCTATCATTGGTCTATTTTTACATTACTATAAATATATTTCTACTGGCCAGCTAGAAACTCTCACCTTGCTGTCCTTTGGGACCTGGAAGTCCTGGAAATCCTTTGAGACCAACTGGTCCTACAGGGCCAGGTAATCCAGGATCCCCTTTAACAAGCTGAAAAGCACCTGGCGGGCCTGGTGGGCCTTGTAAACCTGCCAAAGTTAACAAAGAAAATCAGCATATATTTAGTACAGCACAATAAAAACCTGAAAAAACAATGTTACCTTGTATTGCCAGTTATGTAGTCAGAGAATAGAGAGAGCCTATAGTTACACCATATCAATGTGTCCAAGACCTTATATGTGCATTGAGTAGGGTCAGACCTGTTAAGAAGCCAAACCCAAAGTTGACTCAGGGTAAAAAAACAATACAGTTCAAGGCACAACGGGGGAAACAGCCTGGGCTAGGCCTCTGCCACTGACAAGTCTCTGGTAATACGTAAGTAGCTCCACGTGCTGCCTCTGGAAACCATATTGCTACCTCCCTACAATCCCATCTCCCACAGGACAGAGCAGGCCCACAGATGCAGCTCTGACAAGAAGCACTGTGACCAGGGTGCGCAAACAGGGAGTGGCATCTGTTAGAGGTGGCGCTGGCAGTTTTGCTTAGCAGTTTGCTCAGAAGAGCGGCACGCTGCCAGCCATCGGGCTGGTGCCGGCTCTGCTCACCAGCAGGCTCAGGCTGCAGCCCCGACAATCACACCAGCTAACTGATGGCTGTGCAAGCCTACCCAGAAGCCTGAGGTCTCCAGAGAACTAGAATTAGAAGGATGACATCTTTGAAAAGAATTACATTTTTTTTAAGTGGACTCTTTCTAAGAATTTTACGGAGACTGTCACCTGCTGAAAGAAAATGGTGTCCACCACTGCAACTGCAAGGCTGTGGCTGAAACCCAAATGGAAGCACTACAACCCATCTATGCTGATGTCTCCACCCAAACAGACCTCACAAGGACTGAAATAGCTGTCCAGACCTTAGGTCATGTGGAGTTCTCTCAGCAAGCTTGCGGATGACACCAAGCTGAGTGGTCTAGTCAACATGCTAGAGGGAAGGGATGTGAAGGGACCTTCGTATGCTTGAGAAGTGGGCCAATGTGAACCTCATGAAGTTCAATAAGGCCAAGTGCAAAGTCCTGCACCTGGATCGGGGCAATTCCCAATATATATCAGTACAGACTGGGTGATGTATTGTCTGAGAGCAGCCCTGCAGAGAAGGACTTGGGGATACAGGTAGATGAAAAATTGGATATGAGCCAGCAATGTGCACTCTCAGCCCAGAAAGCTGATCGTATTCTGGACTACATGAAAACAAGTGTGGTCAGCAGGTTGAAGGAGGTGATTCTCCCCCTCTACTCTGCTCTCATGAGACCCCCACCTGGAATACTACATCCAGCTCTGGACAGAAAAGAGAGAAAGAAAGAGGGTAGATTTAGATTGGACTTATGGGAAGAATTTTTTTTCACAATGCGAGTGGTGAGACACTGGAACAAGTTACCCAGAGAAGTTGTGGATGCTCCATCATTGGAAATACTCAGTCAGGTTGGATGGAGCTTTGAGGAACCTGATCTAGTGAAAGATGTCCCTGCCTACGGCAGGGGGGCTGGACTAGATGATCTCTAAAGCTCCCTTCCAACTCAAAGCATTCTATGATTCTGTGGTTCTAGGATACCATTTAAAGATTCTAATGATGACAAAACTTCAGTATTGATTTTTCAGAGCAGGAGATAAATACATTCACTCTCTTCGCAATATTTAATTTGACCATTCACGTGCTGATACCATTATATCTGGTTTCATATTCTACCTTTTTACACTGAATAAAACAGGGAGGGAGACATCCATTGATTAGTCACAAATAATCATTTTAACAACATCTGGGATAAAAAGCAAGTCTTTATATCATACCTTTAGATCCTGGAAGACCTTGGTCACCTCGCTCACCCTTAAGGCCTGGGAAGCCAGGAGATCCTTTTGGACCTGAAGTCAAAGGAAATATTTAAGTGAAAATTCAATAACATATTGATTTGGAAGAATAAGTGCAGAATAATCATGTACGAGCCCATGATCATGTAAGAGCCATGACCTTATTCGCACAAGTACTTTTTAACTGCGTCAGTTTGCAAGAACAATATACAAACAACAGCACTAAGTCACTAAAGAAATGATGACTGAAAACAAAATTCTCTTACTTTAATTAATAATATCTTTCTCTAAGTTATAATTTTTTATTAATAACTGCAGTTTTTATGCATGTGGTATTTCTATAAATATAAATATGACAGTAGTAGCAATATAGTCCACAATGGAGACATACAGAGCCCATGTTTCCTCAAATATAGCTACAACATTCACCTCTCCAATTCTCAAGAAAATCTTGAACATTCTTGACTGGTAATGTCTAAACAATTGATTTTACATCCACCTTTTAAAGCAAATGTACACTTAAAATTATCAAAGCAAGACAACAGGCGAAAGGCAAAAAACCTTGAGAAAAATTTCAGTGTTCTTGTATTCTTTTTGATGCAGGTTTTTGAATAATTTGTAACACAGAGTCAACATTCTTTGAGCATCTTTTTTTGAGAGAGGAAGGATATGAAAGAGACTTGTTTGCATACATTTTAGGAATATGGTAATTTTTTTTTTCTCACCTGGAACTCCTGGAACTCCTGGAGGTCCCAGATCACCCTTTTGACCAATATCTCCTGGTAAACCAGGACTACCCTGGATAAAAGAGAATGTGAGGTATAATTATTCTACACTATTATGATATGACTCTCAAACAGGCTGTGTAGTTTTTCAAACCTATGGGAAAAAATGTAATACAAGAGAAAAGCTGTTAAGTTTAAGGAACGGTTATTCTCTACCATGATTAGATGAGAAGCTTCTCTTACAGGAACCACTGAAACACCTTGTTCTTAGTAAACTATTTTTTGCCTTACAAAGATACTAGATTATAATAACTTCTCACTAACAGTATAGCTAATAAAAAGTTTCTCTATCATAGACCATATTGTTATGAAAAAACATCAGTAAGCAGAAATCTCAAGAAATACTAATTTCAGTGCAGCCCCAGAAGGTGGTTGCTAGTTGGATAATTAAATTCTAGACCACAGCAGACTTGAAAACTTCTATATTCACATGTGGAATGAAAATAAATGTACTCAACAATTTATAATCCTCTGAAGATTTCTACTTTTCAACAGGATTAAAATACTCAAGGACTCAAACTCTTCAAACACAATGTGAATTCCTCCATCTGCCTTCACTATTATAAACTGCTCCCCAGAAATGAATGGTAACAAGTTTGTTGTAGCCTCATTTCAAGGAAAACCAAGCTCATATTTCAAAAGACACTGTAAATAGTCATTTAAAAGACTGACAATTTTCTTTTCATTTTTTGTCTGTTGCAGATCATCTGCAAAAAGCTTGGAAGTTTAGCTTAGAGTTTCTCCCTGGCTGAAGCAATATGGCAGTGACAGTCCCTTATATAATAAAATGTGGAACACAGGTGGAGGAAAGAAACAAAATCCCTTTGTGAAGTAACTTACTGATCAGAGGTTGGAGATGTGAATGGAGTACTCAGTGAAAAATAATACCAATGGTAGGAGTCACCTCAGCACGTTTGGAGAGCAATAGAATAGACACACACAGGAGTGATTTTCATTTGATGTAAGTTAGATGTTTATATTAAGGTGAGAAGAACGGCCTCCTACAAATGTTTAATTCGTTATACTGACTATAAACGAAGAAGAGGTGACTAACTCAAAAATGGATGTCAACAGTGAGACTTCCCAAGTTAAACAAAGAAATGCTACCCTCAGAGTGGTAAGGGAGTTATTAATGAAGCAATGTTCCCTGGTTCCCTTCAGTCACATAGGCACAGTATGCAGGATTGTTTAAAGAAATGGTTCTCTCTTTGTATCTTAACATGTGAACTCCTGTAGCACAAAATAGGAGGGTTAACATTCATTCAGAAGACAGTCATGAGTCTGACAATCTCATTAAAAGAGGTTTTTTAAATAATTTTTTTTTAGGTTATAATTATAAAACAGAATTATTTATAAGAGGGGTTTATTGGAAGCTTTCAATCGAAACACTTTTTCCACAACAGTATGCAGTTTCTTAGACTTTTTTTTTTACCATCAGATATATAGCTTGGCAAACAACATTTTGTTTTGGATTGGTTCCAAACAAAATAAAACTATTTCAGTTTCTGAAAATGATGAAAATGTTTCTTTTCTCATTTCAATATTAAAATGCACAGACAAACCCACAGTGTCTGTATTTCACAGTCTGATCTCCACATTCACTTTTGTTTTTTGACAGGATTTTTGGACAAGCCGTGTCATCCATGTTGTACAAAATCTCCTTTCTGATATAGGTTACAGGTACCTTGAGATCTGCATAAGCAACTGGGCTGTAATCAGGGCAGAAGCCTATCACACTGGGGAGGATGAAGACATTAGAAACCCATCTTAGTATGTATCACCAGAGGAAGTTTAATATTGAAATAACTCTCACTGGAGCATTTCACACTGACTTAACAACCTAGTACTATGCACTGTGGCTCAAGGATAGTAAAACATTTTCTTCTGACTGAAGACATGGTATCAAAATCCTTTGGCATTTCCCATTTTTGATAAACAAACAGTCTTGGACTGGAATATCAGCCTGTGAAAAGCTTTAGCATTTCCTTTGGTAGAGAAACTTAGCTCTCTGCAGAAGTACTGCAAATTCTTAAAATAGGGAAAATATACTGGAATGTTATTTTGAAATTTACTACCTTCAAAGCTGGTATGGTATGCTGTGGTCTCAAAGATAAAAAGGCATAGCCAAGGTCTAATGTTGGAACACACTAATGTCTTTGTGAAGTGACTCCTGGATGCAGAAAAGGATGCTGTAGATCTTTGCATTATCAAGAATAATCTGGACCTTTTAAGTCCATTATCAGTGTCCTGCTTTTCACATTAGGACCTTATTCCTGAGTCTTCCTTCCTTTGGTACAGTAGGAATTGTTGAGTCATACCTATCTACTTTCTTATTCCTTCTCCCATAAATTGTATTATTATTATTTTCTTAGTAGGAAAGAGGAAATGAAAAGTTAAAATATAGACCATATTTTTCAGTATGGAAAAAGGCAGCAGACACTCTGAAAGAAAGAGTATAGAAGACCAACTATTCCGGGTGACTGTCCTACTCCACTTCATTCTCCCTAATATACAGAAAAGGGACTGTTTTAGATCACGGAAAATGAATAATATATGACAATAATGTATTAATAGCATTACCTGTTTGTATTTTTAAATCAGCAGCTATATTTCATCACTGACAGTAATGAAAGTGCACTTTATTTGAGAGGTTTCATAACAAAACCAAACAGTTAAAGTATTTTCAGAAGGCAATTTATCGTGAAATATGCAACCTTCAAAATTAACTACTAATGCATTTGCAGGATTTATGGACGGGCTGCAGCCATCCTGTACTGTTAATACACTGTAAATTATATTCTGGGTATTGTATGTTACCACTCACTATCTATAAATTTCTAATAAGTTCATTAGCTCACTGGGGCTTATTGGTAGGCAGCCTTTAACAGGAGAGAACTGAAATGTTTTCAAACTGACTTTACATCGTCAGCAGTGAGTCCAAAGGCACTTTAAGCATAAATTATCATTATTTTGAACAAGAAACATCTATGATTAATATAGCCATTAATTACAAGAACCAGCTTTCAGCAAATCTGGAGTGTACTGTTAAGAAACTTACTGGCAGTCCCTGGAAACCCGGATCACCTTTGACTCCCGGACTCCCAGGAGTCCCAGGCCAGCCATTGCTCCCCTGCTCTCCTTTGGCCCCTTTCAGACCTGGGGGTCCTGGTGGCCCTGTTGGACCTGGTAAACCTACAAAGCAGAAGAAGAGAGCATTTAGTGGCAAAATTTGGTCAGAGCAGTACCTGTTGAAGAACAAGCTGGCTCAATCTACAGATAGGCAGAACCAAAGCAATTATCATAACAACATTTCAAGAAAATAAATAGGAGAATCTGTTGCAGGGAGGTCCACATGACTCCCCATCTGACTGGACATCTATCATTTTCAGCCTGTGGCTGATGGAAAATAGTGGAGAGTTTTCTATATGCGCAGAACAAACAGATGGTTTCTTCTCAGGTATGAACATGCTAGAGACATATTGCAGCTCTGTTCTACTCTCCTCCTTAACATCTAGCATGGGGCCACTGCCAAGGTAAGGACATGCTGGGCCCTTTTTAAACACATCAACACTCCAGGACATGGGAACACACAGCCATAGGAAACTTCCCAACGTCAGAAAGACTTCTGGACAAAACCAACTGCCTGAGGACATAAAATCAGCCTGTTCCAGGACATAGTGCCAAACTGTCTATGAAGGGGAGCTTTTCTCTGATCTGTGAGAAGAGGATAAACAAGGATATGGAATATTGATTTTATTATTAATTCATTAGGTGAGCTTTGATTGACACCAGTACATTAATACTAAAGATGAAAAATTACCTGGAAGGCCAGGTTGGCCTTGGGGTCCTCTGTCTCCCTTAGGGCCCTCAATTGCACTTCCTGGTAGTCCAGGAAGACCTTGGCTGCCCTTAGGGCCTGGTGGACCATCAAATCCTGGTTCTCCTTTCAGGCCTGGGATCCCCGGACTTCCTGGGGATCCTGGAAAACCCACGTCACCTTTTGCACCTAAGATTTGAAACAACCCGCAAAACATGATTAGAGAAAGGATCACAATCACTGAAACCTTTTGCCTTATTATCCACTCACAGTAAGCTTTATTCCTTAAGAAAATATTGACCTTGCCTTTATACATTTGTATAAAAATGCAGAACTTTAGGAAAACTGTATTATACTTCACATTATGACATAAAGGTATGAGGAAAAGAGTAGTTTGACTGACACATCTTCTCTTAGCTAACTGATCACTGGGCTATTTTAATTCACTCTAAAAATAGATGAACATTCAGCATCTCTCTATCAATCCTTCCACAAGGAATATAAAACCTCCAAACCCTTATTCCATTACAATTATTATTGTCATAGCTGAGTAATCGATGTTTTACTTGACTAAGCACAAAAGGACTTGCTCCTGGAGAAAAAGGGTATTTTTTTTTCACTAAGATCTAGATTTAGACACTTAGTAGTTACTTTCAGGCTTGTACAAATAGTTAACATTTGAAATTCAGTTGAATTTTAGATCATGATTGAGAAAAAATAATATAGATTAGCTGGTGTAAGTACAATAATAAGAGAAATAAAATGTATAAAGAACACTATCTTTGGCTCTTTGCCTAAACAGAATAGGATCCTTAAATCCTGGACTTGTTTTTTTTTTTTTGGGAACTACAATACATTTGAACACAAGTTATGATGTCAGTTGAATATCTATTTACTCTATGAACTGAGCTGACAAAATGAGAAAGATGGGTAAGGTGTGAAAAGTGCTCTCAAAATCTAGCATTCTATATGCCTTACTGAGCTATGATTTTAACTTATTAAAATAAGTTCTCTAACATTAGGGCTTTTTCAGCAATTAATGACTGTTAATTACTTTTGAGATAGTAAATAAAAGATATTTTAAAATTCTGGTTTATCACTTTTAATTGTCCACACAAGTTTCCTGTGTTTATAGAATGAATCAGTGAGGTAGGGAATTGATATTTCAAGCTATGTAAGTTCTTCAAAATCTGCTATGTTATGTTAATTTCATAGATGGACTAGTTGAGTCTTTTTTGTTTTCTGGATGTTTAAAATTGTACACAATTTCCTTCATCAGCAGCAGTTTGATATTTCTTCCCTACTGTATCCATTGCAGTCTAGTTTCTAGGACATACTTATTTCATAAAATGAGCATGGTGGATTTCAGACACCTTGAACAAGCACTTTCTGAAGCCAATCAAGCCATTCTCACAGCACAGTGTAGTGACACACTTTGGGAAGACCATAGTGGTCTTGAAACTGTTATAGCTACATCCCTGTACTCAAGCTAATAAGTCCTGAGTCCAGGTTATAACAATTTTCAGTAAGATCTCATCAGGTCTCTGCTGTCTTTTGCATCTCTGCACCATGCTCCTGCGCATACCTCAGACATGCTCCTCTGAGCTATAGAGAATAACTATTTTAGCAATTAATAAAATTGCAGATGGGCTGCACAACAGACTCTAGTAAAAAAATTAAAAATTACTGTGGTATCCTGGCCATGAAACTACTATCTTTAGCCACCTGGTGCACAGAGCCTCACTAGGCTTTGATTCTTGCAAAATTAGTAGGAAAACAGAAATACTTGGGAGTCAAAAGCACAGCACATGAATATGGGAGTTATTTGTGTTACCTCATCACAGTACAACTTGCAGTAAATTCCACACTATGAGTAATTACCTATTTTAGGGCATAACTAACTTGTGTCCAAAATGCTGACACTGTAACAGAAATTAGTATTTGAGCCTCTCAGAGTTTCCACCTGGTCTGAAAAGTCATAGTATGTAAAAGAATGAAGGAGAAAGTGTGTCTGAAATACAGAATTACGTTTATACTGTGTTGGGAGGGAGGCTTGCTGCTTGTTTAATAATGCATTTTACCTTTATCTCCCTTTGCACCCGGAAAGCCTGGAAGTCCTCTACCTGGAATACCTGTAATATAGAGGCAGCAAAAAATTTGAAGATGGGACAGTACTTAAATTAAACCTGCAATGAACAAAACTTTATTAAACAAATAAAAAACAGAAATAAATGGTTTATGCAAAAGTCCTTCAGGCAGAGACTCTCTTAGGTATTGGTATTGTACCTAACACAATAGATCCTATATGACTGAAACCACTACCCTCAAAAAAGGCAAGCCTGCTCCATTATTTCACAGCTAAGTTGCACACCGAAATTAATTCCCAAACACGCCAATTCTTTAAAGTATTGCCAGCTTTTGTGAAAGAAATTCTTTCAAGATTACACTGATTAAACACAGTTACTCATCCAAATGATTAGCTTTACAATAATGGATGATAATCAGTAGTTTGCAAGACACCATACTAACTTTATTTTCTAAGGTTTCAGCCAAAGTACCTCAAACCCAGCACATCGCTCTACCAGCTACTCTTGCGTAGTCGATATGTGCATTTTTGTACTCCATAAACTTAACAAGACAGTCACAGTACCTTGTTCACCCTTTGCACCAGCTGCACCTGGAATCCCATCATAACCTGGTTCACCCTTCTGTCCAATGGAACCAGCAGGACCCGGAACACCAGGTTCACCTGAAAAATCATTGCCATTTTCATTTCACCTATGAATCATCAGATTTTTTTTTTTTTAACACATTTTTTTTCCTCTAAGGAAAAGCTTAACTTATTCTTTTGCTCCCATAGAGACCAAGAGGTACTGCAAGATGACCTCAGTGTGATTTTCTCTGAGGTTACTTCTGAATTAAATCAGTGTGAGACAGGAGTCAAGTATCACAGACTTTAACGTAGCTAATTATAATGAATCTCAGTGAGTTTAGAGTGTACGATCTCCAGCAAAGGCTTGTGAATACCACAGCCCACTGTCCAACGAGATGATGTGTCCTGCAGCCAGTAAACTAAGAACACCGGGCTCCAAGTTCAAAAATGTTGTTATACTCATAACAGCACTCCTTCCTACTCTGTTTCCTCTTTAACATCTGTGTAACAATGCTAATGTGGTGATCCAGGTTTGCGGCAATGGATCAACTTTATTGTTTTTCATAAAACTGTTTTTTAATTTTTTAATTGTTTTTAAATGAACTCAGGAACAACAGAACTAACTGCTACAGCAACAACCAGTCTTGTGAAAGGTGGTAAAATCTCTTCCACAAACAGTGCAAAAGAAGTATTAGCCCCACGCTACACTGACTCAGATTTACCTGGGGACCAGCACTGTCTTTTTTTGCATATGAAATGAACAAATGTACCAGGAAATGTCTGAGCCAAAATGAATGTAGAATGCCACAGTATTTGTTTTAGCCACTGCCTGAAGGTGAACAATACTTTAAGTAGCATTTGGTGGTTTATACTGCTTTTCTACCTGGTTCTCCTTTTAAACCTGGAATGCCACTTAAGCCAGGAAGTCCTTTTTCACCCTTTTCTCCATGGCGGCCGGGGCTACCTAAAGAAAGTAAGAAGACATCGGTTTACACGTGGGATATTTGATACAAATTTCACATTAATTTTTCACTGCAATTTCTGTTTTATTAAAGCGTAAAAACTTGCCTGGAAACCCTGCTATCCCAGGGGATCCTTTGGGACCTGGGAGACCCGGCATTCCAGGAATTCCCACGCTACCTTTTTCACCCTTATCTCCAGATAAACCTGGACTACCAGTTCTTCCTGGTTCTCCCTAGAAGAAGCAGCACACATTATAAAATCCACACACTAATTCTGAAACAGCTTTTTCTGTTTGCAATGGTAGATGTCACTCCACTTATCCATCAGACTTATAAAGAATTTCATTCTTCTTCCATTTAGAAACCAAGTAATTTAGGATTATATTTGGCATTAAAATCCATTATCAGAATTACTGACTTCTCTAGTAATTGCTTAATACCTACATATGAAAATGAGTAGTTTTCTACGCATTTTTATGACAGTTTTTACAAAGTCTTTTCCAAATTAGCCTCTTAACTCTCTTATTACACTTAATCATCTTCAAACTTTTAAGTCTTCAGCAAGTTTGATACCAGATTAGTAAGTTTTATTTTTACAAGTTTTACTTATAAATTCATGATTGCTGTGATTTCGTAGCTAGGAAAAGGAGTGTGAAACAAATGAGAATCCTATGAGAATACTGTTAGAGATTAAATTAACTTTACAGGCAGTATTAATACAATTCTCTTTTCAGTAATATCTGAGCATTTTATAGGTTTTTTTTCAGTTTCCCCTTATCTCTGTAAAAGTACAGAAACACTATTACAGTATGATTATTTGCTCTGTTTGTCAGAAGCCCTTTTCACTTTATTTACTTAGTATTTTAAAAAGTTCTTCACTCTTTCACATTTCCAGCACAGTAAATTAGCCTATTCTGAAGTGACAGAACGAATAAGAACTCTGGAGATAATGATCCCATCAAACAGAATGCATCTAAACCTGTGCATATACACACCTTTCAAGTTTCTCATCAGGTATCTAAATGAGCATAATAGAAAATACAATAGAGTAGCTTAAAGGCCAACAGCATCTTTCTAAACGAGGTACTTGGTAGAGACAGACAATTAAATCCTTGGGGGTGTAAATACCTTCTCACCAGGAGACCCTGGAAAGCCAATTCCAGGAAAACCTGGTGCTCCTTTGTCTCCTTTTTCACCTTTTTGCCCAGGGAACCCTGGTGTGCCTGGTGAACCTGGTACTCCTGGCAGACCCTTTTCTCCAGGGGTTCCTAGTAAGACAAAAGGAAAAATGGGAGTGTCAGAAGATAAGCTCTGCTCTTAAGAGAAGGTTGTAATCTTGGATTCAGAGTAAACAGAGCTCTTGCTAAAAATACGATTTGAATAAAAGTTTATGTTGATTTGAATAATTTCTAACATGACCAGAGTGACAAAGAGACTGCTGTAGCAATTTTTTCTGTCCCCTTTTACCAGTTCAGTCTTTCAACTTTGATTTCCTAAAGGTGATAGGCACAAGGTCATCTGAATGGAGACCAAGTTTCCTTGCTGAGATACAAGTTCTTCTCCATTTTATTCTTTACCAATTCCCTCCACAACAACACTCTTCCCAGACCGCTACAGTTAATAATTAGCATGCAGTAAACAGCAACTCACCAAACTTTTTAGAAGGGGGAAAACACACAAGAAGATTAACGCGGTACAGACACTAGCACATACAGAGACAGACAAACAGGTATCACTTGAAAAACTGCCTGACTGCAACAAATGCACAAATCCTACACATCCAGCTAAAGGATTCACATGTAGAAACTTAGGAAACCATTCTATTATTTGTATATCACAATTGTATTGAGAAATAAATGTTCCAAAAGCCTAAAGTTCAGACACTACAAATAGTGCAACCATTTAGTAGATCTAGACCAACAAATACAGGTCTCTCATAATGTTCTGTATTAACTTAAAGAAAACAACAATAAGAAATTCCCAGCAATCCATACCTGGCAAACCCATTTCACCAACTGATCCTTTTTGTCCTGGAATTCCTGGATCCCCTGGGTACCCAGGAGGGCCCTGATCACCTTTTGGTCCTACAGAGAGCAGAAAAATTAAGATTCCCATTAGTTAACATGGTTTAAAATACCTGATGAACAGTCTCTGTGTTGCTAGCTTCAGACGTACCTGGATGTCCTGGAGTACCAGGCTCACCATCCTTCCCTGGAATTCCTGGCTCTCCGTATTCCCCACGTAACCCTTTTTCTCCTGTTGCTCCATGGTCCCCTGGACATCAAGAAAACAAACACAGTGAGATCAGTTTTAAAAAAAATTACTGTAATGCCATATAGTAATCCTTCTCGTTATTTTTTTTATCACTGTTGCTTCTCTCTGTTGAACAAGGAAATGGCTGAATTCAACATTCATACATTAAGTCATGACTAAATTCAACCTTCATACATTGTACAGTAAAGTCACACTTGAGTAAAACACAACTCTCCAGTCACTAAACCAGTGCTGAGAAAAGGCTGCAAGCTGTAACAATTTTACAGGTGTCTGTGCAAATTACAAGGCAAGCTATATCTTTAAAAGAAATTGCAAATGAACATGTGTTTGAGTTCGATTAATGAGTTACTTCAGAAGTGCCAGACAATATCAGGTGTTAACAGAAATGACTGAGTTTACTTTTCTGCTGTCTAAAAAGGTACATGTGAACAACCAGTTCACAGTCAGAAATTGCTGTTTCCTCAGTTCTATCTAATGTTAAAGCATCTTCATCATTCCAGAAGGCTCTACTTTTTCTTCTGTGGTGTGCCTCTTCTCCAGCTTTGAGGTCCAAGTTTTTTGGTCATAACCATTTCTGTTAGTGTTGCATACATGTGCAGGAGAACAAGTTACTGAAGACAGCTTGCTGAATGTTTTTAAGTAAGTAGATTTTATTAAAAACATCCCAAGATGTCCAAAATCAATTTTTTCCATTAAACATCACTAACAACCTTCCATAAAAATATTGTGTCTTTTCTGAATAGTTTGTATTTTAGAAGCTTTTAAAAACATTACTGTGATATTCATGCCTAGAGAGATGAAGACAGCTAATAGATCAGCAAAGTTATGCAGTATAACTAGGTTATTTTTCTCTGCTGCTACTAAACATCTTTGGGTTGAAGAGGATGAGATGGGCACAATAACAGCAGAAATTTGCAGGCTGGGGTCTCTTTGGAACCTACCCTTCCAGGCTGTGTGAACCAGGCAAAACTGCAGACTGTGTGTGGTCAGGGAAAGGTAGAGCATAAACAAGTCTGCAAGCACGCATCATTAGTGCTGGCGTGATGAAGAAGTTAGAAACCAAAGAAATTAACCATTTGAATTTCTCAGCAAAGGCTTCTTTATACACATTTAACTAGTGTGCTTAATTTGGATTTCTGGAAAGGAAATAAAACTAATAATCAATCAGTCAACCTACAAGCCAATACTAGATAAGAAAGTAATGAAAAACAACCTATGTGGATTCGTTTTAAGGTTTTTCATGTCACCATATATATCAAGATCAGAAACAAATGAGAAGAATTAACCTAGATGAAATCTTTATAGGCTGGGAGCCTCATCAAATACAAAAATACTCTCAGAAGCTGCATCTCGGCTTAGAGGCTGATGCATTCCACGCTTCCTCCTGCCCTCCCTTGCAGTACCTGTCTGTCCAAGCTGGGAAGCACTGCCTATCCACATGCCTAAATTTCTCTTGAGAGCCAACCTGGGCACACGAGCCCAGGTTGTATTCTGACAAGTAGTCAGGACACGGAGATAAGAGGTACCTAGACTAGGAAACTCTCCTGTTCCCACATTCAAATATAACATAGTACAGTTATTGGTGATTCACTGCCAAACTGGAAAGGAGTCTCAAGTGCTCTATCTTGGACCCAACAGAGAATGTACAGACAACACTAAACTTCTTTCAGCAAACTGCACTCCAACAGGAATGCAGTCAAATTGGGGAGAAGTCTGAAAGGGTAACAAGAATGGTAATTCTTTCAGAAAACATGATGTACAATGAAAGGCTGAAGGTTTTGGTTGAGGGAAATGGAAGACTATATGATCTCGGTAGCTCCCTTTTAAGCCCTACACTTCTTTTTTAACTAAAACAATTATCCCTTATTTTAAAATTCTTATGAGATTTTTTAATAAACAGTAAAGCATAAATTTAAAAAGACAAATTAAAAATATAAAATATACACTGTTTTTTCTTTGAAAAGAAAACCAGGAGAGAGAATGATCTTAAAAACTAAATTTTCATGTAGAAGTAAAAACAAAAATCCAAGAAGAATGCATTACCTAAAGAAACTATAATCTCTACCACCGTTAAGTTTCTAAAGAGAAAGCTGATTGCCTTTCTCCTGACTATTTCCAGATGTTTCTAAACTGACATATGTTGATCTTTTAGTATCAGTGGCACACACGTGTGTCTCTCCTGAAACTTCTTCAGGTCACAAAGATACACGTGTGCCAAAAAAAGGCTGCCCACGTTTTCTTACAGTATCAGTTGGTCTTCATGGCCACAACAGTGTTTCCACTACATGTTTTACACAAAAGACAGCTCTTCTCTTCTGGCAAACTCTAGTTTCTACTTTTAAAATTTATTTTCTTTTGAGAGAGTCTTCTGATAAGAGATAAAATGCATTTTATAAGGGTAAATTGAACTTCTTCCATCCAACAAAAATCCTTTCTGTCTGTGATTAATCTTTGTTTCTACGGAGCTGAAAGATACTGGAAAAAATATCTGCATTTGCTGTGTGAAATTCTTTAATCTTATTTTAAAAACTATTGTCTAAAATTAAGACAAAAGTGAACTCAAAGCATTGCTGCTTAACAGAGTATGAGTGTTAATTACACTTATCCATAGTTAGAGACTAAAGTTACCTTTTTCTCCTTGTTCTCCCTTTTGGCCTTTGAGACTAACCATGTCCATGTTGTCCATTGTTCCAGGTTCTCCTGGGAGACCAGCTTCACCTTTATCTCCTTTGATACCAGGATCACCCTGTGGTCCAACTACACCTTTCAAACCTTGGCTACCTATAAAGAGATAGCATAGCATGTTGTAGTGGCAGATAACAAATGAAGTTAGCTATTTATTCAAATGTTGAGCATTGAATACCATGCTCTGGAACATCTCATTTATCTCATGAGGATTTTTATACTAAACTAGGACAATAACTCCATCAAAAAAAAGTTGACTTTTTTTCCTGCTTCACAGCCATCGATTTTAGAATCCCAAAACAACAGGGATAGGAGTTTGGCAGTAATACAGGGCATTATTTGAAGGATTTAATTAAGACCTCCCTGCTGGGTTTTTTTGTAACTTCAAACATAATATTTTTCTTGAAGTAGTATCTATAGTTTCCTTACACCTAGCAAACCCTTATGTTGTTGAAGAATGGATCAACAATCCTGGATCGGTGCCCAAATAAATTACTGCTCCTAGGATACAGCTTTCCAAATCACACTATTTCTAACTTACAGGGAAGTTACTTGACATAAAACATTCCTTAGGCCAAGCATACTCCTTATATTTGGTTATTTCCAGACTTGTCTTCTGCTGGGATAAAAGTGGATTTCACAATTTTGATTTTGAGAAAATCTCTCTCTTACCTTTTTCACCTGGCAACCCTCGATCTCCAACTGGTCCAGGAGTTCCTGGCAATCCAGGAGTTCCCATAACTCCCATTTCTCCTTTGGCTCCTGAAACCAAAGTGAAAGAGTGAATAACAGAAATAAAGCAAGCAGTGTAAAGAAGTACAAGAAACAGAATTATTTAATCCCTATCATATTAGGAATTGCACTACTTAAGGAAAAAATCAGACAAACAAGACAATTAATCTAAAACAGTCTGACAGAGAAAACAACAGTAAAAATAGTGTTATAAAAACCAGAATAAACCACAGTTTGTAATGGGTTTTTGGCAGATCCTTAAAACTTCCTATTACAGTAAACAATGCTGTCATTAACAATGACTTTATTAAAACCATAATCCATCAATGAAAGTGTGCAGAATAATCCCCTTTCATTATGGAAGGCTAAAGGCTAGCTCCTGCAAGTTGCTGGATTTGATCCACCAAAGGACTTGAGTAACAGTTCAGTTACACATGCACAGAGCCACTTTATTGACGTTACCCTGTGTTTTCCCAATTTCGGGCTCTTTGATGGATCGGTTCCTAACTGAGTGAAAGGGCATGCTACCACAACTTAATAAAACAGTTGTCAAAGATGCTGGTTTCCAAGGGAAAAGATGTTTACCTGCTGATCCTTTCAGTCCAATGGCCCCCTGTGGACCTGGCAGGCCAGGTAACCCCACAGACCCTGGTACTCCGGGCTGGCCCTGGCTACCTTTTTCCCCTTTTGGTCCTGGCATATCTAGACCTGGGATACCAGGGAAGCCCCTTTCTCCTTTTATTCCAGGAAATCCTACGAAAAACAAGATACAGGATTAGTCCTTAACGGAGCACAGGGAACACCGTTAACAAGAATATCTGATAATGTCCACCTGCAGTTCAGAAATGACATGGCATGAAGAATGAAGACTCAAAGCCGGACAGCAGAAATAGTCCTCATTTTCTAAACGAGGCTTTGACCCTGTATATATTACTCATAGATGACCTGAGGAGACCAAACAAAATGGCAGGCATTTTCTCAGGAGGCCTTGCCCTGTGTTTTGGACCAGACAGAAAAGGCCCGCTGACATGGCCCTTCTGTGCACCTCCACCGACGTCACACCGCAAAACAGTTCACAAGCAATGCTTCTACCAATACTCGCTTATGCAAAAATTGTCCGCTCCTAAGCACCATCATGGGAGTATTTTCTTCTCACCTGGTGGTCCCTGGGGTCCTGGTTGCCCAGCGGGTCCCGGTGATCCCCGTGGGCCCAGCCCCGGTGCACCGGGAGGGCCTTGCAAGCCTTGCAGTCCTGGGAGGCCAGGGTCGCCTGTGGGGAGACAGAGACACAGACTGAGCATCCTCCAATGTTATTTGAAATCTCATTTGCTGAAGATGCTAGACAAGGTGCTTTGGAAGCACTTGGCCAAGAAGACCTCATTTCAGTCTCTCATACCTCCTGCCTGGGCTTGGAGAAAGGGCTGCTGTTTGCTGCTACTATATGCTACCAGTGGTTGGTCGGACGAGGGGAAGGAAAAAGGGCAATACCTTGAGATATCAGTAGGATATCGCAGTGGTGAATAGACTTTTTACTGCATCTACAGGGGAGTGACTTTTAAAAAGAAATAGAACTACAGAGCTGTATTTTTCTGGTGATGTTACCTCTGAATCCTTGCTGTCCAGGTATGCCTGGAAAGCCTTGCTCGCCACGTAAGCCAGGCAGTCCTGGACTTCCCTTTTCTCCAGGGATGCCAGCCGGTCCTGGGGGGCCTGGCAATCCCTTAGGGCCAGGGAGACCTACACCAGGTTCACCCTAGACAAAGAAACACAAGGGATTGGGAATCACATTAAAAAAAAACCAAAACATCAAAACCAAGAATTCATTCACTGACTGCATTTAAATCACTCGGAGGCAGAGCACTATATATGATTTCAGGGGAGAGCCATAGCCAAGCATTCATCCATCTACTCTGTTCCTTTGTGTGCATAGTGGGAAACATAAGATGAAGGATAGTTTGGCCAACTTTTTTTTTCAAGAGCAGGATCTTTGCACACATTCCTGTTAACATGGGCAGTCACAGATAAGAGTACTAGGAGCCGACACCTACTTTTTGACCTTGTAAACCTGGTACACCTGGCAACCCATCCAAACCAGGAGTTCCTGGAGTTCCCGGCAGACCAGGCGAGCCAGGCTGACCTTGGAAACCTATAAAACAAAACAAAACTCACATCATTACTGTCTGTGCCTGTAAGCATCCTCTGCTATTTCTTCATGCCTCTAACTGAACTATTCACATCCTCACAGGGACATGTTTAAGAGGTCTGTGTAGACTTTTATGCCAAACTTCTAGGGATGCCATGACCCAAATGTCTCAACAGAGATTAAAATGCTGAGCTTTGTGCAGCATTTGGCTTCTGATGAGAAACAACCATCCAGAAGAAATAAATTAAATACTGAGTGTCTCCTCTTAAATTAATAGCCTTGTGGGTTCATGTCATTCAGAAACATCCTGTCTGCAAAACTAGGTTCCCAAAGTCTTCTTCAGAAAAGGCAACTTACTGTGGGGGCATCAGATTCAGGGACATACAACAAAATCTACCTGTGAATCAACATTTTTTGTTCAGTATACGTAGTGTGACATGTCCTACACGTCTCGCTGTAGGTTGCACACAGAAGGTTTCTATGCTACAGCTGATCCATAGACTGCACCTTGGGAATGCAGGAAGGAATACATACAACATTCTGAAAATCACTTAAAGATTGCACTCACTCAACACCAGCACACACTCCATAAATTGAGATTAAGCTACTTTCCTAGGCAAAGGTCTCAGAGAATGGGAAATCCAGCTTTTAGACTAAGCCCCAGGAACGTCATTGGGCAGAGCTTAATTCAATGAAGGGTCCTTGAAAGAAATGTATTTGGAATGTCCTTCCTTTCTTTCTGGCATCAAAGAGCATACAGCAATCCTTATCCAGATGCAACAGGCCTTTTCCCTTCAGGTTGGTCCCATGTCAGTCTTGGAGGAACTATAGGTGCTCACAAGTAAAGATTTGCCCTTTCTACTTATTAAGTCTTTCTGACTCCCTCAGCTCATTCATGTGTGGAATCATAATAAATGAAACAATAATGAAAACACACAAGAATCTGGGGGATTGAGGTGGCTGCTGAAAGCTCGGTCCTCTAGTTCTAAATGAGTAGCAGCACTATGAAGTAGTAAGTAAGCCGGTATTCTAACCAAACCACTTTCAGCTGCCTGGAACACAGCAGAGCTTTGGCTCAAAAATGTTACAGCTATGTCAGCATGTTTTTTTGACCAACTACACATGGTGCATCTCTCAGAAAGGTCATCTCATCTCTCAGCAACCTCAGTTGTGGCAATGTGAGATGTTGTACTATCTCACTTCCTATTCCGGCAGTAGCTTTGACACTGTCTGTATCTGCACTGCATCACCGCACAAGGCAAGTGTGCGTTGAAAGTATGCCTATTGTGGTGCTTGTGGACTTTCCCAAGGGAGGTTCTTCAGCTGTACCTCCCAAATCTCATGCAGCAGGCCTCCATCCACACTCCAGTTACACTAGCTCTGTTAGATGGATAATTTTATCTTACCTTTGGGTCCTGGAGGTCCAGGGAACCCTATACCTGGCTGCCCAATAGCACCTTTTTCTCCTGGCAGGCCAGGTCTACCTGGAAGCCCAGGATTCCCTTTGTCACCTTTGCAAGTGAAAACAAGACAAACGTTAATACAAAGGCTAGCTTCTTGGGAACAGAGCCATTATGATCATCAGATAAAGGTTAACAGGCTACTATACCTTGAGGTCCAGGGAAACCAGGTGGTCCAGGAAGGCCATCTGCCCCAGGAGGTCCAGGGAGCGGTACAGTTCGTCCTGCTTCACCCTTTGCACCTGTGAATGTAAAGATGCATTAAGTACAGGAATTAAATTAAAGAAGGGAGTGTCACCTAGCCAGCAATATTAGTCCATCCATACCATTACAATTGACTTGCTATGAAGTTTTTTTTTTTATAGAATATTCATAGAAAACTAGGATGAACTCAGTTTAGGATGAACCTAAACCATCCCATTTGGCCTAACAAACTTTTCAAGAAAACTGCCCTGAAAGAATTGCAATTATACTGCTGAAAGCAAACACTGATTTAAATTAGAAAGTCTTTTTATTTCAATCTTAAATTCCAGTGATCCTCTAAGTTGTACCACTTAAAAGGCACTTTTTTTTTTTTTAAAAAAGAATACTATAGCATTACCTGGAAGGCCTGGTAGACCTGGGGTTCCAGCAAAGCCTCTGTCTCCTTTGTCACCAGGCAACCCTGCAGCACCTACCCCAGGAGGGCCGGGAAAACCTCTTTCACCACGTACTCCAGGGAATCCAGGTTGGCCAGGGGGACCACGTTCTCCTTTCAAGCCAACTGTACCCTAATTTTTGAAAAGTATAAGTGTACTTCTTGCCTGATTGGCAAGACAGAACACATGATCGTCTTTGAATATTTTATCATTTGGATTTAGCACAGGTATCTGTAATGCTGAAGAAAGTGGATTTTTTTTTAATTAACAAGTTCAATAGAAATAGAGCTGAGTTCCATGTGGAACAGCACGTGGAAATCCTACCTAGTGTGCAGTGCAGCTAACTGGACCATGTAGCCTATGTTCTCAGTGGTGAATCTCGGAGTAGACGTGAGCTCCACATTCAGCTCCACATCCATGTCTATTGAACTCTCTATCAGTGCAAGACTTTGAAGCATTAGTTTCCACAAGAAGAGAAGTATGCTAGAACAGAGTTGAATCTTGTCTTAACAATCTCTACCTGGGATAACTGCATTCCTTCAGTCATCTCCAGATACCATCTAAATCATCCACACTAGTTCTCACTATCAAGCTGTGAGAAAGGGAGAAAGGAACAAACTGTTGTCCATGCCCACAAATTTGTGGGGGAAGTAACCTTACTCTATAGTCCTGAAAGTAACAAGCCATGCTGAATACATCTAAGTCAGATTATTTATTTGCATGACATGTAAAAAGAAAGAGTCAAAATCTAACTCTGAAATAGTCCGTTGTTGCAGGACCATCTTCCTCACTAGTTCCAGGGAAACTGGAATCCTCTTCTGAGGAAGAATGAACTATTCAAGGCAAGAACAAGATGTGGAACAATGAATAAGGCCAATAAACATAAAGCATGTATAGGGCATAAAAACACGTGAATTCTGATCTAAGGGACAGAATGTATAGGACAGTATGTACACATAAACAAAGACACAGTAAGACAATATGTAAACATAAAGAAACACACATACCGATGCTCCTTTTGGACCCTGGAGACCTGGCAATCCGTCTTTTCCTGGTCTTCCTTCTCTTCCAGGAATACCAGGTTGTCCTGGGAAACCAGGCTCTCCCTTTTCACCTTTCAGGATAGAATCATAAGTAAAATCTCCTGGTTCTCCTTTTGCTCCAGGGCTGCCCATAAGTCCTGGAGTGCCGGGGGGGCCCTGAAATTTCATAAATTCAGATATCATCAGTCGCCTTACCAATCCTCCAACTGATATAAAAGAAAACAAATTTTCAGAAATTAAAGAGTAGCCCCAAATTAAGTAAATCATTAAGTTTTCCACTGAGGAGGCCAAATTAGAATATTTTGCAGGACATAGCAGTATGAATAAAGAACTAAGGCAAATCTTCTTGTCTTGACCATTTTGTCATTTTTGTCACAGGTATATAATTTTAGATGGTGCATGTAAACTTACTCCACCTACACAAGAACAGCGGGCCATAACACCAAAAAACTACTCTGAATGGGATTTCAGTTACGCATATTTTAACAATACCAGCATCAAGTTAAAGGAGGCTTTTTAAAAAGGCATTTTCAGAGTTGACGTGTCTGCCCCAACCTTTATATTATGAATTCTGTAACACTGTGGAACCTATTTCTCTGAGGCAAATGCAAGAAAAGTATCTCTGCATTTCCATGGTAATTTAAAATACCAGCAGAAGTAGTACTAACACAGGAAAATAACTCACTTCCAGTATGCAAAGACAAACTCAGCCAAACTTAAAAGTTTCAATTGCTTAAACAAGATTTTGTTTCTTTCAAAACCTTTTAAGTCAACTATAACATTAATCAAATATATAGATTGTCTACGAAGTTAAATTGATGGTCTTATAAAAACTCAAATGTTATTTGCATAAGAGCACTGAAGGCTGAAAGCTTCTCCCTGAGTAGTTTATTTATGACATTTAGCTGACGCAAATACACATGTCCCTTCATCACTAGCATTCATTGATTTTGTACAATTAACAATCAGAGTCAATTGGTACTATCAGAATACTAAGCACATGCTCAGAAAAGAATTCTGTAAGCTCTCCTGGGAAGAAATTATCTACCTAATAATATACCTATAGGGTTTTCAGAATTCCAATTTTTCCCTACATACTTTCTAAGACTTAGAATCATAGAATGGTTTGGGTTGGAAGGAACCTTCAAAGGTCACATAGTCCAACCCCCCTGCAAGGAGCAGGGACATCTCCAACCAGATCCGGTTGCTCAGAGCCCTGTCCAACCTGGCCTTGAATGTTTCCAGGGATGGGGCATCCACCACCTCTCTGGGCAACCTGTGCCAGTGTTCCACCACCCTCACTGTGAAAAATTTTTTCCTGAAGTGTAATCTGACTCTACCTCCCTCTATTTTAAAACCATTACCCCTCGTCCTATCACAACAGGCCCTACTGAAGAGTTTCTCCTCATCTTTCCTATAAGCCCCCTTTAGGTACTGGAAGACCACTATAAGGTGTCCCCAGAGCCTCCTCTTCTCCAGGCTGAACAGCCTCAACTCTCTTCGCCTGCCCTCATAGGAGAGGTGCCCAGCCCTCTGATCACCTGACTTACGTGAACTTTTCTCATAGGAACAGTCTCTCTAATTTCAAGTGAATCAGAGCTAGGCACTAGGGTGGTAAAGCACAAACTTCATGGGCAATGTCCACTGCTTAAGGCTAATGTGTGCCCTCCACTTAAATCTGAACCAGAACAAGGTCAAATGTAATCTTTCAATTAGCTTTGGTGGGTCCTGGATCAGACTCTGATGTCCTGGCATGGCTCTAAACAACGGGAGCTTGCGAGGTTGGCCTCTATGAAGTTTTTTCCAAGATAAACTATATGCTGGATCACCATCTGGCTGAACTTTGTAAAGCAAAACAAGCTTAAAAGTATTCAGAACCTTGTCTGGTGAAAGACATGAACAGAACTTAAGAGGCAATAAAAGTAAAATATAAAGGTGTGGCAAAACATGTGCTGAGGACAAATATCACACATGAAAAATGCTTAAATACACTAGGATGTCTTTTGTTTTCCTCCACTATTTCTTTCATGGATCCCATTGATATTCTAGTAAATCCAGCTGCTGAGTAATACCGTGTTATTTATCGTGGTAGAAATAGAGAATTTAGACATCTAGGCTTTATTTATACTCAAGGGAGAGAAACAGATTCCTTGAGTAATGAATTCATACAGGTGACTTGGTTTAACTTCTGAAGGTGCCTCTCTCTCACCGCTGGTGATAGAGAGAGTTTGCATAACTCCAGAGTGCGTTAAAGCTAGTGGACATGGATGTCACTGAGAAGTTATGTTGCCAAAAGTCATCAGTGGGAACGAGGAAAAAACTTGGGGACAAAAAGAAAAGCCTGGGAAGACTCTGACAAACTCAGTCTACTTACATTAGGAATGGTGTCAAAATCCACGTTACACTAGAGGAACTTGTATGCTAAGGTAGGTCTTGACAGCATACCACAGTGTATTTAGGGACACTCAAGTGAACTCTGACAAGATCAAATGTAGTTGTGCTAGTACAGTGCTCATCTAGGAGTAATTTGTGTTACATTTTAGACAACTGTTATGTTTATGGCTGTTCTGCTTCTGATATCCAGCCTTACTCACTGAGAGTTGTGTTGCGCTACGTCAACATTATTTACCAGGGGTCATAATATCAGGATTGCACAGCCTTCCTTTATTTCTTCAAAACTACTTAGCTTTCCTGATAACTGATTATGTTTAATCGAATATACTGCACACAGTTCCCAAAATTCAGACAAACTGTCAAAGTATATTACATGGTAATACTAGATTGCTTACACTACACTAGATGGCACTGTCTCTCTCTCAAATATATGTACATAACATCAAAGAGTTACTGGAACAATACATGAAAAGATCAGGGCAGATCTATATTTGTTTCCTGCAAAATGCTACTTTTTACCCAACTCCACTGCTTAACTTGCTCAGCCAGAAGGTCATTTATCTTGCTGAGTTCATATGATGGGCAAACACAGAAATACAACCCATTTCTGACAGCTCTCTCTTCCTCTCATAGCTCAACCACACTGCTTCCTGGTTTATTTTGCTAGGCATAGTTCCTTAATTTTATCATACCACTGTGCTGGTCTGTTTTTAAACAGAATTATTACACAACCATGCTGATGATCACATGGGTTTTGATCACATTCCTCATAGGACCGTAGCATTTGGCAAGGTATTACTTACAGGTACCCCTGGAAGGCCATCAAGTCCAGGTAAGCCTCTGTCACCCTTCAAACCTGATTGTCCTGGAAAACCTTATCAGAGAGACAAAAATACAATTCTATTAATTACATGCTTTTGCACATAGCTCATTGTATGTTAAATCTTTGTGAATTTTTTCAAAGTATCTCTTTCTATCCCCAGTTATATCAACATAATGCTGCTAAAGTCAGTGAAGTTGACTGGATTCATGTGCTCATGTGCTATATGTGTCTGCATTCAGAAACTCAGAAGTTGATGATTCATTTGACTTAGGAATGAATTCACATTACTATTTAAACCTACCATGCAACCACTGCAGTCTTGAAACTACCTAAAATGTATTAATTTTTCTTAACAGCCAATAGAACAATTGCTAGGTGTAATATCACTGTTTGCATGTGGCACTTCTCCCATATGCTGCCAGAAGAATAATTTATTTTTTTTTTTTGGTCAGAGAATTTAATGCTAGGATTGGGAGTGTACAGATGGGCCACTGACAAACCTGAGCACATAGGGCAAAAGCTTCCCACATTATTTTTCGCTTTCACAATCTTATGTGAAAATATTTGGACTACAGTTTGCAAAGACTCGTCACTGTGACCAGCTTCTGAATCCTTGGTAATTCTTGTTGATTGCATTGGAAATTTGGAATCAGGCCAAAAATAGGAATATTCCATCCTCCTTTCAGTAGTTTCAAAAACAATTTGATTAGTGGGACAAAAAGTAATTAATCTTGTCGTATCTGCTGCATTTTTAGATTTTAGCCTATGTAGTTAATTCTCAGATAGTTAATAAGTTTTTACCTGCGGGACCTGGTGGCCCTTGTGGTCCTGGAAGTCCAGGAGGTCCTACTTGATCACATAAGGCACAAGTTTCACCTTTGTCACCTGAAAAAAAAAAAACCAACAAAAGATTTAAGACAACTGCAAGCAGGTGGATTCAGGGGCAAAAGCCAATCTAATACACTTCATGTTAAAAGAATTAAAATAAATACTTCTAATTACATGCTTCAAAGAGAATTTATCAGCAAACTGATACTCAAAATTCTTTAAAATTTTTAAAGGAATGGCATAAAAATCCACTTAAGTCTTATCCTAAGGATAATATTTAATGGAACATTTAAAAGGAACCAGACTGAAGAGGATCAAAAAGAAGAAAATAAATATACACTGGGTATAGAAGAAATAAAAAGATTAAAGCAGAAAAAGGAGAACCTCTATAGTCACAGCAGTTTTGCCATTTTAGAAAAGCAGAGCGAGATTAGGAAGGATCAATGATTGTGTAAATGAGTGCAGCTCATTTTTCTATATATCCATTTAGTCAATGCTGCTAAAACACATGGTTGACAGTCCTATTTATAGGTGTTACAATTTTAGCTTCAATTATACTCATGGCAATGATTCATAAACCATTTCTATTCCCAACTCATCTGGCACTCTCTAATTCTTCGTCTCAAAATTCACATCTTAAATTGCCATGGATAATTCAATTTACACTTAACGGGGCTATACTCAACCCTGTCTTTCTTCCCAGCTCCTCTTTCAGCCCCGCACCATCCTTTATCACTTTCCAGCTAAGTGAAATGCAAATGAAGTTAGTGTCACACAACTCAGTACACAATATCCTTCTTTTACTCATCAGAGACTCAAGAAACATCTTCCATGTCTGTGAACTATTTGTTTAACTAACTTTAAGAACACTTTCTCAGGATGTAACCTAACTTGCTCAGCCTCTTTACATAGCCAGGCTTCTGGGTACAGAGCATTAGAAAGTAATAACTTTAAAATAGTATTACCTTTCTCTCCCATCTCTCCTGGAAATCCATCTCTTCCTGGAGGTCCAGGACTACCTGGTGCACCTGGTTCTCCCTGCTGGCATTGATCAATTCCATCTGCAACGGAAATGCAATAAAGAATATTGTTTGACAAGTGCAAGTTTCCATTATAGGGCTGCATTTACGAATGTCACAGCTGAATGTATCTATGAAGAATGAGAAGTCAGGTTAGCATTTTACTTTTCTATTTGATTTGCTTTGAAAAATTTAAGTGGGATTCTGTATTCTGATTCCATATATACTGCTTAAGAAACTCCAAGAATTACAGAGAAAAGACATCCTCTGCCATAATGTTACAAACAACTTTCACATAAAATCTATTTTTATTCTAAGTTTTGGCTAAGAAAAGTGCTGTGGGTGAAAAATTGCCAGTTTGACCCTGAAGAGAATGGAGAATGTTGACACTCTGATGAAGTTCACTAAGTAGAGTTTTTTGTAGGCTGATCTTTGTTTTTAATGTTTTAGGAAACCTTCTAGGTCAAGAGCAGCTTGTTAACATCTATTTAACTCCTTCACACTGATCAAGCTTCCTGAAAACAAGAAACTTTATATGTTAGGAACTGAAACAGGTAACAAAGGAGAATATTTAGCAGGCTTGATATGAGAATATAAATTGTGCTTGTTCTGTTTGACAATATGGAACAAGTTCTGACCCAATCCAATATGACATCATTTTGGCCAAAGCTAGTAGTGAAAATGTTAATGTGAAGTTTGGCAAACAACAGTTAAATGAAAACAAATTGTTTCATGTTATGCACTTGAAGAAAGCTACAGAAGTGTCTGGGGAAGGAGTAGAATTAAGCAGTGACAGAAATGTGTTGTATGAAAACCAGGAATTTCTCTTATTTTTAGGGCAAGGTAAGATTTAGCTATTTAATTCCATATTTTAGGTTGGTCCATATCTCTAGGTTGGCACATTAGGACACAGAGGAAACCAATCTGTATTAAGGTCAATTATTTGGTTATACTGTAACAATCTGAAATGAACTTTTAAAGAAATTTTAGAAATATTTATTTAGCAAAGAATATTTGTTCCAGTAAGGAAATAGGCAGCTTACTACATCATGGAATAGCTTTTACTTGGTCCATTAACAACTCAGACGTGTTTCTTCCATGATGCAGATACGTTCTGATTGCAGCTTTTATAATGTTGTCTCTTTTTTTTTTCTGTATATGCAATGTGCATTATTGAATCTTCATTGTGAAAAGTAACTGAGTGCTTTACCTACCTGTTCTGCCTGGAGGACCTGGTGGGCCAGGCAACCCAGGGGGACCTGGGAAACCATCTCTTCCAGGGGGTCCAGGTAAAGAGAATCCTGGAGAACCCTTTTCACCTTTTTCACCTCTCTCTCCAGGGACACCAGGTGATCCTACCCTATCTGGAAGTGGTCGACCTTTGGACAGAGTAAAACATACATGAAAAAAGTGACATGTGAAGACAGTAACTTCAACACATTAGCTTCCATTAGGTTTTAGAGAGAAATGGAGAAATGTTAGTGCAAAATAAAAAAGAGATTGTATTTTTACTATTGGTGTTTTATACAAAATTGAGATTATATACTCAATACAGCTCAGAGTAACTCACTTTGGTTAGGTTCCTAGATAAACATACTTATTCTGTATTAAGTGCCTTTCCGAGATTTAGTTGAATCAACTTTTGCTGTGCCACCACTCCTGTGGTGACAGAGGAGTTAATTTAGGTATTACACTTAGAAACTAATATACACTTCCTTATCTCATAAAAAAACAAATCTTAAACACACTTACAAAGAGATAGTATGTGTAAAAGCATCAATAAATAAGTATTCAACAATCCTAGCAGAGTTCAGGAATGCTAAAACCAAAACTTTTTGTGGGAATAATAAGTGAACAATAGCCAATAAAGAGAAGCAGCTAAACAGCCAGAAAAATACTACTTAAGATCTCATTTTAGCTATTTGTACGGTCACACAGGTCTTCATACTTTAATGAGTTATTTCAGTTCACAACTAATCACTAGCCTTGATTGCTAAAACATTTTGAGCCTTCTGCAACACTGCCGGAAGATATGAAAGTCACACAAATCTCAATTTTTGTAGGGTAATGACAGACTGAGAGCTACCATTCCTCTTGTCTTGTCACACAGAATTCTTTAGGGACTATTACAGCCTGTGGTATAGTATCTTCTCCCTAAACTGTGAAAAATTTCTTCGAAACTATCTGACCCTGGCTCACATTAATTTCATATTTAGCTCACTGTCAAGATAGAAAGGAGGCAACAGTGGTATCACTGCACGATGTGCTAGAGTCAGGTTTCCACAGATGATTCTCTTCATTTTTAAAAACCAAATATTGTGGGTTAATTCAAACACATATACATATACATGTGCATGTATACATAATAGCAGTGTTGTCATGGATGTGAAGATGTTAAGACTATGAAAAAGGTAACATTCACAGACAAAAGAAATAACTTTTATTAGATCAAGTGATATAGTAAAAAAAAAAGCAGGAAACCTTCAGGAATTACTTTGATCTAATAAATGTTATTATTTCTCCCTGCAAACCTTGTTTTATTATACTTATGCAAACACATACAAAGCTGAAGTGAGAGCAAAAACAAATTATCTGCGTATGAGTATACATACACAGGTACATATGCACATACCCGTGCACGTATTCACACTTTACAACTCTTCTTGCCCAATGGAGCCACATTCTCCAGACTACCTCTGACGACATGGGCACACAACTTCTTCAATTTAAGCAGCAAGTTATCAGGGCTCTACACAAAGAGCAAGGCTGCATCACCTCAGAGACATGAGAAAAGCCATCTACAGGAAGGGTCTAGGAAGATGATCAGACCCCAGAGAGTCCACTGCCTGGGTGTTCTGTAAGTCAGGCAGTAACTGGCAGCAGCTAAGGAGAATATCTCTCAGGACTCCTCACCCAAGAAAAACATAGGAAAGATATGAACAAAATCAGTGGCCATAAATTCATACCTGGAGGTCCTGGGATTCCTTGTATACCAGGGAAACCTTTAGAAAGAAAGGTTTTCAATTAGGCAATGAAATCAGCAATGCCAACGTCAGTGAACTTGAAGCACAATTACTTAAGCACATATTACAAACAAGTATTATTTAAGTATCTATCACTGAATCAAAAGTTAAGTTAAATAATGTATAGATATCTGCAAACAATACATTCAGGGAAAAGCCGCTGCTGTGTGCCATCTTCTCCACTGATCTTTATTCAACAGAGTAAGCTCTGTAACAGGGAAAATGGGAAAGGGAATGCTTGATTTTCCCTGTTTACTGAAGAACTTTGTAAATTATGCAAGTCAATTTTAAGATTAAAATTTAGCTACTGTCTCAAGATTCTCTACATTACTATCCTTTTTACGCTTGTATTGATTTTCATCTTTCTTAAATAATCTCCTTGGATTATTGAACTGCCATAAAAACAGATCCCAGTTTACTGTTTTTAATCTATTACTGAAAGGTAGTCTTACTTATCATGAGAAGCAGCATCCTGAAACTACAACAAAATGTCATAACTTGAAAGCAATTAAATAAATAACTGGAACATCTCACTGTCCTATAGAGCCCTTAAGTTCACAGGTAGTGCAATTTTAATTTCTTTTAATAAGAAAAGTACAAACATAGCTCAATAAAAAAAAGACAAGACAAAATACATACCTTTTTCACCTTTTTGACCTTTCAGTCCAGGCAAACCTGAAAGTCCAGGCTCTCCTTTTTCACCAAAAGTATCTACTGGTCCAGGATCTATAACCTGAATCACAAGACAAAGACTAGGACACTAGAAAAGCACAACTGTACTCTCATTTCTATCTCCTCCATCCTGATCTGATGGTACAGAGGCCATTTTGGTTTGTGATCACAATTCTGAGCAGTTTTCTTTATATTTGCAATTTCAGCAATACATAACAACTGCTGTGAGAGGGTTGTAGTTGCTGAGGAATTACCAGAGAAAATAAAGATTTCCTATTCACCAAAATTCCTACATATCAGCAGTAGGATTAAGCGGAGAGCTTTATAGCTCCTTCCTGAACAAGAATGATGCCAAGAAAGCTCAGTATGGTCTAAGCACTGACCAACGAGGTTTTTATCATCTAGAATTTGAAAATATTCTGCTGTGACAATTTCTGCTAACATTGATCTGAGCTTGACGTATAGGATACTGACATTTACAATAAAATATTCAGGAAGTACGCACCATTTTTCAAATCAAATCAGCAGATGTTGGGAATTTTCTCCCATGTTGGCAAATCAGCATCACCAATGATATATTTGTTGCTGACAGATCCAATTTTTTACTTGAAGTGTTAAAAAAATAGCAAAGTTTACTCTTTTGAATTCTATTTCGGATACTTCGTATTGATTAACAATGTCTATAATTTTCATAGTCCAAAATATTTGAAATTCATATTCTTTGAGAGCTCCTTTCTCAAATTTCAAACATATTTAAAACAACTGTATCCAATTTCTGTTTCCATTAAGAAAAAATAAGGACATGACTGATTAGAATGAGGTCAGAAGATGCATAGTCTTTCTTTTTTTCCCTCATTGTTTGAGTGCTTTCTCTTTCACAAGATTTTTGTTTTCATTTACGTTTAAAATAAAACAATAATTTCTTTCACTTACTCTTCCTGGAGGTCCTGGAAAACCTCGTTCACCTTTGTCACCCTAAATAAAAGCAAAATTTACATTTTAAATCCAGATCATATTTTCTTTCCCCCAAATAGGATTTCCTTAGCAAATGAACACTTTGATACAGATTCATACAACTTCCAAATGATAACTACCTGGACCATTAAAATAAGCAGTAAGTAGTTAGTTTGCAGGCCTGTACTGCTTTACATTAAGTAAAGAGAAACTGGGATTTTTAGGAAAGTACATTTCAAGATACGCTGGCTGGGCAAAAAGCTTGTAAAAATAAAGCCTGCATTAATCAATTCATACGAGAGATCTAAACCAGGGATACCTAAGCTATCTTTAATTTTGACATTTCCTAGTCTCACAGTGATGACTTTACAACTTAGTAACATTTATGTGCATTCGTTGCATTCTTAACTCCTCATTCTGCGTGATGGGAAGCAAAGGCCGCTACTACGCACCTTCGCACCAGGCTCCCCGGGTCGTCCTGGAATCCCAAATCCACCAGGCAAACCCTGTGTGTAGAAGACAGCAAAAAGCAGAAAAGACAAATATAGTTGCATCTTAGCCCTGGCAGCATCAAAGGTTTAAATTTTCAAACCTTTCACTAATTCATGAAAAGCAACAACTTTAAGTAAACAATTCAAAAGGGCTGTAAAATTTCAACCATTTATAACACACAGATAGTTCATTGTTTTCAATGTAAGAAACAGTATTGGAAATTCAGTAAAATACATACAGTTTCTCCTTTTGGTCCTGGTTCACCATCTTTTCCAGGCTTTCCCTGTAAAACACCAAGTTCCACTATGTTTAAACAGATGGCCACATACATGCGATTTCTAAATACAGTGGGTGAAACACTAGAACAAAATAATCACTATTGCAATGCACTAATTGAAGTGTGCTAACACAGCTAACAGTGCAGAGGGTACGAAGCAGGCAATTTGTGACTGCCTAGCACTTATGTTACTCAACATACTACAAGCTGCTGAAGTACATAAAACCTTGCAAATCTGTTCCTGGATCCAGGAATAACATATGGATTTCCCAGTCAAGGAGGCCTCAAGACAAAATATATTAACAGCACAAGTAACTGGAACTAGACCCAGAAACTCTTCCCATCATAGTAATCCTTTTCTATATATATACTCTCCAGCCTCACAAAACCTTTATCCATAGACATTTGGTGGCTCAGTTTCAGCAGAAGGCATGGAGCGTGGCCCCATATCAGATCGCAGGGTAATCTAGTGGCAAAACCCACTTATTATAAATTGAAAGCTCTAATTTCAAATCACAAGGCATATGATAACCTACAACCCAAGATTTCCTCCTCCAGAGCAAAATGATTCACTATTAGACCACTGTGTTAGCCTGCAGAGGGGATTATATACCCTTGAGGTAATCAACAGGTATGTGATAAATGACCTCGATGGACTAACCTACTTTTCAGCATTTTCTTCCTCTTCCTATGGACTACGAAGGTACTGGCACCTAGGCTTGTAGCCTAATCCACTGGAGGCTGGCTTTTATTTGGTGTCACAGTGCTTAGATTGTATGTGTATCATAAGCAAAATGAGTATGTCCCATAAAACAATGAAAATTTATATACTTAATACACAAAGTAATAGTGCATGTAATTCAGTCTAAAAAAACAATCCCATCAATTTAGGTCAAAAAAAAAAATCTAAAACAATGCAACTGAAAGATAAAAACAATACAAGAAATGTGAACAGGCCACCACTGCTGAAGTGTGCAGTTACGGTATCTTATAAAAAAGGGTTACAAGTAATTTTGAAGGATTAATTAAAAATGTTATCTGTAAAGTTAGGAGAGTCTTCAAATGTGCCCTGTGATTGGAATTAATCATATGGTTTCATTCCATGAAACTAGAATATAAAATCTTAACATTTGTTCATCTTTCAAGCCTTATCTTAATTTTGGAACGTTTGTTTGTAAGAAATAGTACCTTTAGGCTAAGCTTATTTTGTAGATTGCATGTAAGAGTACTTGAAATAAATTCAATACGTTCCATTTATGTAAAGTCATTCCTACAGAGTGATTTGTTTTGCTTTGGAACGACTTAATCTTGCTTCAGTTGCGATCAATGGGAGTCTTGCCTTTTTCTTCAGCACTGCAAGCTACTGTTAGGTGTCTTTAGTTAGTTAGTTTATCATGTTATCACTGCCTTGACTTGTACACCTGTCCTATAGCAAAACTTGCTTGTTTTAAATATACCAAATTTGCTGTTTCACTAATGGCTACTAAGTTTAATTAGCTTATGGAAACAATACAAGAACTGTAATTATGGTATTGATAAAGTTGAGCACACTTACACGTGGACCAGGCTTCCCAGGTTCACCCTTTTCTCCTTTGAAACCTGAACCTGGCAATCCCTGGAAAATAAGTACACACCAGATTAAAAATACTGCCAAATTCTACAGCAAAATTGCTTCTCTCAGATAGCTATAAAGATATTCAGGGCCATTATCAGATTATTCACAATTTTTAAAGTAATTAAAAAAAAAATCTACACAATACTCACCGGGTTTCCCTGTTCACCCTTTTCACCTGGTTCACCCTAATGAAATTATAAAAAAAAAAAAAAAAGTAGATTAGTAAGAAAAATCTTATTCATTTAGGCTGCAAATCATTTAATTCTTCAAGTCAGGAAAAGCACATTTAACCCTGTTCTCCACTTCAAGAACTATGCCTAATAATATGATGTGCAAGTCCAGTATAAGCTGCTTAATTCAAATTTTTAGAATATTGGGTGCTTACAGGACTATGCTTATTAATCCTTCCTCAGAAAGTCCTCTGCTGTATGCGTTATGCAATTATTTATGCATTTCTCATTTATCATAGATTTTTCAGAAAAAAAAACTTCTAGAAAGACAATCAAAATTCATTAATTAAGTAAAACAGGGAGAATTTTTTTTAAAATTGGCTGTAGATTACTTATATTTTCTTTTTCCTGTTTTACTTTTGTTTGCTAATTCCTCTTGATCATATTTTAATGAAGAGTACAATAAGATTAATCATTTCAGGTCTCACCTTTTCTCCCTTTATGACTTCAGTCCCTTTTTCTTTCATATGTGGTGCTGGTCCTGGTGGGCCTGGGGGGCCCCTTACCCCTTGTTCTCCCTGTCAACACCAAATTCAGGATAGTCAGTTGACTGACACTGAGAACAAACATTACTAAGACCAATAACATTAACTTTTGAAAATATAGATAAATGGGTTTTTTTAACTCTTTAGTTCAACAAAGTCAGTCAGAGAAAGGGTTACATAGATAGTTACAGGAGACACAACTGTATAATGCGTGACAGATAGAGACTGCCATGAAGAAAGATCTCTGAATCTCCTGTTAGGGTGACAATTGATTAATACCAAATATCAGGAACATATCCAATTAATTATTGTAATAGTACAAAAGCTTTTTAGTGCCTCATTTAGAAGGAAGGAGATTAGCAGGAAAGAGGTCAGCTGCAGAAAGTCGATGCCTAATGTTAGTCAAAGCTTACAGTGTTCCATCAGCTTTACAACTGTTGTTGTAAAAGCCAACTTGAAGGTGACAATTGTGGACCATATTTTTTAAATGTGTCAACAGCAGGGTCAGAAACTCATCTTCTTATATAATGCAAAAGTACGTTCTTTTACAGCAAAACACCTCCAAAAAGGATTGACACGTTTCTGTCAAGCAGTAATGCAAAGCAATACCATTCATTTTTTACTAAAGACAAACCTGAGGAGTCTAGGGAATCTCCATCTACTTCTATGACCAACATTTTTTCAAGGATTTTTATGATAACAAGTTAATTTCAACAACGTGTCACGTCGCAAAAAAATTCTATCCATTAGGAACAGTGTGGATCAAAATACATAAATAAGGCGGTGGATTAAAAAAACCCACCTAAGTAACATAATTTACTCAAAAGGCTTCTGTCAAGAACACTTATGAGAAGCTTCTGGAGAAGGGCTCAGACACACTATCAATTTACCAAATAACCCACGACTGCAAGCATTTCTTGGCTCCCCAAAATGCAACATAAGGCACTTCAGCCTAGACCTCTCGCTGGGAGAGGTAACAGATTAAACCTAACATGTTTTACCTCCCATTTGATGCCAGCTAAGAGAATAAAGTGGATCTTGGAGCACATCTTTTGGCTTAGTTTCATTCAAAAGTAAAGCAGTCAGTCTGTTCTGAAAACTGCTCCTCGTTGAGTCAAAACACAGTAAAACGGGACAACTGAAAGATCTGCTTCAAAAATATACACGAGAGTCCTACCACAATTAATTCCGATAATTCTGTACAGCACATGAAATCTCATTCCTCAAAACTATATCAATTTCAAATAAATCTCATGGTGAGTCCCAACATACAGAGTAAATGTTTCTAGATTTGCCTACTGCAGACTAAAGTAGTTGATACCAGCGGCAGCTGGAAACCAGGATAATGACCTAAATTAATGTCAGGTATAACATAATCACGAACAAAGTCTGTAATCATTCATGACTTCTGTTAATTTAGCTGTAAATTACAGATTTATTCAAGTCTTCCAAAAATCACAGTGCTGATTTTCTCCATTGATTGGTTCCAACAGTTTATTTATTTAAAACAATGTATCAGGAATATTTCTGGCAGTTGTTCTGTAGAAGTTTTCAGGAGGCTTACCTTTTCACCTTTTGGACCTTGAAAGCCCAAGCCCATGTAGCCCTGAAAATATAAAATACACATACTTAGTCAATTTTTATCAGCAGTGCATACATGCATATATATACATATATATGAAAGTATTGTGTACATGGAAAAAGTTAAGAGAGGATATAAAAGAAAGACTATATCTTTTAAATGTACATGTGAAACAAATAAATAACTATGTCCTAATCCCTCTACTGTTTTTTTTTAAGTTCTGCATCACAGCAACTCATGAAAAAAACAGATAGAATGAAATTTTCAGATAATTTTACTGTTAATATGGTCTTTTTCAACATTTTAGTGAAAATTTTGACATTTCTAGACAAGCTCAAAAATCATAGAATGTTGTAATTACTACTGATATGATCAAGTGAGTTAACAGATCTAAACAAATTTGAAAAAAATCCAAAAAATGAGTTAACAAATCTCTCTTTATGATGCCCATTAAGACAAAAATAGATCCTGAAATGTAAAAACCGCACTCCTTTAGGACCATTTTTTTCCAGATTTTGGGGATTTGGTGTGCCAAATAAATAAACTAATAGACAATCTTTACAATAAAAAGAGTCTTACCTTCTCACCCGGGAGTCCTGGTGGCCCTGGGGGACCCTACAAGACAGTACATTTTAGCATACATATGTATATAGTACACTAAGTGGAACAATGCCTCGTTCTACAAAGATAGTAAAAACACAAATCTTTCCATTAAACCAAGATGTAAAGTCTTTTTCTGCTACTGTGCATAATTCACAACTTAGAATAAATAATAAAAACAAACAGAATCTGTCTAAGATATCTCATCAGACCTTGTTTTGCAGTTAAGAGTGTTGGACCTAATCAGTATCTAGACAAGAGACAATAAAAAAAAAAAGTCTATGGTCCTGCACTGCAAATAACTTTATTACTGATTCTTTTTTTTTTTTTTTTGCAGTTTTGCAAGTTATATATTAGTCCTTACCTTTCCTTCATTAAAATTGCCCATTTTCACATCAGCAGGTGCAAATGCTGACTAAACCGTACTACAATTATCCATTACATCACTTTCAGTTTTCTTCAGGAGGGTAAGAAATCTCCCACAGCTCACTTTAACAGCCAGAAACACTGGGTGGATTTTTACCAGATGGAAATAACTGATCCCTGCTAGTGTTACCTGCATCCAGTACAGGAAGATATTAGGTATCTGTTAGACTCGTCAAAATGTCAAAGAGCTGAAATGCCTTCAGCATTTGGCAATTACCACAATAACAGACAGTTGATATCCTGCTTTTCATGGGACTACTACTGTGGCTGTCGATAAGAACATTTTGATTTTGATTCAGATCTGGCTGCTAGGTTTGTGGTTTATTCTCTATAAATTAAGTAGAGGAAGAAAGGAAAGGAGGAATAACTATTACAACCTCTCCCACACAAAAATACCCTCCAGGTCTGCAAGAAGAGATGACTGTAGGGGCAGTTGCTATTGAAAAACTATGTGACCTAGTCATTCTTGCTTTGGTAGAGTCCAGGAGGCTAATCATGAAGCCTGGAAGCACAGGTTATCCTCCCCAGATCCCACTCAACACTTCTCTATAATAAAGCTCTATAAGTAAAGTGCAAATCACCATGAGAGGAAACTTACTGGATCTCCTGGAGGCCCTTGGGGCCCCATTGGTCCCTGAAACCCTGAAGCTCCAGGTGGACCCTACCAAAAAATTAAAATGTGGTATTATTAAAAATGCAATATAAGGTAAAAGTTATATTTATTTGGTAATGTCATGATACTGCTATAATTTTAATTGAAGCTCACTGCTATTCAAACATCATGTAGACTTACAGGTAGTCCAGGTTGGCCAGGAAAGCCTTTATCACCTTTTAGCACACTAGGAGGTAAAAGACCAATCACTTCACCTGGATCTCCCTACAATAAGAAAAGAAAAAGAATAATACTTGAACATCCATTCAAATACATTCAAAATACCAGTATTGAGATGACAGGAAAATTGGAGCTATGCAAAGTTCAGAACATTCGGAAAGCTGACTTCAAAAAAGTCACCTTACTTCATTTAATTCAGCTGAAACGTAGCAAGAGATATGAAAATTTAAGACCTTAAGTGCAAAATGTCTTTTAGAGCCGTCTAAAGAGACTCCAGTGCCAAATCTTCCCTCATATCCTGATTTCCGATATTATAATGGGCAATCAGAAAGATTTTCCTACCAAATCTATCACTACTAGAGCGCCACAAAACTGAAGCATCTGATCTGGCTGCTGGGAGAAGTGGTAACCTCACAATCTCTTCTCTAGGCTGAGATCTTCGGTCTTATACCTAATTTTTGACATAGAAGCGATTTATGGCATCTTTTTACTTCAAAAAAGGAATTAACTTTGTCTTACTTAAAAAAAAAAAACTAACTTGATTGTTATCCAGTTCTTTATGTCTCTTTTTTGAGAGCAAAAGATCCCATTTTTCCTGTGTTTTTGTACAAAGTTGCAATATCGTGAGCGATTTTATTTCAGGAGCTGTGTACCTATGCATACACGCCATGGGAAGAAACATTTGAGCACTTCACTCTTTATAGACAAGCCAGTTCTTCCCACGTGAGAGAAAGAGAGAAAGAGAAAACTTCAGGTAATCATGTCATTACATAGCTGAGATTACATTTAGACTTATAATTAGCTATAATTCCAAATTATATCTGTTTATTTCAGAGAGCAAAAGCTCTCTGTCAACATTCAGTATTTCATTCTCCAGTTCACAAAACGCACTCAGATACCTAGTTACCTAGTTAGTTAGTTTAATTTTTTTCTTTATGAAAACTGTTTAGCATGTTTTGGATGCTTCCCATATCACGGGCTATATGACCTGCTTCCACAAACGTTATCTATGTGAAACTATTTACATAAATGAAACGTCAGTATCAAAACAAATATTTGAACCATAAAACCTACCTAAATTCTTATATACAATTGAGTGGCCACCGTAGTGTTTATAGATAATTTATGATATGTACTACCTTTGTGTGTTGTAATCCATGTAATACTTACACTTTTAGGACCTGCACAGAACAACACGTATGTTCAATTGTTATTAACTGGAGGCCGCCTCACTGTCTTTATTTAGTGGGACTGCAGAACAGAGTACAAAGTGAAACACGGCGGTACCATTTTTTAATCCTTAAGGAGGGACTGCTAGTCTTAGAGGGTGTCGAGTTCATCCTAATTCTTATTGTTAGAAGCAGGATATGAACACATGTAGAGTAAAATGTACCTTCATTCCAGGAGGTCCTGGAGGTCCCTGTGAAAAAAGACGTATTTGATGTTATTGTAACTCGGTATTACATATCTTGCATCTTATACTCTATATCATTTCATTTAGTTATATCTGCATTTCAAGAATCACGGTTGAAACAAGTGAATCAAACATGAAAGAATCTACTTACTATGCTCCCAGTCAGTCCTGGTAAACCCGGGGGACCTACTGGACCTCTTTCACCCTAAAGGGAACAGAGAAATTGGTTTTGTTTAGGGAACATATGCTTGAGGGATGTTTTTACTTCAAAACAGAGATGCTGTTATAAACATATGTAAATGTCACCTTTGTGCCATTACATCCTGGAATGCCAGGTGGACCAGGAGGGCCATCTTGTCCAGGAATGCCCTACATGAAAAGAAAGTAAAGAAACTAATAATATAAGCAACAAGCCAGCTCAGATGTCACAATTAAAACATTGACGTTCTTTGTAAAAATACATATACTTCATACGTACAGGAAGGCCTGGATTTCCTGGAAAGCCTGATGCTCCTGGGGGGCCCTGCAATTGACAAAAACATAAACTGAAAAGACAAACCCACAAAACAGCAACAAGAAGCTGCACCTGAGTCCCATTTCCAGGGATGACAGTCAAAAAACAAGTAGCAGTTTCTTTAAAACTTCCTTGGCAAAATAGCTCTAATGAGCTATGATTCTAATCTCCAAAACCTCTCAAACATGGCACCTTAGTAACTGGAAACTGAAAGCAACTTTTTATATTTCTTTAACTTTTCAAGCATTAATACGGATTTCCTTCAACAGGAACTGGAGCAGAGCCTTACATACAGGTAAAAAGGGATGCAGAGATGCTGTCTTCTCACAACCATCATTCTCAAAATGAAATTTACTGTAGACACCTCTTCATAGCAGAAGAGGATGTTAATGCACTGTAAAGATATTTCTCCATCTTTCATACTCCACATCAGCGTATCAATTTATCCTTATTATAAAAAAAAAACCTACCAGGTTGAGGTAACTCTTTCTCCTTGAGCAGCTTTTCAGTGCAACAAATCAGGAGTTTGACTTGGCACATCATTTTCACCCTACAGCTTATTTATTTGTGCAGTATTTCCTAATACATGTATTATGAAGCAAAAAAGATGTACTGATGCACAGATGTTCTGAGCACAGTGAATCCTGTGCTCAGATATTGTATTTGTATCTTCTAAAACTTTAGAATTGCTAAAATACATCTTGTCTAGTCTACTTGCACTGTAGCACACAAACACATCTGCCAGGAGATGCCAATTTACATTAACGCTCAGGATATCCCAGGGTATCTTGAACATCATGGACTGAAATAAGGATTTCTTGATGTAGCAGAATACGTGCTCTGTAATAGCTCAGTAACTGCAGTTGATTCAGTAAATTCTATGTGCTGCAGCAACTGCAGGCAAATAGAGAACAGAACTGAGATTGCATTTTCAAAATCTGTGGACAAGAGATGCATGCATCATTACTGGTCAAGTAATTCGAATCTTCTTTCATCATTACATTACGAAATGTGAAAATGCTCAGGATGAGCTTGGCACCTCACAAAACTTCAAAATATATGGCTCTGGCTAATATAATGTACCAAAATAAGCCTAAAATAAGTGCCACATTAAATAGAAATGACCACAGGAAGGTTACAGGCATATCGAGAGCCTCCTGTAGCAAAGTCCCTGCCTTTAATTTGTCTCTGCACCTTATGCACATTTTTAACATGTATAGGCTCATGAGTGCATCAGCTTCTTAGCTGGACTGCTTCAGGGAGGTTAGATGGCAAACATAAAGGAGAATTTTGCATGAGGTTATTAAATTTGTCCATATTCAAGCTGGAAAAAAAGCTCCTTGGTATGCTGGAAAGATATCAAACTCATATTAAAGCTAGTGCTGTTGATGCAATGGTAAGTACCAGGTGAAAATGCAAATGAAGAAAGGCACTGACTGCTCAATACAGAAAGAACTTCAAAGCCAAGAGCAAGAATTATGAAATTATTGTGCAGCACAAGGGGATGTAATTGATTAATTCAAAGAAGGAACTAAACCTGTCTTGCACTTGAAGGCAGCCATGGAGAGTTAAAGACATATAAACCCATAGACATCAGAATTGAAAAAAAAAGTAAGTTAGAACTCACTCTTGTTCCCTTTGTTCCTGGCAGCCCTGGTTCTCCAGTATCACCCTGCAAAGGAAAAGAGATAGCTTTGTCTTTCCTAGGGTCAACAATTTAGGGAAATCAGAGTGTTTTAAATATTAAAGCTTAGGTTCTTACCTTAAGCCCTGGTGGCCCAGGGGGACCTTCAGGTCCTTGCATTCCAGGAAACCCAATCACACCCTGTAGTCCCGGTAAGCCTCTTTCTCCCTGTGGAAGAAGACGACTCATTAGCAACTAAACAACTGAAGCTGCATCTTCAGACAACCCACATATCCCCTTTTTCTGTGCTCAAGAAACCTGTTAGGTGGTAAGAAGCTACATGTGACAGCAAGCATTTCATGTTGGTGTTTGAAAGGACTATTATAAACAAAGAAATATATCTGTTTCCATAATAAGCTGGTAGAGGTTGAGAGCAGCATAACAGAAAAGCAGGCTCTGAATGTCAATGAAACCTTTTTTCTGTCTCCCTAGATAGCACTGCTCATAGCATGTTTATACCCCCAGGATCAGGAAGGCCACTTTCCATCTAATATACCCTAACTGCATTCCTATACACATACCAATACATCCTGGTAGAAAATCTAACACCCAAAATCAGCATTTAAATTAATGAAAATCACAAATATCACTGTTAAGTCACTACTGTATGAATGGCCAATACCACTGCTCTTCTATATCATTCACAACAGCAGATTTTGGAGACCAGAATTGTCAGTCTTGAATTTCAGGGTGGTTCAGAGACAAAGTGCTTCGAGATACAGGATCCTGCCAAGAAGCTGAACACACAGATTGTATGTGTCATCCTTCAGGTTCTTCTTTAATGCTGTATGGGACACCTATGTTTTCTGTGCCGTCTGTCTCCCTAGAACCCCAAATGTATTTAAATCAGATAAATCCAGAGGCAGAAAATCCATCCACAGTCCAGATCAATATTGCAGCTACTATACATTCACTATACTTAGACTCCCAGTGAAACCATGAGGAACACTGTCAGAACAAAGGCTGCAATATCTACACATAGGGGAGAGGGGGAAAAAAATGCATGGCAAAGTCTGAAAATAGCAAATCAAAAGCCAAATATTCCACATAGGAAGTAACTAGAGTTGCCCTTTCAAGTGTGGTGTGAAACAGGGAGAAACACTTCATATTGTCAAAAAAAAAGTGGCAATATTGAATGAATAAAAACAAGGAAAAAAAAAGGAAAAGGTATGTAGGTTTGGACAACAGCTAAAGAACATGGCACCTGTTTTAGAAACTCAAAACACAGACCAGTTTTCAAAGGATACCAACAAGAAAATAAAATCACCAAGATTCAAAACACACAAAAGGAAGCTACACAATGATTTAAGTGTTTTAAGCAAAACCGTGAGAGATGAGATTGATATTGGTAATTAACAAACAATCTAGTATTTGGATTTTAAGATCCTATTTGCTCAGGACAAATATTCCCTGCAATATATTGGTAACTTGCAGAGGTCAGCTGAGAACAGAGCACACAAGGGAAGAAGAACATCTGAGTCTTGGAGAGCTCACTCTTCCAGTAGGTACAACAGACATCTTGCAAAGAAAAGGTTATGATGTGCAGGCAGAGGAAACTGAGTGATGACCCATGGACACAGTGCTAGTCACAGTTTCAGAAGACGTGAGGAATTGGAAGATTTGTGGAGTTACTGGGTTGATATTGGTGTTTAGCTCCTTGACTGAGATTTTGTTAAGAAGATGAAGATACAAGGGAAAAGAGAGGTGATTGACAGGTAAGAAGAGCAGGGCCAAGGACGAAGGAATGGAGAAAAGTATAAATGAGATGATAATAGCATGAGAAAGTGAAATCAAAACAACACTCATTTATTAATGTTTCCTGACAGCAAAAATTGTCCTATGCTTCTCCACTCTTTCCTCCCACAAAAATAATTTTTTCAATAAAAAGGCACTTTGCCATGGTTTGAGAATTAAGTTTGCTAGTAACCCAAATCTGAGGCAATGTGTTAGACCACAAAACATAGCAAAAAAAAAAAAAGCAAACAGCAGAATAGTCGAAGACATGTATTTCTAGGTCAGCTGTTAAGAGGCACAAAGTTCAAGTTCTAAAGTAACTAAAAATTGTTTTGAAAGATATTTTAAGGAAAAATGTATCAGGATCCAGGCCTCTGAATAAATGCTGAAATAATTAAAAATCTAAAAACTACTTGAAATGTTAAACAGACTACTCAGGTTCTTAAACTCATAGTTTTGCTGGCTAATTGGCATTGCAGGAACAAGTGTGCTTCTACAAAATCAGACGTTGTGTCACTTCAGACCAGGATTTCACACTGAACCCCAGGCACTCACTCTCATGATTTGCTGGGAGATGGACTAAGGAGGGAGAAGACACTCAAGTACATAGAACAGGGTTTTCCATTGCTGAAAGAAAGCACAACACGTGCAAATGAGAAGAAAACAAGGTTATTTTGACACCCACAGAGAAGTACGAGTCATGTGTAACACGACTGATACTTTCTGCACTCAGGTGTTCTGTCCATCTGAGGTTTTCAACACATTTTGAACAACTGCACGCTCCAACACAGGGAAATAGACTTTCCTCTATTCTTAACGAAAGATAAAACTGAGGTTTACAGATCAGATTTTCACTTAGTCTAAGGCTCCCTTAAGACTGTTCTGGCACTGTAGAAGGGCCTTAACATGCCGGTAAATCACTCACTAAGGTAATAACCACTTCAGCTTGCCAAGGAGTTAACTCAAGGCTTGAAATAAAACAAAAATTTGGGCTTCCAAGGCAACTATAGCCAATTGTCTCAAGTCTGTCTTCAGCCTCCCAGGCTGCCCTGTCTGAGGGGTAAAACATAGCTGCGGGAGCAGAGTCAAGACCATATTGAAGCACTGCAAGCTAAGATACATCCAGGTTTCCCTAGAAACATTTTATTTTACTGACTTGAACTGTTAGTCCAACAAGAAAAATAGCTGGCTATTTGTCCAGGACTTCTGGACATCCAATCAAGCTACTGGATGTCCCAAGGCCTGGAGAGCATAACTCCTGAGCATGTGGAGGGCCGTACCGTCCCAAACACCGCAGACTCATGGTTTCTTATACTGGAACTGAGCTCATCTTTTTGCCTGTGATTTGCCAGAGGGAAGTAAGGAACATAAAGGTGATTGTGTGTGAGAGCAACATGATTCAGTTGGAGATGTCCCTACTCGTCGCAGCGAGGTTGGATTAGATGGCCTTTAAAGGTCCTTTCCAACCATAACTGTTCTATGATTCTATGACCCCCTGCATGCAATCTGCCACTTTGCCAATTATTCTAATAGGGGAGCATGGACTTGCTCACTGCTTACACCTCTCCCTCTACTCTGCCTTCTCATTTCATTTTACTGCAAAGTAAGTCTAAGATAAGTCGTTCAAAGTAAGTACGGGGTAAGTAGCCCAACCTTGTGCATTCTCAGGCTACACAATTAATAGGACCTTACTCCTCTATGCCATCCATGGAAGCTCAGAGAAGTTAGGACAACCTATTCCACCAAGACCCAGTAACAGACCCTGGGATGTCTCCTGGGTTCCAGTCCCTTTCTTTAGTCCGGGTATCAGACTATCTCTTTGTATAACAGTCTTAGAAATCTAATACACCAACACTTGTAAAGAAAGAAGCAGCACTAATGAACAGAAGTCTTACTTCAATACTGCTGCTCCAGTTAGTATCAACTTCCACCACAAGAGTTTTTTTCCTCAGTGAAACTACACTAAATCATTGTAAAATTCTATCAGTCTAAAAGTATCTACACTGAAAAAGAGAGTACAGAAACTACGATCTAGAAGCTGTAAAATCATGTGAACACAGAGGTCCATGTGACCTAATGTCACTGGGTAGATCAGCCTGCAGAGATCACTGGGGTAGCAACATTTGTACTGCTGCTTTTGTACCCGAAGTGGCTTATTTGGAACTTCAAGCTCAGATGAAGCTATTGCTTATTATGCTGTGAGGTACAGACATAAGTATGTCCTGAAGATGCCTTGCATTGCAAGGGAATACTTGAGCAGCATCCTTTCCCTGTTTGCCTGCCCAGTTCCTTTCTTCACTCAATATTCCGGCCAAACAGCCCAACAGCTAGTGTTTGCACTACATTTATGCTGCAACTCATTAAGCATCCACACTACATTAATTGGCAAGCACCAGATCACCGCTGCTGCCCCACTTATTTTTCGCTCAGCACTGAGATTTCTAGCTGTGACGCGTGAAGAGCATGAGACTCTAACTGCAAGGGCTATGTATTGTTCAAGTTCCAATATTCACAGCTGCAAAATCTTGGCAAGCAATATTGAAAGAGCTTCTGCTTCTTACAAATCAATTCATGAGACTTAAAAATTAAAACAGATGTAACCAAGTCATCTGTACCTCTACTGATTCAAAGCAAACTGTCAGAAAGCACAAAGGAGAATTCATTACTCAGCTCACAAAAATGAATATGCTGCCACTCAGCTGCTAAAAATGCGGAGGTGCTACGTAAAAAGGCAGCAAGTGCTCAGTCACTGTTGCACTCATTTAATAAGCACGATGCCTGTGTTAGCCTAGCTTTTGTGAAATGCATCCAAATGCCTTTGCATTAGGTAGTTCAAATTAAAACAAGTGAATGGTGGCCTTCTATGATGGGGCTACCGCATTGGTGGACAAGGGAAAAGCAACTGATGTCATCTACCTGGACTTGTGCAAAGTGTTTGACGCTGTCCTGCAGAACATCCTGGCTCTAAACTGGAGAGACATGGATTTGACAGATGGACCACTTGCTGGACAAGGAATCAGCTAGATGAGCACACTCAAATTGCTGCAGTCAATGGCTTGATGTCCAAGTGGAGACCAGTGACGAGTGGCATTCCTCAGGGGTCAGTATTGGGACTGGCCTTGTTTAACATCTTTGTTGGCGACATGGACAGTGGGATAGAGTGCACCCTCAGCAAATTTGCCAACACCACCAAGCTGTCTGGAGCGGTCGACAAACTGAAGGGAAGGGATGCCATCTAGAGGGACCTTGACAGGGTTCAGAGGTGGGCCCATGCGAACCTCATGAAGTTCAAGAAGGTCAAGTGCAAAGTCCTACACCTGCCTACCAGGCAACCCCTGGTATGAAGAGGTTGGGAGCAGCCCTGCCAAGAAGGACTTGGGGGTACTGGTGGATGAAAAGCTGGACATGAGCCAACAATGTGCACTCTCAGCCCAGAAGGTAAACCACATCCTCGGCTGCATCAAAAGAAGCGTGGCCAGCAGGTCGAGGGTGGTGATTCTCCCTCTCTATTCCACTCTCATGAGACCCCACCTGGAGTATTGTGTCCAGCTCTGGAGCCCCCAACAAAAGAAGGCGACCTGTTAGAGCGAGTCCAGAGGAGGGCCACGAAGATGATCAGAAGGTTGGAGCACCTCTCCTATGAGGACAGGCTGAGAGCGTTGGGGCTGTTCAGCCTGGAGAAGAGAAGGCTCCAGGGAGACCTTATAGCAGCTTTCCAGTACCTAAAGGAAAAGGGCCTACAGGAAAGATGTGGACAAACTTTTTAGTAGGGCCTGTTGTGACAGGACAAGGGGTAATGGTTTTAAAGCACAAGGAGATAGATTTAGACTAGATATAAGGAAGACATTTTTTACCATGAGGGTGGTGGAACACTGGCACAGGTTGCCCAGAGAGGTGGTGGATGCCCCATCCCTGGCAACACTCAAGGCCAGGTTGGATGAGGCTCAGAGCAACCTGATCTAGTTTAAGACGTCCCTGCTCCTTGCAGGGGGGTTGGACTAGATGACCTTTAAAGGTCCTTCCAACCTTAACCATTCTATGATTCTATGACTCCTAAACAGAGGTGAACCTGTTAAGAGTGAAACTGCATAGGCTGATACTTCTATCACCTACTCTTCCACATTAGCCATATGAAATGCTGTTTGACACATTGAACAACTGCAGATTGGTAAGCAAGAGAGTCACATGACATGAAACAGTTGTTTCAGAAAATTCAGCTGTAATAAATTAAGTGCTGAGGGGGAGGAAATAATCACCACTCTATTATAAATTATTTCCCCTATTATTTTGTCTAGGGACTGCTGGACTGGGAGACTTCAGACTTGAGAGATTGGTAACATGGATATAAATCAACTGTTTCCAGAAGTGTGGGCTCATGGGGTGTCTGGACTCATACGAATGTAATGTTCTCAGGCTCTCCAGACACTCAGGCACATGGTGAATAACAATATGCAGATCTTCCCGAAGCCATTTGAAAGATGCTTCATACGCATCTGCCAACAGTTGAGATGGCAGGACAGACATGTGCCTGCCCTTCAGCCAAAAAGGCATAAAACTCATCTGTCAGGGAGAGATGTCAAAAGGCAGCTGAGCTGATCTACCTTGCAAAGGTGGCTCTTCTGCTCCTCCTTCTCCTTTTAAATGGATGGTGCCACCTCACCCTTCTTTACACCAACTGGCATGATCCCCTCAGCCTCCACCGCACCAGTTCAGCCCAATAAATTTCCTCACTTTTCTTCAGCGAGTGAGCTGGCTCCACCCTCAGTGAGCTGAGGAGCTCATCAGGTGGCCAGGCAGCTGCCAAAACCGATGTGAGAAGGACATAGCAATGCAAGACGCAGGCCGGAAAAGCAGCGAGAGCAGCTTCTCACACCAGTGCAGCAGGGTTTGCTGGAGTTCATCCACCACAACTCCTCAGCTGTGCCTTTCCTGCTCTGAGCTGGGAGTCAAAAAACGCTTGACTTTGCTGGAGAAGCCATCTTCAGAGCAGTGTGGCTGCTGACTCTAACGTTGTTATAAGCTCGGACTTTCTGTCTCACAAAAGCTGATGTTCATTGAACCAAAATGCCACCAAGGGCATGTGTGGCAAAGAAATGCTACTGCTTCAAGACGAAAATTGAGGACGCAGTTTCCAAAAAGAGAGAAACAGGGTCTGACAGTTCATCATTCTTTTCAATTTTTCTCTTCTCCTCTGTCTGATTTTAGAAACAGTCTCAAGCACTGCCTTTGCAAGAGATTAGTTTGAGGCCTAGGCACATCTGTTAACAGGAAGACCCATCATCCAAACCATTCACCACATGTTGATGATTCAATGGGACCTTGTAAAATCTACAGCAATCCACAACAGCCGTGCAATGCCCTACACTGTTTCTACCCAGACTACCCCAAGCCACATGAGAGGTGAATGTAGGGTCTGTATTTGTTCCTTCAGCTGATGTAACCATGCACGCTCCGGCCAACTGACTTCGAGGCGCTACCCAGTAATTACGCTGTACAGTGGGAAACACTATTGTGTGATCCAACTAGCACTCCTAAGTCATTGTGCTTCTCTCCACACTCTTTTAAACGTGTTACAGAATTGTAATTGGCTCAGTGTTACATCAATGAAGAAACGGAGGTGGAGAAAATCCAATTCTTCAGTACAAGAATATTTTTAACCACCAGAGGGAGCACTGGCCCTGAATATCTTCCAGGAGTAAAATAAACATGTCCAATAAGTATCATCTGTTTGTCCTCAGCTGCACTTACCATTTTCAGTATTTTATTGAAAGTGCGAAGTGGATATCAGTCAAACAGAATTACTGCTATATGCTCGCACAGCAGGCGTCCTCAAATGCACTAAGGATGCTTACCATCACAAAATTCCCACTGCTCATTCTTCTAGCTCTAGAATCTATCTGTGTTACAGCTACATAATTCTGGAGCTGCACGAGTAAGGAACAATTAATTACACACACACAACTGTGAAGACATGCAACGAATCTGTCTAGGAGCTCTGGAAAGATCTTGGCTCACCCAGAAGTTTCGGGGCTGAGCCCCTGACAGTTTGCAGAATGGAAGAGGGAGGTTGAGGGGGAGGAAGGGGGGAGTCAGCAAAATCTAGGTTCTTGCACTGCCAGGAAGCACCTGAGAAAGTTCACTCACATGAAAACGTGAGTCTAGCATTTTCGGTATGACTAGTAAGAGCAGCCACAACAGTTTTACATCACCTGCACAGTTCCAGTAAGGTTGGCTATGGGCTAGATGAGATCCCTGCACAACTTCAACGCATTACCAGGGCCACTCTATGTTACACGCAGACACATATGTTGACAAAGAGCTACCCCAGCAGCTGCTGGGGAACATCCCTCCCTTGTCGTGCCCTCTCTGCCGCTGTGCTAGTCCTGTCACCTCCTTCTCCTTTGCTCCCTCCTCGGTGACTTTCACCTGTGGGACTCCGTCAGTCCCACAGTTACACCAGTTCTCAGGCTGCACTTCGAGGTGGCAACATTGAGAAGCACCCACTTACGGTGCAAAAGCCAGTGCCATACAGTTTTATATACACAGGGGCAGAAGCTGCATTCAGATCACGAAAATGAAGGCCTCAGCTCTGTTTTTTCTCTCCCTGAAAGGTTTACTCTTCCTACTATGAAGGCACCCTTTCCCGAGTCTTGTGAATTTACGACACTGGGGAACCTGTGCAGCTTGATACAAAAAGAATCCAAACCTCCCATAGTGAATCTATCCGTATAAACATTTAATTAGAGAGCTGTTCAGGTTTACTGTTCAAGGACTGAGCTTGTGCTTCTGCCTTCTAAAGACGAAAGAATGCTTAGACTGAAAGCATATTTCAGTGTCGCCTCATGGCTGCAAAGAGCATTCCGCAGGAAGCTGCTAAGTGCTTCCCAGGAGTATAAAAATAGAAATAACTGTCTTTGATTATTCTTCTCTCTGCCTATCAGTATGTGTGTGCTTAGCTGGTGTGCAAGTAAGTGGGTGGATATACAGTGTGTCTGAATTTTATTTAGATGCTGAATAAGAAGTAAAATGAGTGAAGTAAAATTAACATTCAGAAGTCAGTCACGGCTACAGACTCAGCCTCCATTTAATTACTGTCAAGCAACTGGTTGCCTAACAGTATCGTAGAATTTCAGTCAAACCAGCTATAAGTAACGGTCCCTCCCTAAATAATCCACCAAGCCTTCTTCATGTAATTCCTCTTCTAGCTCATCCTCATTTTCCAACTGTGGTAGTCAATTTTTTTCAATGGAGGTATCCAAATTTCACTTTTTAGGATTTCTTGAGCCATGTACACTCTTAACTTAAACTCCTCATGTTTCCTTACATCCATGTGTCTTCGGCTGATGTACTTTTTCTGTGATATTTTACCTTGGTGTAGATAAATGGTGCAGATCCAGAAGTAGGTAGGATGCTGAGAAGGAATGTATTTGTACTTACAGCAAATTATTATTTAGAAGATTAGCTTGTTTTGCCTCTGACAAGGAAAAATAAAAAAGAAAAACCCAGTCACTGAAGTTAGCGGTGTACATGCACTTCTCATTCATTCACAAAAGATAACATGCATGACCTGTAGTTTGAACATTTTATAAGCCAGGAGTAGTCCACCTCAAAGCATGATTGAGGGCTCAGTATATGAGTATGTGAGGTTGAACATTGAAGGTCAGGAACATGAAGGCAAGACTAATAGCTACCAGAAGCCAATAGAAGGCAAGTGAACTTTATTTTCCAACTGAGGAAGTCTGCCTGCACAAAGCTTGGCAGTTTTACACAAAGGTATGTGGTTCATTGTGTTTAAACTTTTCTTGTCTTTTGAAAAAAAACACTGAGCTTATTATGTGGTAGATGCCTTATCCCTGGAAACATTCAAAGCCAGGCTGGATGAGGCTCTGAGCAACCTGATCTCATTGGAGATGTCCCTGCTCCTTGCAGGGGGGACTGGACTAGATGACCTTTAAAGGTCCCTTCCAACCCAAACCATTCTTTGATTCTATGTTTCAGGAGGAAGTCACACAAACCTTTGGTAAAAGGTGCGCACAGGTTTGCCCCAAATTTTTTTTTAGATCAGATGTGGGTCAAGGAGCCTCTTCTCATCAGTTAGAGCCACCCTGGGGAACAGAAGAACCTCAAAGAGCCACAAGGGAAGAGAACGTTTGAAGGACAAACGTGTTTGCAGTGTGAAAAAAAAAGGAAATTCTATCACCTGGAGACAGGTTGAATCAAAAGGGTGCTATATTTCCCACCCCTTCTAATCATCTGTTGAACTCATTAGGTCTGAGTAACTCTTCCTTTGTTTTATTGCATATTGTGTTAAATCACTTCCAGTATTGAAGGTCGAAGAATATAAGGGGGGGTAAAAATGCTCCACGCCCTTCCTTCTTCATTAGTGAAAATTATTTAGCATTTGTTTGCATTTGGCATTGTTTAAAGGCTCACATTTAAAGATGAAACAGCAGAAAAAAAAAAAGAGGTCTTGAACTTTTCAGGTTTTTTTAATTTATTTTTGTTCAGATCCCAGACCTGGAATGAAATGTGACATTACATGCAAGTTTTATTCTCTTGCCAAAGGTTTGTCATGGACGTATTTACAGAAAATAATCTCTTCCATAAATAGTAAAAACATGGGCTGCTGGTCCTAGACAGTGCAGACTGCAATAAAGTTCTCATAATGAAGTAGCTCATATCTTAAAGAGTACATGTCAGACAGTACTATTCTAGACAGTGCTATTCTAGCTGCTTTTTTGGGTTAGGTTTGACATGGCATTTCTAAAGTTTTAAATATTTTGAAAGTTGCATAGGAGTAAAACATCTTTCCACAAAACCTGGAGGAAATATTCTGGGTACTGACTTTTTATCATGAAAATACCACAAGGCAGATAACATTGTGCCTCAAAAGTGTAGATCAGTGTTTCTTCAAATTAATCTGTAGAGTCTCTTGACTCAACCAGTCCCACTGGAGAACAGACACTACAATGTAATTTTTTATACTCCTTCCAGGGCTGTGCAGCCTAAACCAATTAAGTTATCAAAGATGCAAGAATGTATTAATAATAACAAAAGCAAATCTTTTCCTTATTTTGACACTGTGGAGGATATCGGCATTGTTGTCAGCAAATGCTAGCCAAAAGTTAGTCTACTGCTTGGTAGGTGTCTTTAAGGTTTTCTTTTTGACCAAAAAAGAAGGCAGGGATGTGTCAGCCAGCCTGTCAGAACACAGGCCAGCCGTGATGTACAACTGCCATCCGAGGAGCCCATAGGGAAGGGATACAGCCGTAAGATGTGGGACAGTGAAAATCAAATGGGATGGCCCTTCCCCTCCAGCCCCACTCGCACCCGCAGTGCTGGTCATCCCAGCCCTTCCTGAGAGCTGCTGTGCCCCAGTGAGAGGTAGGACGCAAAGACAGTTTTGCAGAGGAGTGTTATGGGGCTGCATGTGTCCTTGTTGGATTTCCCATTCCATCTCCACATTTTCAGACAGAAATGAAGTCCGAGTTGAAGATCTGTAATTGCATCCTTAACTCACAAATCTCGTTAGAGGTGCTGCATATGGCTGGCAGCAGCACTGGTTTCTCTGTTCACTGCTCCACTACACGGGCCATTGGTATTCTTCGCTTTTTTTATCTAACTCCTAACGCTGGAATCAGAGGGCACTTTAGACTGTTCCTCTCTACTGGAGTCCCTCCCCTCCATGCCTGCTACTCAAACCCATTAGTTTTGCAGTTCTGCAGTCTTTCAGCCTTTGCTTGGCAGTCAAGCAAACTGTTCTAACAAAACTGAGGGTCACCAAAACCCCCCCAAAGCTCTTAGCTAACATGCATGCTAACATGCCCTGAAATATTTTTGTTGCATCACTTTACAGTCAGTAACAGTGTCGAACGAGAAAAGAGCGACATCTGATTTGATGCCAGTGTCTGTGTTCACTCACTCTCTCAACGCAGTATTTACTTTAACTGTGCACACTGATCTTTGACACAAGTCTTGGTGAGAATTATTTTTGTTGGCATATCAAAACATTAAAAATGTTCCAGCTGAACTTCAGTGGAAGCTGTCACATGCATTCTTTAAGAGCTACAAAATCTATGGGTAGGTTTTGCCATTCTAGTTACTCTTAAGTATTCTGAGGGATAGAAACACGATTTTTCCAGACTGGAGTCTAAGTTGCTTTTTCCTTGGTTTTACCTTAATTTTGCTTTTCTTCTGTTGTAAAGATGATATAGGAGAAGATTTTAGCTGTTACAAAAAGCTAATAATTATTTTCACCATTTAGATTAACTTTCTTTACTATGTTGTCTATAATTCAGTTTACTTTATTGGTCTGTAAAACTTTCTCAGGTGTTATACTTACCTGAAAGGAAATGTAAATCCTTTTCAACATCTCTTAAAAATGCTTTCTCAGCTGTTCTTGCTCCTTCTGTGATATTAAGTTTCTTTCTTGGCTAAATTAAAGAGATTCTCCAGCTGATTAGGAACGTGCTTGCGTGATAAAGTAGTCATTATCACTTTTTTTTTTAGCAGCTACTGCAGGTTTCCTCTTTGAAAATACCACTTGTATGCTGCTTCTTACTGTTCTGTCTCCTTCCGGGCATACATGGTTACAAGTTTTGCTATTGTTCTGCTGGAAGTGTTTTTGCAAATTTTGCAAGCCGGGGCATAAGTTTTACAATCACAATGTAGTCAGCAGACACTGGAAGCGTGACTCTGGCTGCACGGACAGATTCTTAAATCTGGGAAGATTCCAAATTGCACATGGATATTGCACAGGCACTGGGCAGCTCCGCTTCCCGAGCATGCAGATTTCAGAGAAGTGGAGATCTTACAGGTCTCTTCTCATCTGACTTTGATCTCACATTTGAAAGCATTTAGTGACTTCATTGGAGACTTACATGCTTCAGATCAAAAAAAGGCCCTGTAATCCTTTGAGAAACCGTAATGAACACATACACTGACAGCAGTTGTACAAATGTAAAATTAAACTCCATGAGGCTAGAGAACCTGGAGTACTGTGTCCAGTTCTGGAGCCCCCAACATAAGAAGGACATGGACCAGTTGGAGAAGGTCCAGAGGAGGGCCACAAAGATGATAAAAGGGCTGGAGCACCCCTCTTATGAGGACAGGCTGAGAGAGTTGGGGCTGTTCAGCCTGGAGAAGAGGAGGCTCCGGAGAGACCTTATAGCGGTCTTCCAGTACCTCAAGGGGGCCTACAAGAAAGATGGGAAGAGGCTGTTTAGTAGGGCCTGTTGCAATAGGACAAGGAGTAATAGTTTTAAAATAGTGGGGGGTAGATTTAGATTGGAAATTAGGAAAAAAAATTTTACAATGTGAGTTATAGAACACTGGAACAGGTTGCCCAGAAAGGTGGTGGAAGCCCCATCCCTGGAAACGTTCAAGGCCAGGCTCGATGAGGCTCTGAGCAACCTGATCTAGTCAGGGATGTCCCTGCTCCTTGCAGGGGGGTTGGACTAGATGACCTTTGAAGGTCTCTTCCAACCCTAACCATTCTATGATTCTAACATGTTTTATTCCATGATGAAATGCCTGAGATTATTATACCAATATCTTTACAAGCAAAGACATGCATCTGGCAATAGCTGTTTAAAAGGTCATATTATGACAACTGAAATACTACTGTGTGAAAATCTTTAGAAGTCAGCTCTGAAAACTAAATACAAGCATACCCCATCACAGTATTATTGAGATATTTGCTTTTATAGCACTCTTTCCATAGAGATAAATTAATCACTGTAATCCACTAGTTTGTGTTAATCAAAGATACGTACCATACTGAGTGCAAAAATACATCTCAATATAGAAATGTTGCCAGATACATTTGGTTCCATTTGGACAAATGGGACAAATGGTTCCAATGACTATTTCAAACAAAGACAATCTGATGGCTCCAGATGTCACTTAGCAGTTTGGCCTGCCAGTTGGGAAACTGTAGAAAACTTCCAATATCCCACTCAGTATTATTCAAAATCTTTTGATATCTCATTTTTTTTTCAAGAATAGCAGCTTTGTTGGTGTGGTCTCTTTATGAACCATAGATGGTCTTTTTTCCTGATTTGAATTAAAAGGATTATTTTACTCTGAGTGACATATACAAAGGGTAAATAAAGAAAAATGCATTACTGTCACTACAGAATTGACACAAACATTGTGACAATGGCTTGATTTTTGACACTATTTAGAAACCACAAGGCTCCTTGGAGAATATCAGACCTGCAGTTGATCAGTATCTTTGCTGATTTTATTACAGTCTTCTGATTTCCCCCTTTAAGGAATGATTACATGATTTCAGGTTACCTATTAACCCTTTCCAGATTGCAAACACAATCTTTCCTCCCACATCGCCCATCATCCCTCTTGTCAACTTTATGTCCCTGTCATGGTTTTTCCTTATATTTTCTCTCCCTGTTCTCTCGGAGGGTGGGGGGAGTGAGAGCGAGACTGCGTAGTCTGGTCCCGATCAGGGCTGAACTACGACAGTCCCTCTCTGGGATGTACAATTTAGCCCTGCTTTCCTTGGTATCCTGAGCTCACGCTCTTTACAACTCAGGTATGAAGAGGTGCTGTACCTGAGGTAAATTTCTACAGCAGCCACTTAATAGAAACACTGAGCAAAACCATGGAAGAACTGACCAAAACCAAACAGTAAACATCAACATGAAACAGTGACAATGGAAAGTGTAAAAATTTTTGATAAAAAAAAAGGGCCTTGATGTTGCTAATGCAGGTTGAATATGAGAAGTGCAGACCTAGTGATTATTGATTCACTGCACTACAGGAACTGATTTGTTGCCTTCTGGTGTTTTGTAGAGGAAACTCAGAAGTACTTAATAGTGATCTTCCACTAACTGCTGGAGCTTCTCTCCAAGGAGTTTTATATTGTTTTAACTCATCAATATTTTTGCTCTATCTTTCCATACCTAAAATGACAGGAAAAGCCTTGAAGATCCTCCCAATCTGGTAAACCTTAAAAAAAACCCAAACCAAACCAAATATACAGGGACACAGTCAACTGGAACAGTCAACTCTTCAGTACCCAGAGAAAACAGAAGCACAATCTCCTGCAGACAGAAAAACCACGTGTGACTTTTAAGACTGTATAAACGCGCAGGAATGTTCTTGTTGATGGAGGACCACAGAGATGTCTCAGTGACTTTCAGCCTAAGCCAGTAAGAGTTACCTGGCTTCCAGACCCAAAATGGCTCAAGAAAAGTCAGTTTGTGTACTTCTGCAACAAGGTCAGTTGACATGGAGATGATGCACCCATCAAGGGAAATGGAGAAGTAATTTTTATGTAGGCATAATAATATGGAATTAGGCAAACAATAATATGCCAATATAAAACAATTTGCTCAAGTTTTCTTACATCTCAAACAAAAAAACCTTCAAAAGCATCAGCTATGTGACAGTTAATTCTACTCTTATTTTCTATTTTCTTTCAGAATTTCCTAGCAGAGATTTTTTTTTTTTAAAGTGCAACACCTCATGTGCAATGACAAAATCAGATTTTATATTCTTGCGAGATTAACTTTTAACGGGTAATGCTGAGGCACGGCAATCATCATAAAGGATTTATACTAAAGAATGAGAATTTATACTTTAATGCATTCTAACTGATAAGTGCTAGAAGATTAATCATTCTGTTTTAGTTACAGCAAAGTTCCAGTGTTACTTCCATTTATACATGCTTCTGATATGGAGTAAAATGAGTGTAAATGGTCATGAATGAGAGAATGAACATTCTTGGAAAAAGTCAGTGCACAGAGAATTTTATTCAGCTCTATACAGTCTTTGTTCTAAATGGTAATTAAATGCTTAACATGCTTTTTCTACACATATTAATGGCTAGAACTTCTTATCTCCATAGCTGCTTGAAATTGTTCTCAAAATCTAGGTAGGCATAAAAGAGAAAATATAGCTTCTGTCTGCTTCTCAGTAACCCAATAAAATGCAGGCAAGCATTCAAAACTCTAATCAGTTTAAACAGATCTCACACTTTAGGGAGGTCAGAAAGAACAGTCAGTTATTATACAGAAAACCAAATAAAAAGTGTAAGAGGAAACAAATGCAGATGTTTTAGGCTAATCTATCTAATGGAAAACAGTAAGGTATTGTTTATTATTGTATTATTTTAGCAATATGATGTTTTTCTAAAATTTCTGCACCTTTTCTTTGGCAAATACTTGATACTTGACATTATATAGCTTAAAATAACAGCCTGATGTTCAGTGTAATAATAAAGGCTTTATAGGATAAGAGCCATCTGTTGCAATTACACTCACTTTCTGAAATTTTCTGAAAGGGATGGAAACCCTTAGACATTTTCAATTATATGCCCTTGATAAAGTATGAGTCATCTTAAAGGAGTTTGGCATAGAGATGCAATTTTCATGGAAATAGTCTAATGAGAGAACATATTGAATGTATGCTAAACACGGCCATCCAAATGGTCATATTGATGAAAAGATTCTCCAATGACAGAGAAAAATACGGCAATATAGTTTACTCTTCCATGTCTGAAATGCTGTTGGATAATATTTCTTAGGCATTTCACAGCTTTCAAGTCAAATACTATTTTCAGTACTTTCTTCTGGTGAGATCATTAATATGATTATTTGGCCAAATATATTTTAATTAAACCCCACTCCCAAATTGTAGGGTCTGGAACTTCTTCCCACACTACGGCAGGAAATGTATCTCCAGATGTTAATAATTAAGGCACTAAAGGGTAAATCCAGGACCCACTTCCGCAGCTGCCGAAGCTCCCACGCCAGTAAACTGGTATGGTTACGTTGTTGAAGAGTGTGGGTGGATTGGAAAAGGCCCTTCAGCATTTGTGCACTTCTGCACAACATGGAAGCCAGATCAAAAGGGTTTCCAGTGTAGACAACATGTTGGCTGTAGATGGTGCAGGGCAGAATGGATACATACTTCCCACACAAGTGGCTACATGAGAAATAGAGAGCAGATGTTCTCTAATATGGCCTCCTGGGGTACCACAAGAGCAGGGCATGGCAGCCCTCTTCTGGCCTGGATCCTGGCTAGGATTGGTCTTTCTAATCAGTCCTTCTCTGATTAAGTAACATTCATATAGATCTCTAAGGCAACAAGTACCACTACTGATGTGTGCATTAGTAGGAACTGTATTTAGAGGAGACATGTTTCAAATGTTTTGGTTGGAAAGATCATTTCTAGAAATATTATAGAGGCAAGCAGGAAGGATGCTTCCCTTGCTTTCTCTCAGGAACTTTTGTCTTCAGGCCTGGGAGTGTGTAGAGGGCTGTCCTTATTCTAGACGGGCATTAAATGTAAAGAATTGGGACAAAAAGCTACACTAAGCTAAAACAAGAGTGAGGGGCAGATGTTTTTAAATAAAACTCAGTTTTCTGTTCAAAATCCTAAGTACACATTTGAAAGTCTCAGCATGTTAACATACTGAGCAAGCACGGATGTATATTGACCTGAATCAAGTGACTTTTAAATGCATGCCAAAACACTTTCAAATGCCTTTCTTGAATATTGTTTTCTAGGTATAACTATTCATTCACCAGTTTAGACGCCTCTAATGTCAATAACTACATTTCCTACACAGTCTAAAAGTATGTCAATATTTCACTACATACTTGTTTAAAGTCAGAGAAGTTTGTGATGGAAACCATTATGAAGAGCACAGACATGCTGACATGCTGGACAAGCCTGCATGAGATCTGGAATTTACTATGACTTCTGTTGCTTGCTACGGACTGATATTTTTCTCTCTTCTACGTTTCTAAATAACCTGCACTAATTTGAGGTAGTTTTGGCTTCTAGCATATCAGACAAGTACCTATTTCTTACAAAGAGAACTTTTTGAGACTCTGGATGATGCATATGAAAAATGCCAGCAAGAGCTCTAGGAAAGACAGTCAGGATTGCAGCCAGAAGAGTAAACTTTAAAACAATTTTTTTTCCTCAAACTATCTTTTTAAAAAATTATCTAGTTACAACATGCTGGCATACTCTGTGAAGTGAAAACTAATGGCTTTCAACAAGAGTTATAGCATAATATCTCTCTCATTCTACAATGATTCATTTGTACTTGTGACTGAAAAATAAGATCAAGATATTAAGGAATAAATTCAGAGTTCCAAACCTTTCTGAAATCTTTATTTGTTTTTAATATATAGCTGACTTTTATTAAACAGGTAAGAGGTAACTAAAAAAAGAGGACTCCATTTAAAAGATGTTTTGAACCTTGACACTTTTCATCTGTCTCACAAATTAACCTGTGTTCTGTTACAAAGAATATTATCTTTGCTGGGTTCTCAAATTAAGTCATTTACATTTTTTTGTTCTGGAAAACACCAAAGAAAAGCCACCAACAAACACTGTTAAAACCCTCATCCATAAATATGCAGCTATTGCATGGGAGGCGATGTAGAACACTAGCTGTATATTTATTTTGAAAAAACAAAACAAACCCCTCAAAACAAAACGCAAACAAAACCCTCACCACTTCTAAGTACTCCTTTGGGTGACCTAAACAACTTAACTTGAAAAACGGATGATAAAACCTTTGGTTTACACTCATTTATAATGGTAGATATACAGTACATGGGCACGCACAACAGACCACACTGTAGATTAAAATCTCTACAGGAAAATTGGAAGGGATAAGGAGAGTGATTGAATCTCTACAATATTTACAAAAGCAGGTAATTTACAGGGGGAATCCATGGAATGCTTAAGCAAGGTATATTTTTTCTCCACTGTAACTGCTTTGAAATAAGCCTTTAAAGTGCCTTTTCTGTTTCATACACAGAAAGTTTGGATAGCTCAATGGGAACTTTAAAACTCATTTGCAAGGTTCTGTCAAAAAGTTTTAAATATATTTTTTTCTTAACCTGCAAAACTTTTCTGTATTTAAGTTGATTATTAACCTCATTCTTCCCATTGCAAGTCATTGCCTCCCAGGGCCAGCCCTGGTCAGGGTACGTTGCTTACGATGCATCACAGCCTTCCTGTAGAGCAACCTGCGCAGCATGCTGAGGGAGCATTTCTGAAGTGAACTGCCTGCATCACTTCCAGAGGTGGTCAGGATGTCAAGCCTGCTAACCACTGGAGGTGAGGTGTAGGCAAGGTGAGAGTGCCAGGTTAGCATCCTGCTCGATGGGTTAAGAGGGAGGGCACGGCCAAGCACCGGGCTAGGAGCTTCAGCCCGCAGTGAGGGCATTCGTCTGTTTCCCACCCTTGGCCCTCCTGTCCCTCCGCTGCTGCAGAGATGGAGCTGGCTGCTCTTCAGAAACCCTGGTGAAGGGCGTGTGGCCATGTCCCACGGCAGTGCAAGCGTTCACTGAAACCAACAGCTCACCTGACTCCCAGTAGACATCGTTTAAATAAGTAAGATAATGAAGTGGAGAGAGCTGACTTACTCACCTTTTGCCCTTTTACGCCACTGCAGTCACATTTTCCACAACCAGAACAACCCTGAAAATAGAAGAGAAACTGAGAATTAATTGTCTGAACTGGGTGACAGGCAGAACATACTGCAATGAGCCAGGGATGTCATCAGTACCACCCTGACTGCAAGGCTGGTCAGCACGGGGAATGTTCACTTAAGCTCAACACAACACTTTGTTATCTTTACACAGATGTATGCTTCTGGTCTCAGTCACAGTCCAATAAAAGACGTCTTTGTAAAAGAAGAAAAAAACCTACTGTCGCTTTTAACCATAGAATACTCTTATATTACTTCTAAATCTTTTTTTTATCAGTAATTGGCAATCTTCAGATAGGAAGAGAATAGTTTTTAAAGGAAGTTACATATTGGCATAATTACCACTGGAAACTGTACCAACGAATAGGTCTGGACATGCTTTATGAAATCAAGTCAAACCACAACCCCTCAGAGAGCAAATTGCTCCTAATGTTAAATATTAGACATGGAGGCAATCGCTAATGTTCACTGGCCAGGCAATGACTAGCTCTAGGGTCTGTTTCTTACATCTACCACATTTCAAGTGATCTTTCTTTCTTGTTGTAATTGTCATTATGATGGGAAACCTTCCATTCAATAAAAGCACACTTGTTGCAGCAGAGGAATGCACAGAAAACATGTAACAACATAGCTAGTCTGAGTTATTCTCCAGTACATACTATAGGGATGCTTGTTTTCTGAAAGGCTTTCCTTAGGGCAGCACCACCTCATGGGGTTTCTACACTAGATAAACTAAAGTCAAAATACAGCCAACTTGTAGGTCCAGAAAACGATGGTACTTCAGCATAGACGTTGACAGACTCCCAACTCTATCTGGATTCTGTGAAGTGAAATTCTGGAGGGCAGGTGGATAGAAGGATTTGGGAGAAGGGCGTTTTCATCTCAGGAGGGAAGGAAGCTCGCATTGCTAGTCCCAATAGTTGATCTCATCACATGAAATACTCCTAAGCATCACTTCCCTCAGAAGCAAGGGAGAGAAGATCTTGATGTAGGTGTTTGAGGAAGGGAGCTTACTATTAATAAATGCTACTAAAAGCTTTCATGCCTTTATTCACATAAGTCTTAAGATGGAGACTTGAGAGATTTGGGCATTGGTTTGTCTGGATCAAGTCAACAGCAACCAAAAAACTGGGATTTCTATGACATAATCATAAAAAGCCAGACATTCTTTTTTTTCAAAACATAAAAGGTGATAACACATGAGAGAAGTCAGATCAACTGATGCACAAGTAAAAGCTTACAGTCACTTTGTGTTACCAAAGAATTTCAGTGCACCTTAGCACATCCGGGCTACTCCTCACTTTTCCTCCTCATAGTCATGATGCGACCGGTGAGTAAATCAGCATTCTACTGCTTTTACTTTTGTCATGCCTCTCAGAAACAAACTAGGAGGAAAACACGCAAAAAAAAAATTGTCTTACTGAATATTCCACCAACACCCATAAGATCCTTCAGCAGCCCCATTAAGCCTTTATCTGGAAGCAGTGAGGGATGGCACCTCTTCAGGGCCAGCTCTCAGCACTGATGCTGGGCACCTGTCCCTCCATACCTGAGGGCTCCACAGTCTACAGGGACATCAGTACTTCTGGAAAATTAAGAGCAAATGTACCTAATCCATTCTGAATTTGGAAAGCCTCCAATAAGACCAATAAACACCATCACTCTGGAAAGTGAAATAATACAGTAACATTTTAACTTGGTAAATATATTTTCTTTTAAAGTAAACCATCAAAGAGAAATCGGACTTTAATACTGAAAATAAAACTATTAAAGCTTGTCTAATAAAACTAAAGTAGCAGCTACTGAAAAAAAGTTGCTTTTGCTGAGATCCTTCTTTTTGAAAGATCATTTTGGTATGTAGATCCACTGAATTTGTTATTTGAAGTCAAACTTTCTCCATATTCACATAAAGCAAAAATATTCACATTTTTTCTCTTACATCATCACAGGTTTTACCATATTATATTATAAAATGCACAGAAAGATAACACTGATTAGAATAAGTATTTATCCTATACTGCAAAAAGAGAATTAGATCTGAAAATGACGCCAACCCATGCTGCAACACCAGCTCTGTACTGACCAGGAGGAAAAAGTGCCACTCACTGAATAATCTGCTTTACTCCTTACAGTACATGGTTATGCCTGGAAAAACATTGGGCCTCCCATTTCAAGAAATGACCCAGTGTGACCTCTCAGTTTTTCAGACCTGATGAGATCACAGCTGGAGGACGCATGCTTGCAGCTCATACTTCCTCCTCCAGCATCATGTAGAATGTTATCAGTTTTATCAACACATCCCTTAAATTCAGAAGTCTGGTTTAATTGCATCTGCGAATGCAATTAAAATACGTCATTGAATCATTATAAACATCTGTTTTCAAGTTAATCCCCACATATTTCCTTCAGTTTGTTATTTAACATGCACCATTTAAAAAAAAAAAGTACGTTGTTATTGATTTTTCAGTTGGGTTTTGTTCTTAAATTTAGCATGGCCAAAAGAATGGACTTGTGCTTTCAGGTCTCTTCTTGCAGTCCCCAAAATGACGCCATTATATTCAATTTTTCCTGTTTCTTAAGCCTCAAATTAGCAGAAACAAAGGCGAGAAAGGTAAGAAGGTACTGAGCATCAGGGAGCACAGCTGCATAAGGTCCTATTTACAGTCAAGTGCTGTAGCCTGCTATGCCAGAACAGGCCACCTGCGCTGCAAAACTCCAGGTTTATTTTACAGTAGCATCATCTCCTACTGTCATGGACTGTAACCTTTGCAGGTGGATGGAAGGCTGGCCAACAATAGCAGCCACTACTGGACAGCTCTTTCCTCAGTTACTGAAATGTATTTTTGAATCTGAGCGATGTGATAACATTCTGCTTATACTAGGAGGAAGTAGAAGCTTTTTCCTCCCGGTCCTCTGGGAAGATGAGAGGCCAGACTGGAAACAGCTTATGGATCAAAGGTCAAGTTAAGGAGGTCAAAGGGGCATTTACGTAATGAGATACTGGGAGAGAAGAAGATGGTTACAGCAGGTACAGGAATTGGGGTCTGGGTTCACCTATCCAGTGTAGGTACAAGCATTTCTACTAGTCACTGCAGTCTGCCTTTATTCAATAGCAAAAACCAGATACTTCTGGTCTAGAATCCATCTCCCCTATTTTGGATGTTGCCTTTCAATGGAGATGAAGCCCATCTTGAAGGACTAAGTAGGAGAGACTGAAATGGGTAGAAAGGAGTATGGGCTATGTGTGAGAACATATGTATGAGAGAAAAGTGGATACAAAGGATCAAACAGAGGGCTAGAGGTTACAGATAGAATGGGACAGAGTGTAACAACAGCTCTGTTCCTTGGAAAGTGTTAGAAATTTAGATGGGTATCTTTTGAACTGTGAACAAGGAGATTTCTGGTACTCTTTCAGGAATGACTTAAGAACCTTACACATTCAAGTCCCAAGTGGGAAACTTCAACCTGAAGGAATAAAGATAATCATCGCAAACTATGCAAATTATTACTTATATCTAAACTTTTATAATTTTAAATCAGTCTCATGATACAAAGAATTCAATTCATTAATTCCTGCCACGTATAACTAGAGATACTGAGATAAATGAAGAGAAATAGTTTTGTCCTATCTACCAGACATCCTCTTTGAAACAGTGCCTTCCTCAGGAACTGCATGGAGCTTGGAGCAATTGCTGCTGTCCTCCAAGTGCCAAAACAGAGAAGGAATGGTGCTGAGCAGGAAGCATAATCTGCAGGGGAGGATGAAAAGGCAGGCTCTCTACCCCTTGTCTAGGAGCCAAGTACAGACCAATCCAGAGATTTTGGCCAGGAGCACCATGATATCTCACCTATTTTGCATGACAGGCTAGCAAATTTCAAATAGCCATAGCTCCCTTGCACCACAGGCCAGTCTCTCACACAATATTTGAAGACATTAATTTTATTTTGCTCCTCCCATAAAATATCAGTCAGCCCAGAAGCAGAAGCTCATTTTAGTGACACAAATTGCTTCATTTTTTGACAGGCATTTCCGTTCTGTTTCACTCTCCCAGGCCGTCTGCAACTGATAAGCTTAGTGAATCATGCTAGCAAATCAGTATTAAACTATAAAAAGATCACATCCCTTCAACATTGTGCACATGAACATGCTACGTACAGGCTGAGTGCTTGCCTAAAGGACAGTGATTTATTTACTACCATATTAATGTAGTTCTGAAAAAGTCCCACTAGTAAATGGGCATCCCAACCTGGACCTCTGACTTCCATGAATCACATACCCAGCCTCAAAGTACAGAGCCCCGTGAGTGATAGAGCTGAGAAGGCCGCTAAAAGTTCCTGCAGCAGAGGGAAGAAACTCTGCTCTGCAATTCAGCCTGCAAGACATCTGTCAGATCGGAGATACAGCCTTTTGTTGCGTTTTGCCCTGTTTTTCCATGTCCAGCTACTTTCCTGGCATTTGAAGACTATTGCTTGGAACTCGCGCAGGAACGATACAAAGAGCCAGAGGAGTAGCCTAGGAGGGAGACAACTGCCATATTTGGACACGCACCGTTTCTGGAGGCTAGAGAAATCTCCAAAAAAAACACAAATGCCGAGTCAGTTCTTGGACACTCCTCTCTCTTACAGAAGTGCATTTGTTCAAGACAAAACGTAGTTCCCTTTCCCACAACAGCAGCTCAGACTGTGCTTGCTGAGCTGCCTACCAGCTTAGGCTGATAGAACAGGCATCAATCAAGTTCAACTCTTTCCCTGTAAAGCACACATGTAAGGTAGAAATGTAATACAATTCTTACTGTTAATTAATGCTGTTCGTGTTGAAAATCTTATTCCAGGCAATACAGTCACTTCTCCCACCCAAACCACAGTGTCTTTAAAATGACTGAAAATCCTATAAACAGGTGACTGGTGAGACTAGCACAGAAATCAAAACCTTCTGACTATTCACAATGTTTTTAATTTATAGTTGAAATGCTTCAACAAGTAAAAATAGTCATAATTATTTCAGCTCATAATTCATTCATTATAAAATGGCATATTCTGTTTAGGCACGACACTTAAACTGATCATGTTTGCTGATGAAACAGTGAAGATTTCCCACTCTAGGTTGCTTTAGTTCAAACCCCAATTGGAACTGAATTCCAACACAAGTTCTAAGTCCAAACACCAGCAGTGGCTATGCCAACGGGATGGGGATGCCTGTTTGACAGTGACAGCTTTAAGTCTGAATCTCCTCCCTCCACACAATCCACGCCTTCTAATCCTACACTCAACTGATCACAATGGGGAAGGCCAAGGGAAATTTATCCCTAGGTAGCAGACATTGCATTTCCACCTACGCACACATACGTACAACTCACGTAGCTGAGAAGAGAGCTGGATCAACAACGTTTTCAGTTTCACATCCCACCAAATAGAGGAATAGGGAGGTGATGCCAACTGCAGGACATTTATCTTGCATTCCTCTCATATTTTCTTCTCTCTTCAGAATGTCAAAATAGCTCCCTGGCTGTATTACTATTTTTATCTTTACCCTTTAGATATAACTGCACTGAATTAGCCAAACTGCTCTTTTGTGAGTAAAGTACCACTAGATGAAATCACTGCTGTATTCCAGCTAAGTTTATTATTTTTCTTAATTGATTTTGCAGTCTATTAATAACTTTTTAAAAAATTATGTTGCTACAACTTCTAATTCACACTTAGCTAGAACAAAGAGGACAACAAAAAATCCAGAATGTCTTAGCAAGTTAGCAAAATTTAGTTATTTGCCTTTGTACTGTTAGATTTCCTTTAGATTATGGAAACAGATGGCTCCACTTGAACAGTACAAAATCCTCTTTTTTTCTTAAACAAACATATCAGGATGAAAAGCTTCACTGTTTCTATATCTGACCAGACTGTATTTAAAATAAAATGATGAAAATTGTGATTTGTAAGAAACAAGAACTCTCACCTATTAAAAAACCCGCATAACAGACTTACAAACTTCTAGTTCTGCTTAGCCAACAGGAACAAGGTATGGATTAGTATTAACATATGTATTAGCTAGAGGTACATTTTGAAACATTATTTCTGAAAGATTAAGTTACATATTGATATAATAGTTGACAGGAACACTGTAGAAGAAAATTGAAGTTGCCCTGCCTAAACTAGGGCTTTAAAACATATTTCTAAAAATGTTGGCAAAGCAAATTGATTGCTCAGTGTAAATGCATAATTCTTCTTTGCCATAATTAAAAAAAAAAAACAACCCAACCACAAAACCTCAAAGCCACTCTCCTTCAAAACTCAGCTTTGCATTAAGTATTTGACTCAGACTTAGAGTTGTTCTACCATACACTATCTTCTGCCTCCGAGGGTCTGAGCTCACTGCTCTTAGAAGAAGACAAGACCTGCTGTGCTGTGGAGCAACTCCTCTCTCCCACTGAAATAAATTCATTTCACACGGCACACTGAAATCTTATTAGATCAGAGATGGGAACCTGAGCATCTTCCTTCCTTAACGACAGTCCAAGGCACTGGAGTATAAAGGTATTTCGACTCGCTGTCATCTTGCCTCCACAAGAGCTGGGTAGCTGAGCATGGAACTGTGGTACCCAAGTGCGACAGTAGATCTCCCAAGCTGGTAAATGGGTACTCATCCACGAGCTGAGAGTGGATTCAAAGCCCCTCACTGCACTAAACACTGGCATTTTTAAAAATTCAAGGAAGTAGCCATCAGGAAAAAGCAATTTCTTTGGGAGTCCAGGTTTTTATTTCCTTGGCTTATAACAAATGAAGAAAAATTAGAAAAGTCAAACTGTACTCTTTAAGTATTCCTGAAAAAAGTCTCTCAATTTTTCTTCCTTAAGAATTTTATCATTCTTAATATTTTATCTTTGACTATTTTGGTCATGAAATATGGTTAAAATATTTATTTTGGCAGTTCTGAAGTAATACATTCCATCAAATCACTAACTTGCTGATAGACTCACCCATTTCTGACCAAAATGTACTAGCTAATAATTTTTAAAGGTCCTATGCTGCCTCCATTACTGTTTGAATTGGTATTTGAACTTGAATTGGAATTTAGTTCAAGTTCAAATTTGAACTAAAGCAATGCAGAGGGGTACATCATCCCTTTTTTCATCAGAAAACACAATAAGTTCAAACGTGGTGCCTAAACAGAAAAGATCACTTCAAAATTAGTAAACTACTAAGGCTAGCTTGAATCATAGGGACTATTACTTTTTATGACAAGTAGTATTATTGGGTAATTAGAAGGGAAGCCTCAGCATGAGCACTCACACAAGTACTGCAGGAAGCACCAGAAGGCCAGCTGTGCACAGATGGGCTTCAGTGGGCCTGCCACATTCCCAAGGGTCAGAAAGCAAAAGAGAGCAACTTGGTGCACTGTCCCTCAGCCTCAGTTACTCCCATACCCTCTGCCAGGAGGATGGTAACTGCTGCTTGGCAATGTCTGTGCTAAAGGACTGTCCTTGGTAAAATTCCTGACGAGTGGGAAGTCAGTCCCTTACAGGAGTTGATACAAAGGCTGTTGTCCTGGACTGATGACTTGAACTTGAACCCTTAAAATGGTTCAGGAAAAGGAACATCTGCCATATCTTCATTTTCAGAACTTAAAGCAGAGAACAGAAACTGAACACAGTTCTCATTTCATTTGTAAACTCATCAATTCCATAGGATCATGGAATCATAAAACAGTTTGGGTTGGAAGGGACCTTCAAAGGCCATCTAGTCCAACCCCCCTACAAGCAGCACGGACATCTCTAACCAGATCAGGGTGCTCAGAGCCCCATCCACCCTGGCCTTGAACGTTTCCAGTGATGGGGCATCCACCACCTCTCTGGGCAACTGTTTCCAGTGTTCCACCACCCTCACTGTAAAAAATTTCTTCCTTATATCTAGTCTAAATCTACCTCCTTCTATTTTAAAACCATTGCGCCTTGTCCTGTCATAATAGGACCTGCTAAAGAGTTTCTCCCCACCTTTCCTGTCGGCCCCCTTTAGGTACTGAAAGGCTGCTATAAGGTCTCCCTGGAATCTTCTATTCTCCAGGCTGAACAGCCCCAACTCTCTCAGCTTGCCCTCATAGGAGAGGTGCTCCAGCTCTCTGACCATCTTTGTTTTGATCATCATCTTTCAGATATCTATGGACAGATAAATAGACAAAAAGGAACATTTTATCATTTTATAATGTCAGCAAGCTCCAGTCTTTTCTCCTCTCCCAAGTTTTCTCTCTCATTAAAAAAAAAAAAAAAAGTTGGCAGCTTATCTTCATGTCCTTTTTTTTTTCCCCTTCTTTTCCCAGCAAATCATGGGCAGACTTCAACTGTAACTGTTCAGGGAATTCCTTGAACCAAGGGACAGCTTACTGGTTTTACAGCTTTCACCTTCTAGGTCATCAGATTAAGTTCAGCTCTAGTCAGCAATCACTGGAAGTTTCTGTCATGCAGCAGGCTATTTAAAGTCCTTGGCTGTGTCATTTCCATTTTCTGTAGATCCGGTATTCACAGTGCACAAAAGAACAGTGCGGTTCAAGATGTTCTGTAGGATACCACCTGCCTCCAGCTGCCAGGCCAGGTGGGAACAGCTCTTCCCTAGGTCCCAGGTCATATCTGCCAGGCCTATGTACGTATCTCAAATGGCACCAAACGCCTAGGTTTAAGCAAAGGAAATAAGTGCAACCCAATAATGCTCAAAGGCTCATTAAACCTTGCATAGATAAGAAGAATTAAACTACTCATTCTCCTGAAGATCTTCTTTGCCTGTAGGTTGAAGTACGTGAATAGGACAGAAGGAAGTAGAAATGGTCCCCACACATTTCTCTGTCAATGCAGAGCTGTTCTCCTAATAAATCTTCCAGGGATAGCTTTAGATCAGATGAAAAATCTCCTGGAACAAACCTACACAGTGGAAAACCGTGGCACTTCATGGTTACTAGTATGTCAGTGCATCAATTAAGAATCCCTGTTAGTTTGAGGGAAACTTTGATTCCCAAATTAACATATAGATCATATCCAAAAGGAATGGCAAGCTACTGTCTGAGATGCCACTGTGCGTGATGAAATTTGAACTAATTACAACAATACAGCTCTGGTTTTATTTAAAAGCCTTGTACAGTTTTCAGAAAATCAACTGATTTTAAGAAAAGCTCTATAGAATAGAATTGGAAAAAAAACCATTATGGCCTTTGGGACGTGGGGGGCTGTTTGTAGTTTTTGGCAAGGTTTTTTCTGTCTGGCTGGGAGGAGGGTTGTTTTGTTGTTGTTTTTAGTGTTACCAGAATCTTACAGGATGTTCATACAAAAATTGCAGACAGACCACAGATTCTTATCAGAGATCTCCAGTGTATGTTAGCCACTCAAGGGAATATTAGTTAATTTTTCAATGCTTAATATTATTTTTTTTCAGAAAATACTTATTTTGTAAATTAGCATCAGTTGGAATTACTTCACTAAAAAGATGTTAAAAAAAAAAAGAGTCACATCTTCTTCGTCAAAAGAATACCAGACTGCTGGGGCTGAAATGTTTTCTTGCTGGGACTTCATTTTTGACATTCTTTTCCAAATTCCGCTGGGGTCTGTCCTGGAGGTAGGGTCATGGGAGTCCCACGAAAGCTGCTCTGTGAACATGACTTTCCTGTTGGTGATGCGAACATCATTTTCACAAAGCAACGTAAATCCAGGGGGCTTCCAGTTCGTTCACAGGAAATATAAAGTTATTCCTGTTGTTCCATATTTGGACAAAAATGACATTTAAAGCAACTGTTTCCTCTAAGTACATTCCTTTACAGGAAGCTCTGGCAACAATCAAGGTATTTGCTTACTTAGTGGAATTTTTAGAATATCACATTATGCCACTCAGTTCTGCACAGCTCAAAGCAGATAACTGGTTTGTGAATACTAACTAATGGCATTATCACTAAAGCATAAAGGCTCCCATCAGCAAGGAGCGAAGGAGACGCTTCAAAAGGGACACATAGGAAGTCAGTGAAGCCATTTTGCAAATGTTTACAGTAAGCCCATGAGCCGTGCTTTCCCTTCCGTTAGCTGATAAGCATGAACATCAACATAAACAAATACATTTAAAAGCAACAGCTCTAAAACAGGACAGCGCTGGGAAGCGAAGGGCTTCTTCCTCGGCCATCCTTGCCTAGACTAAATAAATGGAGAGGCGAAATCCTCTTGGTTGGGATGCACACCAAAGAATGTGAGAAAAGGACAGGAAGATTAACTGGACTTGCAGGCTTGGGTCCAGGGAAGAAACCCAGGTGATGCGCAATCCAGCACAGATACAGGCTGCTGTGTTTTGAACGCACACTGTCCAACCACGGCTTTCGTCTGGATGGGCTCTGAGCACGGCATTTTTGCTTATGCAGCTCCTAATTTCCCATTAACACCCTCCCACAACATGATTCATCACCAGCAGAGGAGGCCGTGTGCATGTACAGGTAACACCATCACCCTGGGCTGGGTCTTGCCCAGGAGACCTCCTGCCTCCATGTCACGTATGCTGCATGAACAGTCTCCGTTTGCTCCATCTTAGTCCTCTGCTCCCCACCACCAGTTCCTTACCCTTCAGCCCTCCCCACGTCTGATTTTGCATACAAAACAACGTAGCTTTATGCGGGTACGCGTAGTGGCAGCAAGGGCTTTGCATGTGCGCTGGCCGCAGTTCCTTCAACAGAGAAGGACTGCTGCTGCAGAGTCACTCCCCGAAACTGTAGCTGTACCTACATGGCATCAACATCCCCAATGCACAGAGGTGCATCTCACGAGAGGTGCAGAATTCTGTCCTACGATGCTGTCACTAAGATGAGTTGCCTCTACTTGTCAAACACTGCAGCTTCTGCAAGGAAAATCTCAAGGGAAGTCCCCACTGAGCTCCATGGCATATTGCAGGTGTATACGACTTGTCATTAAAATCCTTCCAGGAGGACTCTGTCAGAGTATGTAGAGGCTGTCAAACTTCACTAAACTGTATGCAGTTTTTATTGCATGAACCTATCAAAACTGTCTAAATGATTTCTTGATGAAAACAATGCTCATTTCACGTGAAGTCATCTTTTCTCCTAAAACGAACCTAAACATTTTAAAAAATTATGACAATAAATTAATAATGATTAATACAAACAATTAAAAATATATTGTTCATACTTCACAACACAAGACAGAAGGATAGCTCAGTCATCTCCTCAATAGCACTGGGAAGAGGAGTCAGGTAAAATAGCGGTAGCCTCACCATCTGGCCAGCAGACTCAACAAAGAGTCATAAGATTGTTAATGAGCAATTAATACATTTTAAGAACCTTATGGTATTCTGGAAACAGCAGTAGTAACCACAGCAGTTCAACATCCTTGTCAAACACTGGATTTAAAAAGCATGCAGCATGTTTAGTCTACTTAGCAGCCAGCCAAAATATACACAAAATTTCATTTTATAAACCCACTTTTCTTCCCCACAGATCTCAAAGCTCTTCCAAACAGGTTCATCCTATGGCAATACCACTGCTATGGTAAAAAAGCTGCTCTAGTGAAGGATTTCAGCCAGTTGTTGCAGACAATCAGTTCTGAAAACTGTAGCATCACAGGGCAAGCCTAAAATTGGAATAATATTTCCTAAAGTGAAATTTGTTTTAGGAATACTTGCATTATCATCCTCCCACAAATTCTGGACTGGAAGCAGTACCAGAAGTTTAGCCTATGCATTTTTCTCAAATATTTTACAAATCGTCAGTCAACAATCTACCTGGGCATCTTCTCTTAAGCTTCAAGTTACAACTCCAGTTCAGTTAAACTAATAATTGTTGCAACACAATGTCAGTCATTTATCTGTTTGGACTCCTAAAAAGCCATGAGGGGAAGCATTGCTTTCTCTGCTCTTTAAAAGGCCAGTGAATTCTGGCTTTTGCTCCTGTCAAGGATGCCATTGACTATGAGCTGCTTTCTCTTCAGGACACATGAATATCTTTTCTCCTAAAGACTGCACACTCCAGAAACACTTCACTCAGTTCTAGTTGCATTTCAAAGGACATTACTCCATATTTAAAGATTCCAGATGGATATGGCTACTGCTGTTGAAGAGTCCCAACTTGCAAGAGACATATATCTTAAATGCAAAGCTCACAGTTTAACAAAAGCCCTTGCTCAGTAAAGAAGTGAAGACTCAACTACTGCTCAGAAGCACAAAGACGACTAAACAAAGGGCAAAAAAGCACTTTGTCTTTCCTTTGCTGTTGCACACAAATGATCCCAAAGGTGTCTCTACTCCTCTCTGAGAAGCACCAGCTAAGCGGTAATACTCAGGGACTTGTCCAAGTGGTGTTGAAAAAGAAAACAAGTAAAGGAAACAAACAAACAAACAAACAAAACCAAACCCGAACTCCAACCCTCAAATCACCTGCAAAGTTCAGCAACTCAACCAATAATTGAAAAGCAACCCCTAAATCACTGTTTCAGTTCACAAGTCCACTTTGCAAGAACTTTAGCATGCCCCATGGCTGAGGCAGCACCTCACATCTAGAGAGAGGCGCTGGCTCTAGATCTTGCAGAGGCAATGCCAAAAGAAGGGAAATACCTCTCTTGGTGAGCAACAGCCTCTCTCGTTCACAGGCATACTTGGGCACCCATGGTTCTGGTGGTTTACAGCTCCCTTGTACCTGACTTCGTCAAAAAGAACGAAGAGGAGCTTTACCCCCACCTAATCTACTGATTGCAACATTCCTCTGAGAATGAAGAGCTACGGAGAGGAGCACGTCTTCTGCTACCTGATGAGCAGCATTATTACCACACCAGGATTTAAAAGCTAGCAATGACTTGGCACTTACAACTATTAGGCTTGGACAGAACAGACCTCTTCAGGGATGTTGCCCTCTTCCTTATTCATCTGATGAACAGTAAACTCACATGGGAAGGAAGGGGGACTTAGATGGAAATTAGATTATCTAAATCTCACACTTTGTCCCATTAAATTCCACACTTGAGGTGGTTACACCTCCTGTTGGATCCAATTCTTAGTTAAAAACTCTAAGGCACAGAGGACTTCAGAGACAGGCAATGCAAATTATCAGTGTAGCCTTTATTGCCCTGAAGTCCTAGAACCCTCATTCTCTAACTTGATCTGAATTCAATCCTTACATAAACACACCAGAATGTTAACATGGCAGAGACTATCATGCCAGCTCTTCCTATACAAATCAGCACTTTACTCCAGAAAACATTTTCACTTGCAATTGGATTGTGAAATTCTAGATGCACAATGCACTCAAATAAGCATACCTATTAAAGAGAAATTTATGTCAAAATCAGTAACTAAAGACTAACCTAGACTGATTGTCAAACAGCTTATTTTTTTCTCTTTCAGTTGTGGATCTCAATTTTAGTAATATGGCTGGTCAACTGGATTCTTTTGGCATTTTTAAAACCCAATCACAAGGAAAAATCAGTGCTATCCACATGTACTCTTAATTTACTTGTCTGGTCCAAATGAAAAACAGACACATTTTTCAAAATTGACATTTGAAAATCCAGTTTTAATAAAAATTTAAATGTTGGAACATGACGGCAGTACAGCAAAATAGCAACAGGAAATATTATTTTTGTGTGCAACATTTGGCAGACGCAAAAGGAAACAAACTTGTCAGTCCTCTCTTTCTTTTATGTTTCTTTGTTGACTAGACAGGAAGCTGACAAAAATTGATTTTTTTTCCTCTTGTAAAGCATACAACGTAATTTTTATTGTACCACTTCAGTCGCTGACTGCATTTGGTAAATAAAAGCATACTTCATGAGCATCCAGGGAAGTGCTTAGTATCTGACAGTTTACAAAAATGCCATACTAAGTACAAAAAGAAAAATAAAGAGCTTTCATTGCAGAAACGGAAATAACGTGATTTACAAGAGAAGCTGAAAATCCATTCTTTTCTATGGCAACTTCCTGAGTGATGGAAAAGCTATAGCTGAGTAAAATTAAACATTTGCCTAACCTGCATTCCACATGCAGAGGTCAGCAGAAGTGCAAACACTGATGAACATTGCGATATAGCTGTAAATATTTAGTGAACAGTTTATTTAAAAACAGCAAGAAGCAGTCAGATATAGTTCAGCTATAAGATTTCTTCCAGTTATTAATAACAAGGAAGCAGACACAAATTGGCTTCAACACCCTTGCTTGCTATTTAGCATTAAAGACCAAATACACCAGAATAAGCTCATCCATCCAGTAAGAGGTTAATACTAAACACTAAAGATCTCATTCTTTGGGAAAAAAAAAAAAAATCAAAATTTTCTGAAATCAATAAACATGGATTATTACAGAAGAGGGCTGAGTATCAATTTCAGAGCTCTTCCAAAAGACATCCTGCCAAGAAGAGGCTCAAGGCACCCAAACGGCAAGACAAAGGACACAACGAAGTCTATTCCTCCTGCCACTCACTGAAAGGCTGGGTCACAACAGGTAAAAGCCATGGAGCCCAGTCTCGGTGGGACCTGTCACAGATTTGTCCTCTCCCTTCTGCAGCCCTAGCCCTGCTCTTGTTTCTGCCACTGGCATACATCAAACCCATCCGGGGATTAAACTACCTGAGGACTAAACACAGTGATTTTTTTCCCCCTGTTTTTAAATGACCCATTTTAGCTTATTAAACTACCTTCATTGCTGGGGTCAGTCAAAAAAATGCTGCCACAGTAGAGGGGCAATAGGATGCAAGCACGACCACAGGCTGAATTGCCTAGGAACAGTCTGATGTAGGGGGGTTAAGACTGGCATAGGCTTCGGAAGTACTTTAATTATCAAAGGTATTTATGATTTTATCAGGCACTGAGATAAATCGGTAAGCTAATACATTTATGAACTACTGCATGCTATTGCACCAGAAAAAGATGGAGATCCCGAGAGCTGACCTTTAAAATGAAATATTACTTATCATGTTCCCTTCTTCAATAGTGTAACTTTCACTTACTAACAAAGATACTTCCATTTTTATTTATATTAGTGAAAGGTGCTTCAAAATTATGCTGATCTAAATTCTTCTTCAATAAATTTGATAGTTACTTTCCATTTTCTATATCTGTATGACTTCTGTTTAATAACCTCATCCCATATCGGTTTGTAAGATATTGTGTCCTTTTTTCAGAATAGGTTGCCCAGCTTCTTCATTATGGATATTAGCTGAATTCACAATAGCAATTAATTGTAACATGGCTGCAAGCTTAGCCAGGCTGCTTCTTTGTGAAAAATGACCACACATTGTGGCACTACCAACATGGCTTCATGCCATACAAGGGTATGAAATTGCACATTTCCAGGAACTCACATGTTGAAAAGGAGATTCCCAATGCAAACACCTCTGGAAGACGTGTCATCTAGAGTACATCTAGTAGTATGCACACTTCGTAACTTTGCTAAAGGAATTTAAAATTTCTAATTATCCTGCATTCTTAAGTATACATCCTTGCGATCTACAGTTTCCAAAACTAACATACAAGCACAAATCCAAGAAAATTATCCTCAGGTAATGAAAAATTACCTCAAGTCATGTACAAAAGAAATGTGAAAACTCACACAATCCTAACTGACAAGCATTTCACTGGAATTAAAGCTGTTTGCAAACTACAAATTAGTCTAGCTGTTTCAGAACATTCTGAGTAGATTCATGAATGAAAAAATGTTCAGCTTAACAATTTCGCTAGAAGAAACGCAAATATTGACAATTTTGAGTAACAAGTGTCCTCAAAAAAACCAGGAATAAAAGTGATAAATGTAAGCAAAACCACCCATAGTCACATCACGAGACTGCCTTTCAATGCCAGAACATCTGCAAAAGTCATATTAAAACTCAAAGTTCAGAACATGTCATTCTCATGGCAACATCCTTAATGCGCCAGATGTATTCCCAAATCACTCCCTAGAACAGACCACACTTTTAATCACACATCTAAATAACACTTTTTTAAAAAAAAATCTCATATTTACACTGCCTGAAAAGTTAAAGAAAACTGAAGCAATCAAAATCACTACATCTACTTACTAGAAGTGGCTCATTAAGCAAAAGGGCATCAATGCTGGCTACACATAGCCTTAAACCGGTGACTACCACTTTACAGATGTGTTGCAAGTATTCATGACTACCACAGGTTCTTTCATTTTTGGCATTCTGCTTTACGTGGGAGTTATGTGAGTTTATGAAAAATTTCTACATTTTGTTTTATTGTAAAAGTCTCATTCCTTTGGCTTTCTCATAGATCAGAAACCTGCAAACTAAAGATCAAAAATAGTAGATCAATTTCAAAGAAACTGAAGGGCAATTATTAAAAAACATTCTTTTAAAGCCAAAATCACATTTGCTTTGGGCTCACCTTACATTTCTTGGTAACTCCATTTGGATTTACTCATAGATCAGTTTTCTAGATGATGTAATTCAGAGGCGGAAACAGAAAAAAAAAAGTAAAATATTAAATAATTCAAGTTTTGAGGGTCAATTAAGTCCATTTGATTCACCATTAGCATATTTTAACCAGACTTAATGTAAGCAAAAGCTTTACAAGGGAATTAATCCCCTAATTTCAGTGGTGCTCACTTTAAAGGAGATATTTATTTATATTACTTTTTTACAGTATTTATTGTTCCTTATCTCTAATAGTTCATTTGATCTTGAAGTAAAATAATTTGGGGTTTGAAAAGCACCCTATTAAGACAAAGACAAAACATTTCATCGAAGTTATATATAGTGCTAGAAAGCAAAAGAAGGTACTTTATTTAAAAGGGTTTTAATAATTAAACTGTGTAACTTTCAGTAGTCCTCAGAGTCATCAGAAATGGAAGAATTTACATCCCTGTCACCACACACAAACAAAACTGGAAGCTTAGGAAATGTGTGGAGCAAAAGTGCTCTCTCACCTACAAAAACCAGCCAAGTAAGCTGAACCTATTTCCCCAGCAGTCCACATCCCAAACCAACTCTGACAGACTCTTGTATTTAAGCCTTCCTTCGTTTCTTCATGAAGCATGACCTCTTGAGCATCATCCTAGGCTGGCACTACTCAGAGCATTCAGAGTGGTGAAAGGAAAGCAGGAAAAGGCACTGAGATGTAGGATTAGGAGTTCTGGTTGACAAATACAGGGGCACGAAGAACAGCAGCAGATTGTCCCAAGGGGGAAGAGGAGGACAAGAGGAACATTTGGATTCCAGAACCCGCAAAGATCTCCACAAGAACACAGTTAAGATCATACATTGCAATTTTCGTTCTATCTGGCTTTACTTTCTACTCCAACTTAAACAAAAAAAAAAAACAAAAAAACCTAATTTCTAATCAACAGACTTCAAGAGAATTCAGAATCCAAGCAGGTGTAGTCACAAATGTGCTCGTGCCACAGCATCACCCAGAAGGAACATACCCCACAGTGATTTACTAAGTGTACGCAGCACCAGAATGGCTATGAGGATGGATACTGTTTGCCAAAACAGAAAACGCACCCAGACTGAAAGAAGAGATGGCTGGTTTCTTTCTTTTATATGCACCCATAGTATCAGATTCCTTCCCACAATTCCTTCAAACAAGAGATAAAAGTGATGTCAAATAGGCCATGTGAGTCAAAAGGCCTTCAAGAGGTTCTGAACATCCAGCAAGTTTTGAGCAATGAGAATATTGCTGGAGAGGGGCAACACTTAAAGCATCCAAGTTTAAAAAATAGCATTCATGAGAAACACTACCAGAAAAGAAGAAAACACATACAAAGCTTAGTCTAGCAACAGCATTAACATTAGTGTTATTATTTCCTCTGTACAAGTCAAAATAAGCTTCATAATTTTCAAAATTGCAGAGCACTATGCAGATCCATCACATCACCTAACAATACGATCAGAAACTCCAGAGTACACAGTGATTTTGAAAAATCTTGTTACTCATTTAAATCTGGCAATATGAGCATAACTTTGGGCACCCACTTATTTAGTAAATATTATTAGATTTTGTCTAATTTTCTAAGTCAAAGAGCTTTAAGACTTGAAGAGGCACTTCAACTGGATAGAATAAAACAAGACCACCACAAATTCTCTAACCTCCTGTGTAGGATCCTGTCTTTATCGCTTTTTATTCCTAATGTATATGCATACAACATAGCAGGTTTATTTTTCATATGTGAAAAATTTTACGTTCTCTCTTAAAACCAGCAAATTATGAAGTCATCTCATGTCTCCACACTTGGCAGATTTTCTGAAAAGATCTAAAATATCACAACCAAAGTTAAGAGTTGCTTGGGTAAAAACAGTTATTTTAACTGCAGAAAAAAATCTGGTTTTAGCTCAGAAGCAGGTCATAACAGAATGTATTGAAGTAGTCTTCCTGAAATGTCCACATATCAAAAATACAGATGCCTTTACACTACACAAATCAAGACCCGATGTAACAGTAACTCATATCATTTTTTAGATCATGGAATCACCATTTCATCCTTTGGAAAAACACTATACAAAAATAGCATCTATGGGAAGATGGAAACATTAGGCAATTAGTACCACAGAAGACTCTGCTATACTCATTAGGAGAGGAGCCCTCTTCCTTTGGTCTTATTTTTCACATGCTTCCTTCCTTTTAGATGGCTATGTGTCACCATTTTGAAAAGAAGAAAGCATCTGAATTTTATCTTTGCAAAACCTCAAATGTATTATTTCCAGAATTTTTTAATCATTGTGGAGGAGTAATGGAACATAAAAAATTATAGGTATAGCAATATTTCCTTCTTATCCGGAAAAATGTGTATTCCTTTAACAGAAAATAAAACACTTGAATTAAAAAGGCTTTGTTTTCTCTTAACAATTTCAAATATCCCATGAAAGTGCTCATTCTAATGTACAAGTCAGAAGGAATCTTGACTTACATAATTTTTTCCCTCCTCTTAAACTCTTTTGGTCTTTTCCATTTTGAGTGCTACTTCTGATGTATGTAACCTGTCCAGAAACATCTTAAACACCTCACTCACAAGTAAACTTAAAATAGATTCTAAAAAATAGGTGTAAAGGCACAGAAAGCTTTTGATTATTTCCAACCAGAAGACACCGTTGGCAGTAGAAAACTGGCAGTTAAAAGCTGAAGGACAAACCAAACTGGCCTCCAAACGCTCAAGTTGCTCTCTTCTGAGGAATCTTCAGGTTGGCTTCTTTTACATGCACACAGTGCTGGACAGGCACACACCTGGGCTGACAGACACACTGCCAGCTCACATCCTAACCCTGCTCTTGGCAGTTTATGGTGCGCCCTGACTAAGTATGTCCCATATGAGGACTTGAGGCTGTTGGCTGATGAGGAGCTCAACATGAGCCAGCCACGTGCACCTGCAGCCCAGAAAGCCAGCTGCATCCTGGGCTGCATCAAAAGAAGCATGGCCAGCAAGTTGAGGGAGGTGATTCTCCCCCTCTACTCCGCTCTTGATGTGGCAGGAGCTGATCTAGCATTGCAAATGCAAGGCCAGTAACCTGGATAATGCAAAGGGAATTCCTGAGTCTACTGCTTAGATTGTATGACCATTCTTAAAGCAAAGTAACTTGCAGTATGAACTATAATGTATAAATGCATCTCACAGATGTAATTTATAAGTCAGTGGATTAGTTGCACAACAATAAGATTTCAGACAGCAGAGTTGCCGTGTCACAAACCTCAGTTTCACAAACTGCCTTTCAAAAAAAGAAGCGGATGAAAATTCTTGAGTGGCAGCTATTCCTGAAGAAATGAGTTTCGCCAGTGTCTTTCAGAAAAATGAACAGAAATAACTGACGTGACTGATATAAGTGACAGACAGAAGTGACAATTAGGTTGAACCAAAATACATACAATGTATACAGCAGCACAGAGGGAATCCCTATTTCCTACAGCAGGAGCGGCTGTAGGAAAGACCCTTTGTGTTAGTGCATGGATTGTTTTTTTTTTTTTCACCTTCCAGTAACAAGGACTTTCTTCAAGTCTAGCTCTGGAACGGACAATATCATCTTTTACTGTGCAAACTCATTTGAAAGAACAAAGTGTGACCATGGGACATCACTTCTGAACATCTGAAACACATATTATGTGCAATCGTTTCCCCTTAACAACAGTTCATCGTCTCTCTCCAACATGGTCTGTACTTTGCTTTGTCTATGATAACATTAAGTGCATTAATGACCAGGAGTGACAATCCTGACTTCTTCGTAAGTGGGTGACACTCAAATGGAAGCCACAATCGTATCTGCATTGAGTGATGCAGATTGATGCTATGCAGGGTCTTGCTGAGATTAGGACATGGGTTAGATCCAGCCTGAGGATGCTTAATTCTGAAAAGAAATGTGATGCTTGAGAGACAGCTGGAAGAATCTGTGCAAGCAGTATAATCTCTATAACCCCTAGTGTACGAAAACTAGAGTGAAAGAGTAAGGAAACATATCCTTTACAGACTAGACCAGCTTTCTACAGAATAATAAAAATTTCAGGCACTAAAATATTCCCATGGTTTAAAAACAACAACAATAGAAGGACCAAAAAAAAAGATTTTCAGTCGTCTCAGTACAGTTCCAATTCTCACTAAAGCTTTTCCTGCAGTTAAAGCATTTATAATCTTTCTCATATCTAAGAGGGGAGTGACCGCAATCACTTTTTCCTCAGTTAAGTCATGAGTAGGGTCTTGCTTATGTTCACAATACAAAAATGCCTCAGGACCTCTACCTTTCTGTCAGCTTAGGTTCACACCAACAAACATACAAAGTTTTAGGAACAGGGAAATGAGTTTCATGGACAAATAGGGAGCAATTATTAATTTAGTCTTATGTCTTTGTGCATTCTATGCATTGCAGATACACTCCATTTCATCCTTCTCTGATTGTGTGCCCTATTTTCAATAAACTCCTGAATGGTTTGAGATTCACCCAAAGAGGGGATGAAGAGAAGAAGGAACCACTGAGACTGCCTCAACAGCTCCTTCCCCAGGCAGGCTCTTGCAGGAGCAACACTGCAAATCACAGCACCTTCTCAGACAAAAAAAAATATTTAGGTCTTTAAGATCAGCCACCTTTAAAATGCAAGATGTAGTAAATTAATTTCAAATGCTTATCAAGTAGAGCAAAGGTACCCTTTGACAGAAATATGAAAAGGTATAAAAAGCAGAGTAAGAGTACATTAGAATAGCTTAAAAACAGTCACATGTAGCGCTGATGAAGGATTATCAGATTTAATTTTGACTGTTATCTGTTTATTCTAAATTAACAGTAGCAGTATGTTAGCCATTTGGACTTCAAATATCTTATTTAATTTAGAATAACTCCTAGATGTGCATATCCCATAATAAAATGGCTATAAAAATAAGTTCAGTTTACAGGCACTAGCTTAAGAATTCTTGAAAGTTACTTTCAGGATTCAGAAAAGTGATGTTTATTGTATTAGACAAGTGGATTATAGAAAGGGATTATTACAGAAATGGATTTTCTATAAAGTCTTCACCTAGGAAAAATAACATTGAGAGGTGTATGTTGAAAAACTGCTTTTCAGTGACTACACTGAATACTGTAATATTTGTCATCCTATTTTCACTTCAAAATAGAAGCCTACTCTACTTCACTTTATATTTTCACCTTCAAGCAAAACCAGCTGACTTTTCATGTACTTTCAGTTTTCAAAAATAAGTCTCTGGCAATGATTTAATCTCCCCTCCAAACCAAAAGAGATTAGATTACAATTACAAAGCACTGAAAACAGGAAATGTTGTAAACTCTGACACAGTATTAACTATGCTGGTTCAAATGACGCTGTGAAATTTGCTTAGACGTGGTCAGTCACCCCTTGTCTACGTAGCTTTTTGACCCTTGACTTCTAGGAGAGTTGCCTGAGAAACAGCTTTTTAACAGTGAACTCAACACCAGGCCGTATGGATCAAGTAGGAGTATTTATGATACTGCCAAACCCTTGACACACACTTGTATGTCATTCCTGAAGGAATTACAGTAACAAATCTAGAAATAAAAAACAGAAAAGTAATTCTTATTATTATTATTACAGAAAAGTAATTCTTATTCAGAAAAGTAATTCTTATTCTTACTGTACTCTCTTTGTTGACAATGCTGGAACTTTGTTGACAATGCTGGAACTTCAGTTGGCCAGCTGGATATTCATTCCAATGGAAGCAAAAATTCTTATTTATTGTGTGGATCTCCATAATACATACATTTCTTCTCAATTAATTTCCCCAAAGACAAAAATCAGATAAGCTTCCACTACCAGCATCCTTCAAAGGTCATCTAGTCCAAGCCCCCTGCAAGAAGCAGGGACATCTCCAACTCAATCAGGTTGCTCAGAGCCCCGTCCAACCTGGCCTTGAACTTTTCCAGGGATGGGGAATCCACCACCTCTCTGGGAAATCTGTTCCAGTGTTCTATAACCCTCATTGTAAAAAATTTTTTCCTAATATCCAATCTAAATCTACTTCCCTCTATTTTAAAATCATTACCCCTCAGCCTATCACAACAGGCCCTACTGAACAGCCTCTCCCCATCTTTCCTATCGGCCCCCTTTAGGTACTGAAAGGCTGCTATAAGGTCTCCCTGGAGCCTTCTATTCTCCAGGCTCGACAGCCCCAACTCTCTCAGCATCATGCATTCAGGCTTTAAGCAGACAATTAATTTAAAAAAAAAAATTTTAAATATACCTACACTGCAAGTACCAACATAATTCAATGATGTGCAAATGGGAGGCAGGGGGAGAAGAAAAAAGACTGCCCTTTAACCATCAGATCAGCAGATGAAATGAAGCACCCTCTCAGGAGCAGCAAACATTGGGCAGCAGAGCAAAGGAGCCTTGGGGTGAGCAGGACATGGGACGCGCTTACAGGCGGCTTCAGAACTCAGCAGGCCTGACGGAGAAAAGCAGCAGCAATCAAAATGCTGGGGAGGACAGAAATTGCATAAAATCTGGGGAAAACGGGTTTTTTTTTTTTTCCTATGAAAAAGGGCTAGATAAGAGGACAGACTGGAGAGGTGGCCAGGACGAGGGCATCAGCCCATGGTACTTACGGGAAGGTGAAGATATTGCCATGAGCTGTAACCCAGGACAGATGGAGCAAGGTTGGCCTCAGCAAGGGAACCATGAGACTCTCCTGTTGCTCAGGCAGCAGAGGTTTGGGACCAGATATGGAGAACCGGAGGATATGAAGGGGTTAATTTGTAGGGCAAGGGTGATGAGTAAGAGATGTCAGGAGGCAAGAAGAGGTGGGAAAAAAGAGGAGTCCCTCAGATGGGCCAGAGATGAGTAGAAAATTGAGACTAGGTCAAAACTCTGGACTAAAAGGAGAGGGGATACCATAGGGAGATCTCTTCTAGTCTGGGCGTATGGACACACATATAATGGGCTCCCACCCAACTCTAATTCTCAGTTGATTTCTTGGTTTGCTATTCAAAATCCTTCTCAGCTTAGTTTGCTTTCATGAATGAGCATCTCAAATCTCTGTAAATCATAAGTTCAGGGGGAATATAGGCTAAGTTTTCATCCTTTTTTTGGCTTCTATATAATAAGGAAAACCACTAAAAAAATAAAATAATTGTTTGCACTCCTCTATTGAACTGTGTTTGTCTGCAGTTCAGAATATCAAACACCTGGTTTTTTACTATTATAATTACACACACAAAGTCTAAGCTCTGAAAAGAAATAAGTAATCTCAAATTACAAAGACATGTCACTGTAACAATACGGTCTTCCTTTTCCCTCTAGGGGAAGCATTATCTTTATAACAAATACATTGCTTAAAAAAATGCCTCGAAACACTAAATCCACGGCTCATGTAATTTAATGTAAGCTGCAGATACATGCAAGGTCATATGCTAAGTAAATTAAGAGAACAATATATACCGGCTCTGTTTTCTTGCTTAACTGCCCTAATACGTATGTTTTGTGTAAAAGGCAAGCAGTGCTGAGAAGCCGCACTACGTGGGAGGGCAACCAAGAAGGGTGAGGAAAAAGCATTTCAAAAGAGGCTGGAATTTTCTGCAGCATTGACTGGGATGTTGGCAACACACATCCCTTGCTCTGAGAAGCATTAAAACTCCTCTATGCTCCTAAACAGGTCCTCAACTCAGTTCAGCCACATTCACTGAAGTTTTTCAAAACTGCCTCGTAACTCCCATCAGCGTTCTGTCTCAAAGATGATTAAAAATTCACAGTTATGGGCAATACGAAGAATCTGGGAGAATGGTAAATTTAGCTACAAAGAAAGAACAGCATCAGACAGAGGTAAGGCCCTGTGGAGTGCTTTTTTAAAACTTCCTGTTTCTCTGAGGAAGGAAAATCTTTGCTCATGTTTCTTCCCTAATTAAAAATCTTTTCTTTTCTTTTTTTTTTTTTTGTGTGCTTTTCTTTGCTGAGATTTGGAAAAAAATTAAACCAAGGTCAGGAGGAACAGGCAGCTGCACTCTCCATCTGATGTACAGCCCTAAAAGAGCTAAGGATCCTCTAAAGCTTTTGTATATTTATTTTTCACTCAGTGTGAGATGCACTCAATTATAACAATCTCCCATAGCCTCCTTCTTTAAAATATGAAGTCTTGAAAAGGACTTCCCTCCTGCATCCTACAAAGGGCGAGATGCGGAGCAATGAAACATATGAATATAACATGAATAGGTTTGATTAGTTTTTCAAGTGTTCACTTGTCGTAGTTCAGCCCCAACGGGGACCAGACTACACAGTCTCTCTCTCACTCCCCCCACTCTCCGAGAGAATAGGAGGAGATTTGACAAACAAAAGAAAACCAGGAAAAAAAAAAAAAAAACCAAACACGCGGGTTGAGATTGAACAAAAAGTAAATTTAACAGTAATGACAGAAGAAAACAATAGAGTGATGGAACACAAATACAGTATAATAGCTCACAACACATCTCCACATCCAGTCTCTTCCAACTAGCAGGGCCTCCCTTCAGCACCCTCCTCACTTATATACTGAGCATGATGTCAGATGGGATGGAATAGCCCTTTGGCTAATTTGGGTAAATTAACCCCAGCTGTTAGCTAATTAGTTAACTATCCCAGCCATAGGGGCTACCAGCTTCAGTTCTCCACCCAGCTCAGGTAAATATTAACTCTATCCTGGCCAGAACCAGGACATCACTGATGCACACTGAAACTGAGTGTAATTGCCAATGTTTGAGACAAGTATAGGACATCATATATTGCCTAACAGTCCTTCAGTTCCTCTGAAGCAAAATAAATTTCTCCGAGGGTATCTTGTAGCTCATTGTCTACATACTGAATTCCTGCTGGTGTATATTAACAGTTAAGCACCATGTTTCCTCTTTAAGTTGAAAAACTAGAAAATAGTGTCTGAAAAGAGAACTCAAGAAGCTACTAAGCCTGCTGTCTCGATGAAGGATCAACTACACCTCTTCCTCATAGCGTTTGTCTGGACTTTCTTACAACTTACCAATTTAAGGACCAACCTGAATCCTTCTCCTAGCAATTTAACGCTTCTTTTCTTACCTGCAGAATAGAGAATTTATTCTTACCCACTTCTAAATAACCTTTTATATAGCTCAAGATCTGTGCTGCTTCTCCTTCCTCTCATTCCAGAGGAGTGTTGCCCATCTCTTTTTCCAGAGAGGATACGCAAGCTTCCCATGGAGGGCTGTATGCTACCGCCTCCCTCCATCATTTGACCAGACATCCACACACGACATTTGCATCACAAAGTAGATGAGACATGTTAAAATCATTGCTGAATTCACTGTTATCTGCTGCTTGGCCGCTCACCACTTGTTACTGCGTTACAGAGCCACTGAACTGATTTAATACGGCTGGTGCCAGCATGAGCAGCGTGGGTGTTTATTTACACGGGTGCTTCCACTTTGTTTAGTTGGCCAGGGACCTTTTTAGGGAACTTGAGAAAAACTGATTAGTCTGTATGAGTTCATGGGTATTCCTTTCCTACCATTTAAAGAAAAGCAAACGAAAGCAGGTGTTGCAGCTGCTCTGTCCAGACTCCTACCTTGGATCACTTCCCAAAGGTAACTGCTAAGGTCTGTAAGACTGCAACAGCCTACTTGCCGAAGGCGAAGCTGAGTCTACGTCGGTCAGCCTCAGTCAAAAAGTCACTGCCACCACCAGGAATTATCCTGTTCCTCACAAAAAGAATAATTCTTTTTTTTCACAGGCTAGTGAGCTGAACTGGCTTAGAGTAGGACAAACAATTATGGCAATAAAAGAAGTAATGAGACCGCATTGCTAGGAGTAAGAATATAGAGGCAATCGGGTCAGATGTAGTTCTTATAGGTTGGAAGTTCAGCCTTAAATCCATGGGGCAACACTGTAGGTCCATCAACACCTGATGTTAGCACAGCCACCGAATGTAGACCCCCTCACTGATCCCCTCCTACCAGCAGCACAAGCATGCAGTGGACTGAGTTGGTGAAAGTCATTTTCCAAAAACTAACAGAGCAAAAGATTTTTAAAACGTCAAAAATGTTGAGCCAAATCAACTCCCTGCCCTGCTTTACCATGTAACTGGATGAATGCCCATGTCAGCACTGGAAGGAGCAGAGTTCAGGAGTGGGAGTAAGCTCCTGGGAGTGGGCAGGGACAGGAGATAGAGACTGCTCCGTCTGATGGCTCTGCAGTTTAAAAAAAAACTAGACTGTGAGCGCTGCCATGAGTGTGAGTCATGAGGGTCAAATAATTTTAAAATATCCATCTAATTTAAGTAGCTTCTAGCCTGCTCCTTCCCCAAGATTGCTCAGATTCCTGATGCTGCATGCATTAACCACCTGAACATACAAGCCTCGCTCATCATGAGGTTTTCATCTCCAATGACTAAGGCACAACTTCTTGCCTTTGGTTTTCTCTTACCATTTGGAAGCACATGGAGTATCCTCTCTTTATATTCTTTCTTTATCATACCTCCTCTTCATCTTCCCAAGTATGGCCCTACATGCCCATGGCACTTATTTATAATTTGGCCTCACTGCCGTTTTCTGTGTAATGTGCTCCAACTCACTCAATCTCTTTGGTGAAGGTCTCAATTTCCTACTATGCTTTCTGTTTTTCCCATTGCAGTTGTATAGTTTATGCTGCTTAAAGGTACAACACTAATTATTTAGTCTTGCTTCCAACTGGATCCTAGCAAAGCATCCCTGAGTCTATTGAAGAGGATCTACTTCAACTTTATTCTTTCAACTATTTTCTTCTTTCTCACCTTTCAGAAATTCTGAAAACTGCAATTCACAATCATCACCAACCATAATTCACAATTCATCACCATTTTCATAATCTCTAAAAGTTCCACTCAACGGGTGGAAATCAGATCTAAGAGACCAGTACTCCTAAAATACTTCCTAGATGGTTATTCCCTTTTTGGATTAAAAAGTTACTCTGAATTTCCCATTTTCCTAGGATAAATGCTACACCAGGAAATTGCTGTATCTTTATGTCAAGGCTCATTTTTGTAGGATGTATGTTAATAAACAGGATATTAAGTAATAAAAACTTAAGAAAATATGCACTCACAAAAACCAGCATTATGACACTTCACGAAAATTGTGGCATGAATGAAAGAGCATTTTATTATCCGTCCATTCTTATTTCTCTGCCACCCCCACAAATATCCCTGGACAGCAGACACATTATTCCTCTTATTTTAAGGACGTATATCTAATCCATTAGAAGGCATGCTTGGTTCCACAGCACAAGCTGTAGTAAGCTGTTCAGTTAGCACCAAGCCAAACATTAACTCTCCATGAAAAAGAATCTGAGATGCTGGAGGGGAAAGGGGGTGGGTGAGAAATGCTTGCTGCATTACATAGTGCACTAGGTAATAATGCTACTTGAAGCACATGAGGGAAAGAACCTGGGAGATGTACCTTGTCCTACATGTTCTAGGTGTAGAGTTTTGATTTTTCCCTTACCATCTCCCATCCAGTTCAGCAGAGCACCAAACAAACAGGGTGTAGCTGCAAGCACCACTTGCAATAAATGCATTCTCCATATTAACCCCTAATTTATAATATAAATCACTCTTTCAATCCAAAACATGGAAGCAGACATGATTGCTCCAGACTCAGTTTGCCAACCAAAAAAAAAGCCCCATTCCTTTGATGTAAGATCAGAGAACACTGGTTAGTCAAGGAGGTTGTGTGATCTCAAAGCTTATTTAGCTTGTAAATTCTCAGGCAGTCATCATCATTTGTTCCACAGTAAAGACCCATTTAGTGAAGGGAAAAAAAAAAAAAAAAAGCACCCAATGGGAACTTACTTGCCTGTTTTTGGTTATTGAGAAGACTTTCATCGATATTCCTGGCTTGGTATATTTTTTCCACTGTACACAAAGATGACAAAGGTCATGCAATACAGCATTTAAAATTTCTCACAGAAAATAAATGAACCATGACTCATACATGGGTACAGCACGTTCTTTACTTTTTCCCTAAAGTAAGAGATAGTACCAAATTTTTGTTTGCAGCTGCATAAATGTAATATGGAAGATGCATATTCCTGAACATATGTTTCTAAAATTCACAGTAGAACAATTGTGCCGAAGTCTTCAAAACTGAGCATACACAAAGCAGTCTGGAAGAACATCAGTAATCTTCAAGAGTAAACATCTAGTGACGCACATGTCCAACATGTTGCAATACAGGAGATTAAGACAAAAGCCATCTTCAATTAACAGATCAATGATGGCATCTGACCATTACTCTTCCAAGCATTAGTCACATTTGGTCAGCACAACAAGGTCGCAAATATTAGGGCTCCCATACATTATGTCTTCATTTTCCCCTTCTCTTCCCATTTAGGTAGATCTCTGATAATCACAGACTATTTTTTTAAAGCCTCTAGAAACAAGAAGTGGGCCTTGGGGAGAAGGAGAGGAAGGGGTGTGAGGCTTGGCCAGCACAGCAACTGATGGGGGGGGTAGGGGAGCTAGGAGCTAGTGAGGAGGATAAGGGCTAGCTCTCAAGTGGGAGCGTTTGAGGACAAGGTTTGAGGGACATCTCTGTGTTACATAGATGGGCAGAAAGTCTGTTTCTGGGTGCACAAAGGCAAGAAAGATAATGGCGGGGTTGAACCTGAAGCAAAAGGGCTAAAAGCAGGGCTATGGGATGGCCACCATTGCAGTCACCTTACCCTCCCTCCTCTATGTCCCCGCTGTCACCTTCCTCCCCACTGCAGCAACAAGGTCCCCTCTCAGGGAACAAGGAAACAGGCTTACTTCTGTCCCCTACTGCACTTTGTTTAATGCCAGGAACATGGCAGCTCTCTGAATAGAAACGGGTTTATCCTGGGCAGACAGGGGCCCCATGCCTCCTGCTTGCCCGAAGCTAAAGCACCATAGGGGAGGTAGAGCACAGCACCCAGCACCAAGGGCATCCAGGCTCCCAAGCGAGGTCCATCATCACGGCCTTCAGCCACCTGGGCATGGCTGCTTCCTCTCTAATCCCTTTTTCAAGTGTTTTAAGACATAATTTTTCATGTGTCAAGCTTTCAGCTGTCAAATCCATCAGCCTTGAACTTTAGGGGCAATGGTAGCCCGTCTGATTTTGATGCTCCTACCTCCTCGAACATACTCGGATACACAGAATTTCCACCCTATATTAAGTTCAGTAACTAATATACTAACTTATTAACTAAATTTAAAAAAAAAAAAGCAGGGCAATGAAATATCCTTCATCTGCAGGCTTAGGCAGCTTTCATGTGCTGAAGCAATTTTGTGCTTCATAAATCAAGTTGTATATTTAACCAACTTAGGTTAATATGTATCAGGGAGCACAGCAGAGGCAGGGGGTGGGCATTCTGGCCAACCTTTTAATCAACTCCTGAGCTTCAACTATTCAATCTCCTGCCTTTCAACCCACGCTGAGGCTCATCCCGCTGTCCTCAGGCTGGCAGAAAGCTGCAGTATTATGAAAGAGCCGAGGGAACAAGGCAGAAGCGCAAGCTCGTTTCTGTTATGTCATGTGAAGTTTTGTTTAGGACAGACGTGAATTAAATGGGCAGATTAATGTAATAGGGCAGAACACAGGAGTGAAACGCACGACGGCTCGCGTTCCATTTCTGTGCGACACAGCGCTGTCTCTATTAACTTCAAATTATCTCCTTTTATGGACTCCAAGCTTTTTGTATTTTTCACAACTGTAACTGGATGACGGGTTAAATACTCGGAAGAGCGCAATAACTTTTTTTTTTTTTTCTGCAGCCAACACAGGGAGGGGAATGGCTGAACTCACTGCCTCACAGGAAACTGTATTTTGGGTGCATCTGATTCACACTGCTTCCCAGCATCACCCTTATGCAGACAGCGTTTGGTCCCCCACCATGGAGGGAATAGGAAGCTCTGTCAATATTGTTGCTTCCAAGTTTCCACCTGGTTATTCCAACACAGGCATATTTAGTCAAAAGTAAAGAATCTTCCCCAAATTCCTATGCCTATCAGTTTGAAACAGGTTGGTGAGAACTGTATTTCTCACAAGTATACTCCCCCTTTCACTTTCCCATAAACCAAAACCAAAATCTGCACAGAAGTACTTCTACAGTTTTTCAAAATTAAAATATCACTGACCACAGGACAAAACCAGGTGTGTTAGTTCAAGCCCACAGGACAAACAAACGGGCCAGACACCTCTTTCTGCACCCGTACCAGCGAAGAGTGGAGCCGGTGCCTAGTCCAACTTGCTTAGCATAAACTGCAGCCACGCTGGACGCTCTCTCCATTTATCACTCTCATTGCTGAGAGGGATACTGGGAAGAGAAATGCCTCTCTCTCCCTTGTTTCCACACTTGATAAAATCAACGGCAGGGAGAGAGCCGAAAATCCATTCTCTTCACAACACCAGAGCCCAGCACTGAGAGCAAGCGGTATAGAAATCTCATTAAACCTCAAGAGTGCATCTACAAAACAAATAGTCAGAGGAAAGCAGCAAAACCCAGAGCCTACACAAAGGCATCTTCTTTTCCCTCCTCATCTGCTGGAGCCATCTCTCACCTACAAAAGCAACTCTGCAGGCACCATTGCAGCCTGTAAGTTTTAACTTTCTCTGTGATTCTTTCGTCTAAATACAAAGAGGGGCTCAAACTACAGAGGTGAGGAGGTTCAGGGAAACAAAGAAATTATTTGCATTTAACTTGGACTATTCAGAGCTTAGGCCTCTCAAACAGTTTTAGAAGCAGCTGCTCTTCAAAATACCTTGTTTCTGTGAAATCCCATTCAGATCCAAATGTTGTGTTTCTCAGTGAAATCAGACCAATGTAAAATTCAGATTTTGACGTAAATTTGTAAAAATTTTTAACTGAGCAATGATCCATTTAAATACTGAAACTCATTTACAACTTCCCTGGAAAAGCAAATGCACTGCACTTTAGCACTGAGCACTGAGGTGCCACACTCTGCCCTTGGGATACACTCTGTCCCATACTACACCACTTGGGATTTGAAGTAACAGTTTATGGGAGAGTGATTAATACTTTCTCTGTACACTACTTTTTCTCAGTTTTTCATCCAAGCTATATGGCTCCAGCAAAAGGGAGGTGATGGAGGGGAAGGGGCTTGGCAAGCTTTGTAATCCGTGTTGGTACATTTAAACCACGTGCCTGGAAATGGAAGTTGATGTTTCAAAGCCACTTTGACCTACTTTGTTCCTACAGTAAATAACTGGAAACAACATTTGCCTTTCCTCCTTGTGGGACACATTCTTCAAGCACAAACTAAACAGGCCTGGCCGCAGCCCCAGCCCGGAGACGGGACCTCCGGTACCGCTCACCTGCGTACAGCCCTTCTGGGGCAGGTAGGACTGCGCTGAGCAGCGGCGCTCACAGCTGCCGAGTGGAACCTTGGTCCCCCCTCAGTGGCATACCCCGGTGCTGGCAAGCTGGCCAAACCACTTGGCAAGAGACCACCACCTGCTCCGTCTGATCAGTTCTGCACTTCAAAAAGGTCGGTTGGCAGGCAGGAATGAATTTCTATAGATTACAGAGCATCACAATAAAGCTCTCCATCTCCTGCTTCCAATGCATGGCATTTTTTTTTAAATTTTGCCTTCTCTAACATATAAAATCCATTTACAGCACATGCATTTTATTTAAAAAAATTAAAGCCACACAATACCATTGCACATGCAATGTTGAGGAACAGCTGAACAAATTAACATTACAAACATCATAACAATAGGAAGACACAGTTTAAGTTATACGTACTACAGAAGTCCTAATTTAGGCATCTATTTCCTATTAGCTGCAATCAAAACTGTTCTACTGTGAAAACTAGACATACCTGCTAACAAATATATGTACTAACTCACATGGCAGGCACCTCAGACTTCTGACCTGACCCTTAGCACATACATACACACACAGGCATCTCTATTGCTACGAAATTATGAATGGAAAATAAGTAGCAAAGGAGCTAAAGGAAGAGCTGGTAACACAGATGTGCATTAGCAGTTTGAGTGTAAGGATGTAAACTTATTTAGGGTGAGAACAAGATTGGCATTTATTGGCATTACTCCATTTTAGTACTGTTGCTTAATCTGTATATCTAATTCTCCACATAAAGCTTGACTTTGTGCTAAATAAGAAATGCCTTTACACTCCACCATCAGGCTCTGTCCGTTCTACAAGAAGCGAACATCCATTTATTTCAACTAAAGGTCAAAAGTGAAATGCCTTTGGGAGATCCCATGCAACCTTAAAATAAAAGTCGCATTCCTAAACTCCGAACTATCTAGAATGCAACACAATGTCATTATTATTCCTTTGAAAATGTAAAACAATTACTCACTTATATTAAAAGCAAAACTCTTTAAAAGGAAAGGTCCTAACTGAAATACCATCTTTCTGTTCAAAAAGCACAACTTTTTTTCCTTGCAGTTTTATGCATGACGGAAGTCATGATACCCATAAACATTTAAAAGACATGTGATGTAATCCTAGTATTTGTTCATGTTGAATTAAAAGAAAACAGTTCTTATTCAAACACCAACAGCAGTCAAAGCAGCCACCCCCATCATTCCTTAAACTTTTTAGTTATTCATACTAAACTGTATGTTTATGCCATGACACCTACCTGCAACTATTCATCAATATTTACTGATCATTTTTCCAATGGCCACCAGGTTTATTCTGGTTTCCTTCTTCATGTCTTAATCTTAGCACAGCCCTAAGTCCAATATTCAAGATCTAAACTAAAGCTCAATGAAACCGCGGGGAGCCTTCTAGTCTTTATGAGCTTTGAAATTGTTGCACGTACAAGCTATGAAACACCTGCTATTATACTACATCCAACCCTCCTAATTTCCCCCTCCTACTGTACTTCTGCTCAGCCTGTTAGGAGATTGGATATGACATATTTCTTTTTGTCCTAAGGGCTATACAAAATTACATCCCACTGCTTATGCAGCTTCTCAGTGTCAAATTACTTTATTCAGGAAAGGCATATAACTATCTTCTTGGACAACTAAGACCTCTGGGCTTTTTTAATTCATTACTATTTTAAACAGATAATTAGAACAATCTTACAATACACTCTGCGTGTTTAATACATCTGTAATGTACATGAGCTTTACAATTAGTTTTGAGGAGCCCCTGCCATCAGTAGACAGCTGGGGCTACCTGCTACCAAGAGTGTACAAAAGGTACCATATGCAGAAGGACATGCCTTGACACAATGCCAACGCTGATCTTCTGAAAGATACTCTCTAAGTAGAAACATGCTTAGGAGAACTTCAAGTTTTACACATTTAATAGTAACGTACAATTTTCTATTACCATGGATAATTCAAAACAGGTTGCAAAAACCTGCATCTGTCTACATAAAGCCTAAAAATAACTCTCTTGCAGTTTTACCATTGTTTCAGCTGAATTCATAGATTTTATCATTCTCCAATCACTTCAGCAAAGCTTTTAGCTAGTTTTAGAAGCTTCATATGTGTGAGATGGAAAGCAGGTTCACAAGGACGTCCTGCAGCATCTGACTTTTCCATTTTCTCACAGCCATTTTAAGCGTCAGAGAGGACAGCAATAAACACAACACAGAACCTTGCCAAAGCAAAACCCACTGAACAATTTCCAGGGGAAAAAAAAAAGGACAATTGCTCCATCAACTTTTCCATGTTTTCAGACATACAAGTTATATCTGGCAATACTTCAACAGAAAGACAGGAACACCAGAAGAGGAGCACAGACTAAGCATTGGTGTCGTAATCAAACAGATTCAGCAGCTTGTAAACCAAGAAACTGCCTGCTCATCAGAAGTTAAAAGGCAAAATACTCAAGTACATACAACGCTAACATCAAAACTTGTGGTTTGCTGTATATGTTTTTCTTGCTTTTTACAGGCAAAGCTAATAGCCCTGCCAGTATATGTAAGGTCAACTGCCTTCATGTGAAGAGAGAAAGGTAAGACTAAAATGATAGTCAAGCACACTGGGACAGGACTATCAGGGCAAAGCAGTGAGGAGAAAAAGGATGATAGATAAGATAAATAGATAATGAAAAAGGAAAATAACCAATACAGTAAGAGGAAAGACACTGGGCTGAGAAAATGAGAAGAAAAAAGCAAAGAGTGCAGTCTCTTTACTGGAACAAAACAATAGTCTGGATCAGACATGGAAAAATCAATTTCCATTTCACCACTGCTTTCAGCAAGGAACTATGAAGCCTTTGAGAAAGGATTTTAAATACCACAACTTCCTCCCGCCCTGAGAAAGTGATGGGATAACTGAAAGCAGCAGGGTACCTCTCATCACAACCTCTGTGCTGGAGCTACACTTCACAACCTTAAACCAGACAAAAGGGAAAAATTATGACATTTTTTCTTTTTTTGTTGAATTCACTTTGTTTTTTCAATTATTTTTGAAGGTTTTAGATTTACAACCTTCCCCTTCCATGCTAAGGCAAGTTAGGGAATGCAAAATTAAGATGCTCTGTGAGAGCTCGGTATAAGCCCTACTCTGAGCAGAGAGTTACTTTCTTCTCAGGTAGCTCTCTTGCTTTCCTTGCACAGGTTAAACTCATTGAATTCCTACTGCTTTGAGGCAACCGAAGTCCTCCACATTAGTCTGGCCTGGCCAAACTGACACCATCATCTCTCCCTTGGAGCTTTGCTGCCTAGCAAGGGAAAATGGTTTTCTTTCCTGAAAATAGGCATGAGAGAGCATAGCCATCCCTGCCAGCACCAGCCCCACTCAGGTCAATTTGAACAGAATATGAAACCTCAGCATTAGGCTCTGCTATTATAACGCTGGCTGCCTGCATGGCTGCTGCTTGGTTGCTGCAGGTACTGGAAGATGCACGGAGATCGGAAGCAGACAACTGCAAAGACATCTCCTGGTTAAGGCAGCTGAGTGGTGGCCTGGAGAATGAGATCCAGTCCCTGCCTCTACCATGAAATCCCTTGAAGACGCTGCACAAATAATCATTTTCACACTTTTCACAGGCAGTCCCTAATTATACATTCTCCATTTTCTACGTGTTTGGTGTTGGATCTTTTCTCAGAGCAAAGATCTCAAAGACCTGCCTTCAGCTGAAGTTACCATGCCTAAAGCAAACTATGAAAATCTGGCAAATGCTAATCAGGAGGTACTTTTGACATTACCTTCTCTACGCCTTCTCTCTCAAACTGTCAGCACAAAACTATGAAATCTTCCAGAAAGGTTCAGGCACCACTGTGGCTCACACAGAGAATGGGGTGAAATAGCTGACCACAGTAATATGCTGCCTTCTTCCATCTGGGGGGTAAGCTTCTAAAAATCAGTGCATGCTTTTGTGAAGCATTCAGATATTACTGTGATAAAAGCCATAGGAAGCTCCTAAGAACCTGAAGGCAATTATTCTGCTTTCAAAGCATAACTTGAATATGACATCTTAAATAAGAAACAAGTCCAAAAAGTGAAAAGGCAAAAAAACTCCTGCATCCTCTCTCAGTCAGTGAGCACAGTCTGTTCTGTGTATTGAATGAGATGGGATCCTGTGAAATCCATCAAGCAATTAAAGGCTAGTATGATGCGAAAGGGGCCCATATTTAGGTTGCACAGAGCTTGACTATGAAACCAGAGTATTCTTTAAGCACTTTTTCTGTATGAAGATATATTAGTATTATGTCAGCGTACAGAGAGCGGTAAGAGGGAAGTGCATTTGGCTATACATCATGCAAACACATTTACTGGCCACTACTGCTCCAAAAGCAAACAGACAAGAGAGTGAGAGAGGCTGCCATTGGGGGAAGCCAGCTAATAGCTGTCTGTGACCAGAAGGTCAGCCAGACTCATCCTCCACTCGTCCTCTGGGTCAGACCGGCTCTGATGCAAAACCACACCTTGAAGCTGTGGTTAACACAGTTCCTGCAGCACGGCCCAAATCCCTGCTGCTGTTAACAGCTGTGGTCTGGCCCCGCTCCCGTGCTAACACCAACTGTCACACAGTCAGATGTACCAGGAGCCAACACTGGGAACCAGCCGGGCTGAAACAGGCTCCAGCTTACAGCAGAAAGAACACTGATGCTAACATACATGAGGAAAAACAGTGGAAATGTCTCTTTTGGCAGCCCTGAGGGATGCAGCCGCTTCAGCATCAGCCAGCAAGCCAGCCCAGACTGCTTCCCTATCCTGTCCAACCCTGTTAAATTAATCATAAACCACGTACAACACAGATCAAGTCCCTTCACTCCCAATGTCTTGCCAATGTGGTCAATCTATTCTCCTAATCCTACAACAGCTGAATGAAGGTTTGCTCAGAAGGCTGCCTTTTCTTCTTACTCTTTTGGGAAAAGCAGCACATCCATTTCCCCACCAATCGGTTCTGCGATACCTACCTCACTGCTACCTGGTATTACTGGGGCAAGGAGCTGGCATCAGCTGGGAGCTCTCCTACTCCGAACTCAACAAAGAACATTTTCTACAAGCAAAAAATAGTCATTACAAAAGTAAGATTACATCCACCCCTCACTCTATAGCTATGTTAAATTTCAGTGTTTGTTCTGAATATCTCAAATACATTGCAAAAGAGAGCAAAGCAAACTGATAGGATGCTTGCTTTGCATTTAGAATCATAGAATGGTTAGAGTTGGAAGGGACCTTCAAAGGTCATCTAGTCCAACCCCCCTGCAAGGAGCAGGGACATCCCTGACTAGATCAGGTTGCTCAGAGCCTCATCCAGCCTGGCCTTGAACGTTTCCAGGGATGGGGAATCCACCACCTCTCTGGGAAATCTGTTCCAGTGTTCTATAACTCACATTGTAAAAATTTTTTTCCTAATATCCAATCTAAATCTACTTCCCTCTATTTTAAAACCATTACCCCTCAGCCTATCACAACAGGCCCTACTGAACAGCCTCTCCCCATCTTTCCTGTAGGCCCCCTTGAGGTACTAGACCACTATCAGGTCTCCCCGGAGCCTTCTCTTCTCCAGGCTGAACAGCCCCAACTCTCTTAGCCTGTCCTCATAGATTTCCATCTCCATTTCTGTATTTCAGCACCAGAATGCAGAAAAATTTACTTTTGCAATCACACTACAGTGATGTAGTTTGTTTAAGTATTTTTAAGACAGGTAAAGTATTTAGATGCTCAATAAAAACTACAAGTAGTGAGGAGAATGAGGAACAGAAGCTGCCTGCTTTACTTCCTAAAATAGATTGACATCACTTTTCTAAAAAAAAAAAAAAAAACAAAACACGTAGGGGTGCCTAAAATTTTTGGGATGAGGTGTAGTTTCACGCCTTTTATCCTGGAGCTCTACATTTATCTCACCCGTACTTCAACTGGTGGAATGTACATCAAGTATTACTGAGACACAAAGTACTACAGTATGCAGATGTGCCTATTTTGGAAGCAGTTGGATCACTTTTCCCTACGAGGTCAGGATTTTCAGACCAAAAGAATAGCTCTACTGTTTGCTATCCAGCTGAGAACAGCCTGGATTCCCTATCTTGCTCACTGCTGAAAAAATTAATCGTTAAGAATTAAATCACTCCCCCGCTATTTTCAATTAGTGGTGGGGGAAGAGGAAAGCAGGTAACATACTCTCATATTATGACACTGAACTTTTATAGTTATTTATTACAATTCAAAGCTTATCATTTGTTGGCAAGCCTTTCCTTTATTCATTTACTTCATTTCCCCTTCTTTCACCAGAAAAAAACTTCATGTTAAAGAAATTGAAAAAAAAAAATTAAATTTCCATTTCCAAAAGACTTTTTAAATCACTAAAATAAATTTAATATGGAAATCTTGGCTGTTTTTTCCTCAGAAAAACTGGCAGGCATCATTAGGTACATGGGTTTAAAGCTATTCTGTCTGATGAGTTTTATTTTCCTCCTCTACACCAGATACCAAAATTTAAATCCATTACTTTTACTCATCCAAATAATTCTGTGACTACTTGCCTTTTCTTGTAGGGAAAAAAAAAATAATTCTGGTTTGGAATCCTAAGCAGAAACAATTTAGAAGATATGCTTTTAAACATACTGTAATTAAAAGTTAGGAACAATTTTGTTCTCCAGAGGGTCACCAAATAAAAGCTTCAGATGGGAAATCCCCAGCTAATCGGGTGCATTATCTTGAACCCTCTGACAAAATTCCCCTTCATCATCTGTCTTCTTTCCCATTCTGACATTTAGCCTCTTTATTCAAAATTTTTGTCTCTGTGGTTACTGTAGAAACCCCTAAAAACAAAACAGCAAGGATCAATAGAGGAAAAAGCCAGACAACCCAGAGTTACATGTTAAGTGATGGGTGCAAGTGCATTGCCAACTTTTGGGACACGTGCACTCCTTTCATTCCTGAAGCTAGTAATACTGAAAAATTAATCTTCAAACTCAGTCAAACGAGTTTTCATTATACACTTCCAGGCTTTGTATAAACCCTATCACAGAATATCACACAATTGATTTATATCCTACTTTGAAGATCAGTCATCCTTACTTCACCTTTACTTACATCAGTTATCCTTACTTCACCTTTGGGAAAGGGAGATACAGGGAAGCCAAAAATACTTCCTAGGGCTGCCAAAGCAGCTTGTGGCAAAATAGGGAATGGATTTCTGCTCCTGCAGTTCTGCTCTACACCTGCAGCTGGTCTGTATACTGCCTGCAACATCTCCCTCCATCCTCCAGATCAGCAACAAACTGACCTCACCCATGGAGAGCGACCAGATAAGCAGTTGACCAGCTTTATGCAGCTAGAGAGCCATGCTAGCTGCCTGAGCAGGGTATCTAAGCTGCCAGTCAGAGTTCCTAAGGGAGAAGAATTCCTCGTGCACAACATTTGAAAAGGAGGAAAAAGAAAGGACAGTACCAAGAAAGCTACACTAGGAGAAGCTCCTTAGAAATCCACGGGATCCATGGCTTTGGGCTGCAGTACTTGAACCGGCTTGCAATTCTGCTTGTAGCGGAGGCAGCAGGTGGATGAGAAGGGAACAACCGGAGATGCAATGATCGCATTGGATCCTTCAGGCAAAAAATGACAGCCCTCAAGGGGTCTGTGGCATGGCAGTGTATGTCTAGAGGCAGAGATTCATTTCTGAAACAGGCACTCTCCCTTTGGACGGGATGCAGTGTCCATAACTTTGTATCTAAAGAGGTTTGATAAATATGCCACGGAACAAAGCAAATTGGAAAAATAAAACCTTAGACTGCACAGTGAGAAAGTTCATAATTTAACCTGAAAGAAGAAAAAATTTATTTTTACCACAGAGTCAGAATCTAGGCTGTGCCAACTTTATTGGCAAAGGAAAAGAAATTCATTGGAACCTGTTATTCTTCCTTATTATCCATCTAGATCCATGGTCCTGACTTAGATGTGAGAAGTCCCCGCAGGTTTTTAAAGGCATTAGGAGAGAGGCTATGGGGGTATCACACTTTTCCTGAAGAAAAATAAAAGGGAAGGAGGGGAGGGGAAAAAAAATATAAAGTATCTGCAACAGATGCTTGCTTATCTAAATGAAGTTTTATCTACATTATGCATAATGCATCTTTAAGTCTTAAAATGGGTGAGCAGTGCTAGATATGTTTGCATGAAATGAGTTATAAAATACTTTTCGATATTATATGTCATATTGAGGGGGTTCTATTAACATACACTTCTATGAGTAAGCACCAATGACATACATCTAGAACAGAGAAAAAGAAAACACTGAAAGAGCATCATTAACTTGTAAATAAAAATGAAGATTTCAGAAACAAGTATGTGCACATGTACTTCATTCTGTAATAAAAACAAAGGAGATGCTTCCGGTGAAAAAATCTTAGTCAAGAGACATCATATGCCAATGTATCGACATGATAGCGTACTTAGCACAGGATGGAGAATAGTACAGACTGCAGTGCGCAGGCATTGTGTTTGGCTGATACTCAGGTTCCAAAATGAAGTTGGTTATTCAAACTATTTATAGTTTTAGAAAGAATTCTGATAAATAAAAGTACAGTGGTAATATTTTTATCATTGTGCTAACAATTATTTTAGTGCCTATTCTGAGACAGAAATATATAATGTACATTTATTTCGAATTTTTCTCCAAAATTTCCTTTCTAGTATTTCTTGACAAGGCCTGTAAAAAGAAACAAAACAAACAAAAAAAAAGAAAATAATATTTTATTCCTAACCATTTTGGGTTGCTTTTTCCCCAAAACACATGTATTCCTGCGTTTTACAGGGGTTCTAGATGCTGTGATCTGTACGGACTGTCAGTAGTCCTTAAAAAAGAAACAATACAGCAGCTGGGCGCAGCCACAAAACTTTATGGGTTTCAGTCAACCTCCCTCTTGCCTGAAAACACCTCTAGACTGAAAGACTACAAGAAAATCCCATGCAGTCTGCTCTTTTGTACTGTCACAATGAGGAGAAAAACAGGTGCCAAGAAACACATCCACAGTCTTCGAAGCCAGATTGAAGTGTTCACTTAACAGCGGGAAATATTAAGCCAAATCCTACAGAAAAAGTTGCCTTGTACTTTTACTGATAACATTTTGGAAGATGTCTCTCTGTTAATGTCTTTATTATTGAAAAAAAAAATCTCTTTGATGACTCAGCTTAGAGCCTCAGGAGGCATTTTTCCCTTGCTAATTTACCTTGAGAAACTACCACCTCGGTAGTTTCTCACCTGCCAGCACATCCAGAAGCTTTTAATGGCTTCCTGACATTAGATGATAGCATATATTTTCACTTGTTCTATTATATTTTAATTGACTAACTTTTCAGGAAGCTATCAGCCCATAATCACTAAGTCCCAATATCAAACCAAACATACATGAAAAAAATTAAGTGGTTACAGACACGACATTAGACTTTCAGTCTAGGGAACAAGGTAACACTGGTCGAAAGGGAGGAAGACAGGCACAGGACATCTCACCAGCCTCTTGTGTTCTCTCTGTAAATCTGCTAATATCAAATAACCCTCAGACCACCAAGGTGATGAAACTCATTTTTACTCTGCTGACTGAGACCACTAGCCTCCTTCTCTGCATGTAATAATTCTTCAGCGACAGAAGTAATTTCTCATGTCATAAACAAATCACTGAAACACTCTAAGAGTAGTAAAAGATGCATAGATCTTACCGATGTTTTCTGGCCTTTTTACAGCTTTTTCCCTTCCTTTCCTCATCACCTGTAAGTTTTGGAGGTGATGCAACAGGCATTGCTCTTGCTCCCCACTGCAGTCAAACAGAGAGTTCAGCTTCAGCTCCAGGCAACAATGGAGGAGCGCTACGACTTTGGGCTCTGCTGGAGATCAAACCCCTGCGGTCCTGGTGAGACAGGCCAAGGATGCGGGATCCCTGCTGGTCACCCTCAGCCTCATGGGAAGCAGATGCAACCGCCAAGTGTCTGACTTGGGACATGTAGCTCGCCAGCTGATCTGCTCTCCTCTGCCTCTGCCATGGGATGAAGGGCAGCGGGTGATGCTGCTGGCCGGCCCAAGCCTCAGCCACACTCCTGCTTCAAAATGCAGGCACTGGCAGCCAGCAAAAGGCCAACTGTGTGGATTCACCTACAAGGCTTTAGGCGGAGAAGGCAACAAATAGCTAGGGAAGAAAAAGCCAGTATGCCTTTTTCATAGGCCACAGTAAAGCAGGTGTAAGGAGAAGGCCGAAACACTGCCTGCCCCACAGGGAGCACAGCACACATGGGAAGGCATGGGGGCACATCTAAGTGTGGCTCTTGGTCTTACCCAGCCAATATGCTTCCAAATTATTTCTGCACCCAGCTGGTATCTCAGTATTTCACCACAATGTGTAAAGCGCCTTGCCTCTTTTACAGTCCCATCCCTTTTCCACCCCCTAAACAGAGGAAGGCAAATAACCGGTCTAAAGCAGCAGACACCTGCGTAAGCTCAGGCTCCTTCATGACAGACCCAGCTTTACACTTAGTGGGTCACTAAATTCCTGCAGCCTCTCAGATCTTGAAGCAACAGCAGCAAAATTCAGTCAAATGGCTAATTCCTGTAAATTATCTCACTTGTTACTGGGCTATCAGATTAATAACTGGTACCAAGGGCAACACAGATTGCTGCCCATCACCAGTGACAACTATGAGATCGCTTAAAATTCTGCCTTTAGCATGGTGTGATTCAGATTTTAAAATGCTTTCTTGGCAGCTTCCATCTAATACTATAAATCTAAGCACAGGAATCTTGTACTTCGCACTTTCTAGCACAGCAAACAACAGTGACGAGAAACAGATCACTTTACATACAATATTATAAACTCAGTTTTAACTAAACAGTGGTGCCGTACCCCAGCTTTACATTTTACCTGACATTCCAGAAACTCATTACTTGTCTTCAGGTACAGAAAAAACTCATACAAGAGGCTCACATTTTAAGTACATCACAACATTCAATTCTTTTCAGCAGTACTTCACCCAGTAATATATGCAGCTTCGCAGAGAACTCGTTCTCTGTCTTCATGACTGATTTGATATGATTTATCTATCTTTGGACTTAGAACTGTGAAATAATTTTCTAGACAGCTGAACCCCATTCATCTGAAATGTAGGGGTGTTACCAAAAAACAGTACAAGACATGACATAATCACATATGCACCTTCCCATATCAATCGATTTCATACATTTCTCTCGCACAATACGGATACACACACTGCGCCATGTGCACACCCCTTCCATGTAATTGCCCATTACTCTTGCAGCGATGGCACGCATCTGACCAAACACGGGGAGGGAAATGCAGAACTTTTCACATTTTCTTCATGCAATGTTCAGACTTTAATCTATGATAATGAACGGGGATTTACAAAAACAAAGAATTGCTTATGGGCCCTGTGGTACAGGGTAACAGTCCAGCTAAAATGAACCTGACCTCAATGGAAGACAGATACTCAGTGCATGGACTGTTTTGGCACTGCGTTAAGTTCTGCATGCTGTTCTCTTTTATAAGTTAAAATGATTCATTTAACTTTATCAACAGAAGACTATTTACTAAAATAAATTATATTGATATATTGACATTAAACAAATATAAATGGCTTCTGCTCAAACAGAGTCCAGACTTACCTGTCTGGCAATACACAGATGTGTCTCATATTGTGTGAGTGGTTACAGTTGTGCACAGAGCTGGTAATTTGCAAACTCTGGACCAAAATCATAATATGCTAGCTTTTATTTCAAGCTGCACAGGGACCGTGTAGATGCCAGCTCAGGCTTTAACATAGGTTCAGTTTGTCTTGATAGTATCCTACATGAGCTTTGTGCAGTACCCAGGAATAGTGCATCCACAGGATCGCACAGATCTTCCCCTCTTGCTCTCACATTGCCAAGTCCATTCCCAGCACCAGTAGCCCCCATGATACTGGTGAGTAAGTGCATCTGATTGTGAGGAAGGTATGCATGTTAACCGGTATGTATGTCACCCTTGCAAAGATTGTGGTGACACAAATGGGTATAAAGCAATCACCTGCTAGGCTTGTTCCTTTGAGAATTTTATTTGAAGACACTAAGGAGAAAACATGATTCTTATAATGACAGCACACAAAAGTATCCTCACAAAACAATCTTCCTTGTTTTGGACCTACACAGTTTTCTGGCTTCACCCTGTCACCATCATCTTCTTTGATCTCCTTGATGCTCTAGGAAAAATCCTTCCACATCCTTAGCACCTTCCACTACTCTAAAAATGAATTACGTGGAAGCTGAAATCATTAGCAGCTTTAAGGAGATGACCCTGCACCTGACAGGACAGAAGGCACTGAGCTAGAATCACTGTGAGGTTGGCAGCTGCCTGCACATCCCAGGGGCTACCATTCAAAGCTTCACTATGCTCATGACACATTCAGCCCATTGAAGATCACAAGCTGTAGCCCAACCAAGCACACCATTCCTGGAAAATGCATGAAAAATCAGCATCCACCGTTTGTCTGACCAGTGTGAATCAGAGCACATTTTCAAAGGCATGTCCCCAGCAAGATGGATTTGTTTTTCTGCATGATTTGAACTATTATTTTGGCATTCTCAAGGGCATGAGCCGAGACATTATTTAACCCAAAGACTTTAGGCACTGGTACAACATTTGCTATATCACCAAGGTCCATAATGGGAAGTAAGTTTTAAAATAGTAATAAAGTCACAGAGAGTAGGATTACATTGCATAAGAATCAACATCACCAGAACCCATGTCTGAGTCTTCTCCCAGCTGGGATTTACCAGCAATGATCAGAGGAACAACCCCTTTCCAGGCTGGGGTTGCCAGATTGAAACTGGTGGCAGGGGCCAGGAGCCCAAGTCAGCTCCCACAGCTGTTCTACAGCTGAGGAAAACTGTAAGCACAGGGCTCAAGCGCTTAGGTCTTTCCCTCTTTCCTGACTTTTCTTAATTCCAGTTTTTGAAAGTATCTTCTAATCCCTGGCTTCTGGGATGTTTTTTGCCCTGGTTTCTACTCTGCCCCCTTGGGATCAGTCATGCAGCCTTGACTCCTCAGAATCACTGTACCATTTTAAAAAACAAGATAAAAACATAGACATCCTGGGATAATTTTAAGCTTTTTACTTTCTTGTCACTTTCATTTATACCTCTTGCTATTCCCTGTTTTTCTCTAGGTATTTCCATGTTGATTCAAAAAAAGTAGGTGCTCTTAACAAAAATGCAGCCCCAGTTGATGGACTTCAGCTAAAAAATAAAAGATAGTTTCAAGAAAAAAAACCTCATAATTCTCTCAAGCAAAGCTGTAATATTACAAGCATTTACATAGCTTTAGTCTTTCTCGCCTGCTCTTGCAAACTGTTAAAAACACAGCTAAATAACCTTCTAAGTTTTGGCCCTGAATACTGCTTGCACATGCATCTTGGCTTTACGGCAGCCAGGATTTATCCTTTTTTATTCTGCTTGCAGATAACTGACTTACCATTGCCATAAAAGGGACAGAGTTTCAAGCACAATATGAAAATTCCTGGAATGTTTGAGTCTACCCTCACTTAGCTGATTTTTGCACTACAAATACAAACCATTAATGTACTAATTTTTCTTCAAACTTTTGTTCTAATTCTTTACAGCCTCTTAAGTCCATACCAGTGCAATTTTTCAGCCTTATTTGGGTTTCATTACAATATTAGGATTTGTTTCAATGCTTTTAGATTATAAAATACTTCAACAAAAATCTTCAGTAGACTAGAAAACAAGTTTTCTTCCACTAGACAAACAACTGGACTAATAAGACCAAAAGACTTACAATATCCAGTCAGCACATAGCTATCCAGTGAAAATGGGCTAATTTGTTTTATCTCTTAGCTACAATTGAAACATTTGTCATGACCGAAAAAGAAACAGAAAAACAAAAAGAAAAAAAAAAAAAATTGCCCATAAGCAATTCTCATTCTGGTATCTGTATACTAAAGTAAGGACCCTATAAATTATCATAGAATAGAATCATAGAACCATAGAACAGTTTGGGTTGGAAGGGACCTTTAAAGGTCATCTAGTCCAACCCCCTGCACAGAGCATCTCCAACTAGATCAGGTTGCTCAGAGCCCCGTCCAACCTGCCCTTGAATGTTTCCAGGGGAAAAAAAATGTTCTATTTATTAAAATAGAACAAGCTAATAAAACCTCACATTTTCCCCTAAGTTAGTGATTATTTGCATGAAAGAGTACATAGTTGTGAATTTCCAATATGAATATCTATAGAAATAATGCTCACCTAAGAATGGCATCAACTATATTGATGAATTGGAACACTTTCATCCACTAAACCATTTAGAAATGCTCTACCAGGTTCATGCCCCAGTGTGAAAATATATTCATGTACAGAAGACGTAGGAGAAGGCACCTTGGCTAGAGGGAAGGTTGACCATCTTGGCGAAACCATAAACCTCCTAGTAGCCAGAGACATTATAAATCCCAAAGTAGCAGAGACAAACGTGGGCAGAGAAAAGGCTGGACATTTCTTTTTAAAGGTGATTTTTTTCTAGACAATGCAAGGGAATACTACCAGACTTCCAGCAGCTTTTAAAAAAGTTCAATGTCTACAACTGATTTGTGGCTTTCGTCACATCTCAGTTCAGAGCATGGAGTCTGCAAACTCCAGCTCTTCAGCACATCTCCTCTGCTCCCACTTTAACAGCTTTATCTAACAACAAAACTTTACCTCAAAACTTATTTCTGCTTCCCAGCTGTAGTATTTGAAATGTTCTTTAAGGTATATGTTGTTATCCACACAGGATAATGGATAGTTTGTCCCATGCCTAATCTATAAAAGGCTCTATCTCTTCTGATAGCAAAAGACCTAACTCACAAGGTTTTTAATGAAAATAATCTAGTTCTTCCTACTAATCCTTGTGTAATCAACTAATTCTTGTATTTATTTTATAACTTGGATAATTTCTTCCGCCAGTTCCCTCTCAGCCATGTGGAAAACCTTCACCTCAAAAACACTGTCTCTCTGTCACCGCTACTAGATGATGAAAGCCACAAAAAGATGAAAGAAAATGAATTAGGACTTTGCAATTTGTTTACTCTGCACACTTGACAGCACTTTGTGTTTTGTCCTTTACATTGTTCTGTTGAAGATGCACACCCTTCCTCAGACCCTGCAAGAGGCTGTTTGCCAGCAGCACTAAAGGTGAAGGCTGCAGGAGCACACGCAGAGAGAAAAGGCAGAGGAAAGGAGGGGAACAGAGGATGTTTAGTAGTTCCTCTCTTGGATCCACCCAAAAAAAATTCCCTCAACCTACATAAAATTCCATAAAAGTAGCTGAATAACTTTGCTAAAAACACAGTTACTTTTTTTTATTAATTAGGTTGGCACAACGTTGGAAAATCTTACCCCATTTATTTCAGAACATGTGTGAGGACTGCATCCTTTTGACAGGCTACATGAAGGTAACATAGGAAAAAATTAAGAAAAAGAAACCCAATCTTTTTCCAACTCTTCTCTAGCTTCCTTCATTTCATCTTTGGCCATCTGTTTTTAATTATGTTACTATAAGAAATTCAGGCAAAAAAAAAAAAAAAAAAAAAAAAAGGAGGGTTTTCTTTTTGTGGGCTATGAGGCAAGACTGACTCATCTCCATTCAAGCACATTCTCAGGCTGCCAGCTCCCACGACACCTGCCGCCTGCTCCCACACCACAGCACCTTGCACCAGAACTGCACCCATGTCACTGCAATATCCCAGCATGGGTATAAAAGCGGGACTACAGTTCTCACCAGAACCCGTAAGTACAAGTTTTCAGATGCTTGATGACCTGGCAAATCAGAGGTGAAAAGGAGTATTTCCTACCACCACCACACATTCACCTAAGCTAAGAAGAGTTAATAGAAGATCAAGGCTTACAGTGTTTTTTGCCCATGTTGGAAATGTGATGGAAGCAGGTGCAATGTAAGAGGTTTCCTAAAAAAATACAGATTTGAGATACTGGACCAATTTAGAAAGTTTATCCAAGCTCCTCTTTCTGTAAGAGGATATGTCAGAGATAAAGGAATGTTAAACAGTCAGGTTTTTGGTCTTTGAAATAGTTACTCAAATTTGCTTACTTATATATTTTTTTTCTCAACACTAAATAGAAACTTAAAGCTAAAATGGACACAATTTTTTTCTGATTAAATCTTTGATCATCCTTTATCTGTTTATACATGCCAGAAAGTAACAACAGACAGTGGTTTTTTTGCACTATCTACTTATACTCCATATGAATAATGCATTAGCCTTCTTTACTGCAAGTCACTTCAGATTAGAATGCCATAATGATAGTATTTGACATATTGACAACATTTTAACTTGTTCTGTATTTTACTTCCACATTGGGGGTACTGGTGGATGAAAAGCTGGACATGAGCTAACAAGGTGCGCTTGCAGCCCAGAAAGCCAATCGCATCCTGGGCTGCATCAAAAGAAGCGTGGCCAGCAGGTCGAGGGAGGTGATTCTGCCCCTCTACTCCGTTCTCGTGAGACCCCACCTGGTGTACTGGTGTCCAGCTCTGGAGCCCCCAACATAAGAAGGATGTGGACCTCTTGGAGTGAGTCCAGAGGAGGAGGGCCACAAAGATGATCAGAGGGCTGGAGCACCTCTCCTATTGAGGACAGGCTGAGAGAGTTGGGGCTGTTCAGCCTGGAGAAGAGAAGGCTCGAGGGAGACCTTATAGTGGCCTTCTAGCACCTAAAGGGGGCCTACAAGAAAGACAAGAAGAAACTCTTTAGCAGGTTCTATTGTGATAGGACAAGGGGTAATGGTTTTAAACTAAAAGAGGGTAGATTTAGACTAGACATAAGGAAGACATTTTTTACAGTGAGAGTAGTGGAACACTGGCACAGATTGTCCAGAGAGATGGTAGATGCTCCATCCCTGGAAACATTCAAGGTCAGGTTGGATGGGTCTCTGAGCAACGTGATCTGCTTGGAGATGTCCCTGCTCACTGCAGGGGGGTTGGACTGGATGACCTTTAAAGGTCCCTTCCAACCCAAACCGTTCTATGATTCTATGATTGTCCAAGATACAGCTATATAAAGACTCTTGGAGGCCTAATGCCACATACTTTTCCAATGTATTAAATCACCAAGAATAATTCCAGCCAGTCACAACCCAGAGAAGTAAAAAATTTATCTTCCCACAAACACTGTTAAATTGCAGCAGTACCTTACACCTTCAACTCTTCATTAAAGGCACAGGTTGCTATTCCAGTCAGGTCATAGCCCATGCCCAAATTTTTCCCTTTGACCAAATTTTGCAAGGTGTTAAGGGCCTTTGTGATGCAGAAGTCAACAGAAATTCTGGGAAGGGAGCACTATGTAACTTTTAAACACTGATGAAGTAAGTCAATTTATTCTCATGTTGAGGTTGTTGAATCTTCCTTTGTTTAGTCTAGTTCTATAAAAAGAACAATATTCATAAGCCTATCCCTAGAGATGGCTTCTGACATTTTTAAACAATTGTCTTAGCTGCCTGCAGCAGCCATCCTACATTTCTCCACATGATCAAGGCAATTGACAGCATATACATCCCGCATAAGCTCAGGCATTATATAATCTAATTATATCCCAGGATTACATATGCCAAGCAGAGGAGCTGCAATGAAACACTGCAGTAGTCCTGCAGGCATCTGATACACACAAACGCCCTGAAACGAAAACTGTGCTACTTGGGATGACGGTCCAGGAACGCACTTGCGTGTGCTGACGCTCAACAGCTGGCTCCAGGAACGAAGTTCATCGAGATGAGTCAGGAGTGACTGCTCAGGGAGGCTCAGGGACAGCACTTTCCAACACAGCCAGCAGCGAACAGGTATGCATTCCCAAAACAGCCTACCCTTCTCTCCTGACTCTGACTCCCTGTGCTGTGATGCTGTAGAAAAGGTGGCCAGAGGGAGAGAGAGGAGAAGCAGGCAGGAAGGACAGCAGGGCAAAGGATGTTCCCCTGGGATTAAGAAGCCACCAGGTCTGCCCCCTTGCTCCCAGAAGTGCCCGTGCATTTTGCTCCCTATATAAATTGACCAAATGACTTCCCACTGCTTGGGGCAGACAGGCGAACCCATGACTACCACTTCCCCGGCAATCACTCCTCACCACGGGCTGGAAGGCCACCTTCCTGCCCATGCTCTCACAGCCCTCTGCAGTGCACCCTTGGCCACCCCAGGTCTCACATCTCTTCCTACCAAGGCACCTCGCTCCAACAGGAGGAAAACAGAGTGCTATACTTCTTTTCTTCAGATCCTCCCGCATCCCGCCATGGGGAACAGAACCCCATCTCCCATTTCCCTGTGAAGCCTTCTAGCCCAAGAGGTGCTTAACTTACTGCAAGATATTTGGGTCTCTCCTTCTGGCCATGTTTTCTGAACTGAAGTGACCACATCTCTATCCTGAACCAAAATCTGTCAGGGTTTGTTTAACATGCTCTTGGTGTTGCCAAGTCCTTGAGGACATTCAGGGACAAGGATGCCAAATAGCCTTAGGGGACAGGTCTCTCAGCATCAAAGACAGTGGCAGCCCTAAACACAAATGGCTGTCAACGGCAGGTGCTCAACCCAGCCCTACTTCACTAGTAAAAGCACACCCACAAGAAGTGCTGCCAGTCATTCAGACTCGGTCATACAACTTCTCTTCGGCCACACGCCAAAAACGCAAGTCATTTCTTTTCTCTGCTCTCGGTATATCTGCCCTGTACCTCATCTCAATAAACTATGATCCTAATGAAAAAAAAAAAAAAAGAAGAATAGAAAAACCATTCAGACTACTTGGTAGCAATTTATTTTTTCACTTTTGGTCTAGAATTGTATGTGTCAGACTGCAGCCCCAAATACAATTTAAAAATAGGAGGGGTGACACAAGTGAGGCGTGAGAGTGACATAGCACAGCTGCCTCTGCCCAGCCATGGATGGGGCACACTCCAGCCGGGGCTCACCCGGGGACAGGAACCTCCTGGCCTCCCACCAGTGTGTCCCCAGCTGCTATCAGACACTTGGCTCAAACAGCACTGGTAGAATCAGCGTTGCCCTTCTGGAAAAAAATTATGCATGCTTTTATCACTCTTTTGGCCCACCTTCTCCTAGCAGCCAGAGAGAGCTTGGTCTGAGCTCTGTCCCAGTTCCCATTTTGCCAACACTAAAAATGAAGCAGAAGATGGGTTGGGAACTCAGGGAGACCACTAAGCCCAGTGCCAAGCGGCGGAGCACAGGGCATCACCTCCGTTCCTCCAGCGTTACATGGCAGCCAGCCCAGCACACGTGTGGAAGGCGACTTGCCCCAGGGCTCAAGTGCGGGTGGAAGATCTTGCTCCATAGCAGAAAGCACAAGGACGGGCGCAGCAGCAGCATCAACAAGGTACTGAAACATGAAACCGGGATTCCCATGGCGTTGTCATCTCTCAAGCAAGCAGTACTAATGTTAGGAAATGGACTTTCTTCAAAGGAAATGGCAGTCTGAAGAGTGTCAGAAATGAGAGCCCCTGCAGAGATCCATCAAAACAAGCTTCTCCTATAACTGTCTCGTGGGAGCAGTCTCTCAGCCTGACCTGGAAATACCTTAATCTACTGCCCCGTCTTCCACTCTACTCTCCTTATAATTTGAAAATAAATCTCCTGACAAAAGCAGAGAATGGTACAAAAGCACAGATTACCTGTAATTAATATTTTAATTATAATTGATCGATATAAAAAGCACTGAGCTTCCAGTGCCACATCTGGATGCACTTTATAGTGCCACATTACAACCTGTGGGAGCTGCAACGGAGCAGCTCCCTTCCCTGTCCTGAGGCACGTGACCCTGACAACGGCTGGCTCAAGGCTTTGCTACGTCAAACATCTCTGTGAGAGCAGTCCTTCCAAATCTTCTTGTATGTATTTAATCACGGATATGTCAGTGATAAAAACAACTTTTCACTCTGTCAGCCCTGTTACACCGCAGAATCATCACCACCAACACAGCACGAGCTGCTTCTGGTACGCACCAGCATGGCCTCAAGCCTCAGTTACCCCTGCACAACCACGATGCACTTATGAAGAAACCTTTTTACTGTGAGGGTGACCAAGTACTGGCACAGGTGGGCCAGCGAGGTTGTGGAGTCTCCATCCTTGGAAATATTCAGAATTTGGCTGGACACAGCCCTGAGCAGCCTGCTGTAACTGGTCCTGCTCTGAGCAGGGGGGTGGATTAGACAATCTCCAGGGTTGAGACTGGAGAGTCAGTCTGAGTGATTCTGTGATGAAGGCCACAGGGCAGTTAAGAACATGGCAAGACCATGGCTGCACAAATACATTTTTTTTTTTTAGAAAATCTAGCTAATATAAGCTATTTTGGAGCAGGAAAGAGCCAGGATTTTTTTTTTTTCAGAAGAAAAGCGTTTGCTCCATTCAGCCTACTGCAAGCAGCACTGCACACAACCTGGGCCAGCTCTGCTGGCTCTCCAAAAGCAGAAGTAAGAGGCCCTGCCCAGGTGTACAGTGGATCACACCACCCAGCCCCAGTCACTCAGAGGCATCAGCCCGGCTCGAGGACCTCCAAAGAGAAGCCCCTCGACCACCACCCACGCCTGGTATGCTGCCGGGCAATGGCAGTCTCCATCGCCTTTTGGGTAGTCGCTAGCAACGGGCAACAGTGTGGAATCAATCGAAAGGCCACCCACGTACGGCTGAAAGCTTATCTAAGGCAACAAAACTGCAAGGAGCTCAACTTCCACAGCAAACTTGTGTTTCCCAGCAGAACTGTACATCTGCAGCCAGCATTGCATAGAAAGAATGGTTAATTACGGGGGTAACATCACAGTATAATTAACAGCTCCAGATTACATTTTAAGGAATCTTGATTTTAATAAAACAATTTATCCAGCACATACAGGGCACTTGTAAAGCAAAGACTCTTCAGAGTTGCTACAGAAGACCTGAAATTGCATACTGGATATTAAAGTTTCTATCTTCTTTTAATAAGCACATCTTGCCTATGTAGTTTTCTGTCTTTGATTGACTTTGATTGGTTTACCCAATGACTTCACTTCACAGTGTAAGACGGGAAACATATCTCACGGGCAGACATTAATACCTCTAGGAATACCAAATTCAGAACTCCAACGAGGATCATTTACTTCAAAAGACTTTCATTAATTAAAATCAATTGGATTCTGAAAGGAATACAGTTTAATCTGCTTAATGCCACATGATGGGTGAATCGCCTAAGAGGTGCATCACCGAGTGATTTACTGCAACCACAATAAGCCCGATACCATCAGCCTAGGAGCAACAGATAAGACATCAGGAGTTCAGCACATTTCTTACTTCAGCCGATTCAAGGCATACATACCATCCCCATGGGCGTAAAGAGATATCATAATTCATTATAGAACCTAATTTCATTTGAAACTGCAGAAAAAGAGTTTTAAAAGAGCCTTTCCGGTGCTTCCTTTACTGATCACTGACACAAGATCCTACATTTATAGCAGAAAGCATGACAAACATCCAGCCGCTCATGGCTACTGAAAAGCTTTCTGCACCCCTGAATTTCACTACTACAACATCAACCTCATCAAATGCAAAAAAACCAAGAAGACTCGGAAAGATGACCTATTTCAAATTATGATGTCAACTACCCTTTACTTAGAGGTACAGAAGGAACCGCACAAATACTTCAGGAGCGCCGGGAAAGAGAGTCCTTTAACTTAAGGAAAGAGGACAGCCGATATCTCAGTGATAAAACTAGCTCTCTCCCGAGAAAAACTTGTGAACTGCTTGCATACTTTCGATTTTAGGCGTCCGTGGCTGAAGCTGGCTCCCTTGGGAAAGGTGCCAAAATTCAGCTTTAACACCAGGATCCTTCCTGGTCCACTGCCCATCGCGGGGGTCACAGGCAGCGAGCACGGCGCTTGCGGTCCAAGGAACCAACCACTTTTTATCATTTTTTTTTCCTATTCCTCTTCTTCCTCTACAAAAGCTCACTTTTTTTTTTTCTTGTTTACCGTGGAAACACAACTTGCAACTTTCAAGTCGCGGGTGGGTGCGTGCTTTACGTTCCCTGCCCACCCCGCGCCGCTCCTCGCCCCAGCCGCGGGACAGCGAGACCGGACCGAATCCCCGCCGCCCGCCCGTGGGGGGATCGAGTCCCCGCGCGCGGTGCCGCCCCCTCCTCGCCCTCCCGCCCCGCTCCGCGCCCGCGGAGGGCAGCCGGGCATCCCCGCCAATCCCACCTGAGCGGAGCACCACCCTTCCCAGAGCGGAGGCCCTGCGCAAATTCAGAAGGTAGGGATGGGGGGGGGTGGAGGTGCCCTGCGCCGCCCCGTCCCGTCCCCGCGCCTCCCCGTGAGGGCGTCTCGCGTGGGCAACCCTCCGCGCAGCCCCGGGGCAGCGGCTCCCCCGTGTACTCACCGCGGCAGACACGGCGCTGAGCTCGGCGCCCAGCAGCAACCCCAAGCCCAGCCAGAGCCGCATGCTGCCGCGCACCCCGCCGCGCCGGCGGTCCCTGGGCGGCTCAGCGCGGTGCTCCGCGGGGCCGGCCCCACACGCACAGCTCTCCCCTCCGTGGCGGCCGCGGCGGCTGCAATGCCTCGGGGGCGAGCAATTCGCCGCGCCGTAACCGATGGGCGGCGGCAGCCCCCTCTCCTCTCCTCCCCCCGGGCGGGGACCCTGGGAGGGCGCAACCTCGCCCGTTCCCCGCCGGCCGCGGTTCCTCCCCCCTCCTCCTCCTCCTCCCTCTCCTGTCCCCCCCCGCCGCGGGTGGGTGGCGGGCGGAGGGGGGAGGCGCGACGCTTCTTCGCCCCACACCGCCGCTGCCTCCCGGGAGGGCACGGCAGCGCGGAGCGCAACGGTGCGGAACGGGAGCGGGTGGCGAGGCCGGGCGGCGGAAGGGACCGGGACCGGGGAAGGGGTCGGGGGCGTTGGCTCTGCCCGCCCCGTCGAGGTGCGCGCCCCCGCAGGTGGCCGCGCGCCCGGGGGGACGCCGCTCTCCCTACTCCGGGGTGGGATCTGCCCGGCCGGTGGGGCCGCTCTCTGCCCCGGCAGCCGCGTCGCCGAGCCCCGGGAGCTCCGCCGAGGGGACCGGCGTTACGTGCGGGCTTTTCTCTGCCTTGCAGGGGCGGCCGTCCGGCGGGAGGAAGCCCTGAGCCGAGCCCCCGGACGGGGAAGGGAGCGAAAATGGACATCTCGCCGCTTCCCACTGCACGTATTTTTGTTTGTCAGTAAGTAATTCCGCTCGGCTAGCTTTCGGGAAGAACTTTGTTTTAAAGTCGTATCGTCGCCTTTAACTGCGGAGTGTTTTCACGTGCTTGCATTGTGCTAGCTTAAAACAATACCGTGCTTATTCACCTTTCCCTGCAGGGATGTGGGGCTTCTGCTGGTCCTGATGGAAGTCGCGCTCTCAGCCCTCCAAGTGGATGCCGTAAGTAAAATGCCATATGACTTTTACTGAGGAGAGGGAGGAGGAAAAAACCAGTTTCCTTGGTACCAAAAAGTGAGGAACTGTATTTCCCTTTGCCAGATGGCTTATCTGTCATTCCCTTAAAGGAAACAACCAACAAATCATCTCTGCAAGCCTTGCAGATTACGGCCTCTAACAAAACCATGTTTAACAGAGAAGCGTAAGGCTTCGCTGTCAGGTTGTTTGAAGTATTCCACCGTTACTTTTGCTCACATTGGATCATTTGTTAAAGCAAGAGCAAAGCAAGCCCCAGAATGTCTTCATTTTAATAAGAGGAGCTCCAAGACGGGTGGGTGGGACAAAAATGCAGTGCTATAGATACTGGAGAGTACTTTGGAGGAGTTAAGCTGCAGCTTAAATATCTTCAGTTAAGTACAGACCTCGTCTGAGGACTGAGGAGTTGAGGTTACGGCTTAATTTTACAAATCAGAGGCATGTTTATACATAAATAGTTGTTTAAATTAAATTGTTAAATCCAAAAAATGGGTAAGTTAGATGTTCTACAGGTGGTTGCAACCATGCTCTTGAGGTGTGGATGTAAACAGAAGATAATGAAGTCTGGGATCTTTGTCACAAGAATGTGAAAGAAGTGAGGGGTAACGTGTATGAGAGTACAACATTTGCCTGTTGCAAAGCTTGGTGAATTTAATGGCACGATTTTCATTGATGCGAGTAGGCTTTGGATCAGGCCTGAGTACGGCAAACTGAAAGTTTGCCAGGACCTGGCTTGTGGATGGATTTGTCAGCCACCACGTGTGGGTGAGGCTCTGCGGTGATGTGCAAGTGGGACCTTGATTACATTTTTTCAAAAGCTGACCTACTTATATTTTAATCCTACTGTCTGCAGCTTTCACTGACTTTACACTCCTTACAGACACCTGATGTGGTTACATCTTTGTGGCGAGATGGCATGATATATTAAGAAATGGGAAATACTAGGGCTTTTGCAGCAGGTGTTCTGCACTCAGTCTGTGGTTGGCACCCAGAGCTTGCCCGTCGATCTGCATGGCTGGTTGGTCCCTCCGCGTGGTGGCTGAGCGAGAGGTGGCAGGCTGGGGAAGCCCCACAGCCCCATGGGAAGGGACGCGAGCGAGGCCCTCAAGTGTCACGTGCTACTTTTCTTTGCTGTGTTTTGGTAGAAACATCGTTCTGCTGAGTAGCACTGAATGGATGATACTATTACCATGTGCTATTGAAACCAGAGCAGGCTGGTGACCGTGCAAGCGTTTTAGGCGCAGTAATGAAATAACTGGGATCAGCTGACATAAAAAAAAAAGGTGCCATTAGTGGTGTGACTCTTCTTTTTATGAAGTTGTGCTGTGGTGTGCATGGTGTGATACCTGAGCTTTAGCTATTGCGTGGGCTAATTCATTCTCCTTCGTGTTCTTGCTTGTAGACTGCAGGCTGCAGTGTTAATATAGAGGTATACCAAAGAGGCGTTCAAGCTGCCTCGGTTGGTGGATGCACTCTGGTCATGGCTGCTTGAATCTCCAAATGCTGGTTTTGTCAGAGTATTTTGGAAGAATAAATTGGTCTGCTTGGAGATCTAATTTCCCTGATGTAACAGTTCCTAAGGTAGTGGCTGCGTAGGACATTAATCACCCGGGTGAATGTGAGTGAGGAAGTTCGGTTCTGATTTCCTATTTCCATAAAAAAATTAGAGCTTCATTGCCACCAAAATATTTATCTCGTTTTCCACCCATATGCCACTCCCTTCCCTCAGCCAGCACAAGTCCTCCTCCACTAGACGTGGTGAACTGAATTGGAAAATTACTCGTTTAAACTAATTGGTCCCCAAAAACAGAAGAGGGGTGAGAGTAACTTTAGACTGGATCAGATCACCACTTGTATTCATAGAAACTTGGCTGGTATGGGACCAGGAGCAGGCAGCTGGAGGTGGGAGGAGGGGTGAGTTTGCTCCTCGCAGTGATGTCTTTGGTCTGGGTGTGTTTGCAAAGAGGGGAAGTAGGGGTGTGTGGGAAGCAGCAGCACCTGAGTAACGGCAGGTGAGTTGCTAGCAGTCATGCTCCTTATATTGTAATCCTCTTTGTCACATTGAATCTTCCACTATTTGTTACACGGATTAATGTACTCACGTTATGAAGTGTTTTATTAGCTTGGATTAAAAAAAAATGCTATGAATGATTAAAGTCTGTGGGACCGAGTCTTAAAAGTCATGGATCTGCCTGTAATGAGACAAGCAGAGCAGCTGAGTTTGACAGCCATATATATGTGACTGAGTTACTGCTGGAGATAAGTGTTGACAAATGAGTGATGTTGCACACAGGAAGAAACTGGAATGAGATGAAGGAGAAAGCCAGGAAGGAGGGAGAGAGAAAGAGAGGAACTTGGAGCATTTGACTGGATATCTTGCCTGGCAGGCTGCTGTTAGCTGTTAGGGAGACGGATGTTTCCGAGCAAAGAAAGAAGTGGCAGGAAGAAAAAGGAGGAGGATGTTTAGGATATCTGAGGATTGGGGAAGAAATGGTGTCTCTGGCAAGAGGAGAGGATGCTGGTTGCAGGCTTGAAGATGACTAAGGAAGAGGAGTCCCTGGATGGAAATACTAGGAGAGACAGCCAAATGGAGTCGATCAGGCTCCAGTTATCTTTAGCATACACTGGCTGACGATGTTGAAGGCCCCAAATAATTTTGGAACTATTCTAAATTGTAGATGTAAATACTCATCTGGCTTAAATAAAATTAAGTTGTGTTAACTACCCACAGTTTAGCCAAGTTTGCGGATTTCTTCTCCCTCTTTCTGTCCCTGCAAATATATTGCATTCAAAATAAAATTCTTGGATTGTTGTTCTTTCAGAGAGAATGTATCTTCTGCTAACACTGATTTTTTTTTTTTCTTTTATCTTTCCCAAAGCTCACTTCTTAAGGTGTTTTGTAACATTTGATTACTTTCTTGGTGCCTCCTTAGTATAAGTTTTAAACTGCTGCTAATGAAAATTACTTTTTTTTTTCTCAAGCTGTATTCTGATGAGAGCAATGGAATCCCAGAAAAGAAGGGAATGATTGTTGGATAAGAGAAAGAAAGATAATAATTTAGATTAACATTTGCAAAATTAATTACAAGTAACACATCACAACTGTTGAAAAGGAGAACATCTATAGATGTCTAGAGAGATTTATATAGAAAGAAAATAGAGTCAAAGTAGTGCATGAGATACAGTTTTCTTGACTTCCGTGACATTGTAAAGGGATATCTTAGGGGGAATGACATCAAAAAGGGAGAAGCAACAATCCTTAAAAAGAGAGCATAAAGCCAACGTTTCTATGTACTTCTTTCTGTCGATTTTGTAGTGAAATTAGATTGCTGGCACAGGTGCCTAAGTTAATGTTCTAAGTTAAAATGTGTCAATTCTCTGTGGTTATCTGACATCCAGGTTTTCCCAGATGTATCCTGTTTTATTCCATTTGGAAACTTTTGTCTGGTTGAAACAGGAGGAGTTTTTACATTAACCCAGGATTTCCAGGCTGAAAGAAGCCAGGGTGGAGTAATCACTTGGACCGTCCTGCTGGGCATGTCCACTGTGAATGTATGCACTAGGATCACGGTGTGCAAAATTTAGTAGTGCATGTGTACTGCCCAGGTGATCTAGGAATGAGTTGTCAATCTGATGTATCAATTTCTTCTGCCACATTACTTAGTGCATGCAGGTCTCTTCTGGAGATACCAGGCTCCCTACCTGTGCACTGCTTCAGAAATAGCTCTGTCTAGGAGATCTCCCAAAAAGAAACATTGCAATCCTATTTTAGAACAACTTAATTTGAGGAATTTCCACAATAGCAGACGTGACTTACTTATGTCTGTTTGAATAAGTGTACCGTTTGGCTCATCTTTGGCTCATCTTTGAGTAAGAGTGTGGTTCTGTAAGAAAGTTGGACAGAGTAATGATACCTTGAAAAAAACTAGCATTTTAGGGAGCCTCCCAGCATATCTGATTACTTTATTCAAAATTTCTTTGAACCCTGAAAGAATTATTGTGTAGTTCAGGAAGCTTTCTACATTCAGTCATGGAGCTGTGAATAAGGGACAGCTCCGTTAAAGAGCTATGAGAAGCCCTGAGTGAAGGACGTGGCATCCAGGCAGCTGCATAGGCAAAACCCTTCACTTTCACCAACACCAACAGCCATGCCTTGATCTGGCAGTGATGTTTCCATGATGAGGGTCACAGTGCACACCATGCTGTAGATGGGCAGCAGGATGGCTGCCCAAATGTAAATTTTGGTTTTTCTTTCATCAGAACCAGGATTTCACCTGTCAGCAGTTTTATGATCTCAGCAGACTGACACGCTCACTGCAAGTATTGCATACATCGAAACGTATCATTGTTGGAGATGTCCCTGCTCCGTGCAGGAGGGTTGGACTAGGTGACCTTTAAAGGTCCCTTCCAACCCAAATCATTCTATGATTCTATGGTCCATAGCTATAAATTCGTTATTTCTGATCCTTTCTTTCTCATATTCTGTCTGCTCCAATGTCTGCAATAATATATTTGGAGTAATTCTATTCTTTAGAGTTATTAAATGGTGTATTATATGGTCATGCTGCATCTGGTAGAAGAGACAGAGTTCTGTCAGCTTCCCATGTTTCTCAAAGGTTAAGATGTTGATATTGAGAGACAAGAATCCTGACAAGGTAAACTATCATACAATGAAATAATCTAGTTGGTTTTGTCACTTTTCTGTGAAAGTAGTTTCAAAAGTTCAGCATCACATTTCCTCAAGCTTTTAAAGTAGCACATCTGGGTTTTATTGTGTAGTAATTGCACCACAGGAAGTCTTTCTGCATTATGGTTCTAAAGCCACTATGTACTTTTTAAATTTTGTGCAAAAAAAAATTGTAAGTCCAAACAGATTTGCCTTACCCAGAATGTAAAGCTGCACTGTGACTTATTCAGTTATACTACAAGCAAACACATTTTTAATGAACATTTTAATTCAGTAGTTCAGAGCACAGTTTGTGTTAGGGGATCTTTTTTTGTTTTTGCACTAGTGAGTTTCTTGTTTGAGACCAGACTATTCTTTATTAGTTCTTTGCTTTTGTTTTTCCAAGCCAAAAATTGGTCAAGGAGTGGAACATTCTTCATATTGTATTATACTGATCCAAGATCTTGGGAGAGTTCAAAGTTAATTTAGTAGCTTACAGTTAGGGTATCTTTGCTTGCCAAAGAAGGCAGCTTATCTTCTCTAACTCCTTCTCCCTTAGGAAACTAATGTCTTGTGCTATTCACAGTACCTTGTTTACTCCTAAGGAGCAAAAACCATAGCAAAATTTGCAGTATTTCCTAGTGTTTCTCTACAGTTATTTTCTTTAAAATGGCAGCAGCTAGTTGACAGCAGCAGTTGACTCAGCTCATAGTGAAAGTATGTGATTTTTATCATGCAAACATTTCTGAGTGACTAAGGACTGTGACTACTGTTGATTTTCACGTGCTCTTTTTTGTCCATTTGGAAGCTGAAGGTGCTGATGTGAATCATGACCGTACTTCTTGTTTTCAGACCCTAGAAATGATGTGTAGCAAGGGAAAAGCTTTCACTGAGAAGTTAATGAGCAAAGTTACATCTGCATGAGTAATTGCACATACTTTAGCTGAATCATGTTTTTACAGCACAGTTTCCCTTCTTCAACAGTTTCCAATGTTTCACGAGGCTACTGCACTTTCTGAATCCATGTGTTTCAGTTTCTGCCTTTGTATTTGTGCACCCTGGGAACAAGGGGAGATGCGGACGTGGTTTCCTCAGCGGCAGCGCAGGGAGACAAGAGATGGAGGCTGAGGAGGGGAGGCAGGCAGGGCCATCACCCTCCTGGCACATCACCACAGCACCCAGCAGGTCCAGGGATGGTCACCAGGGTCGGACACAGCCTTAGATGGCTGGGTAGAGCCATGGGGATGGAGACGGGCCAAGGCCCAGGTGGGACGTCAGCCCACAGGTGGAGGCCAGGGAGGCCCGTGGCTGGGCACAGGCATGGCTGACCCCAAGCCTCTGGCAGGCCGAGGGGAAAGCCCCACTTCTCATGGCTTTTTTTTCCCACACAGCTCATTTCACACTCCTCTGCAAGGGACGGCTGCACAGCTGCACCAGGAGCTGGCCCTGCGCCCAGGTGGCCGGCTGGCCCCAGGGCTCCCCTGGGGTGGGATGGAGGAGCGGGGCCCGAGGCAGCCAGCAGGCCCTGGGGAGGAGGCCGAGGGGCAGGAAATGTGCGCGCTGAAAAAGTAGACGTGCCAGTTCAAAGTTGGGTGGAAATTTTTGGGAAACTAGCATGTTTTAGGAGTGCCGAGACAGAATTTCAAAATTGACCAGAGCCTTGAAAGAGTGGTGTTATTTGGCTTTTTCACTCCTGGCAGAGCAGATGTTCCTCAAAACAGGACTTTTTGTCAAGAAAAAAAAAGAGTTTCAACATAAGTTTGCCAGTTAGTTCTATTTTTATTTTCAACATGCGAGATCAGAAGAACATTTAGATCATATCAGTTACCAGGGCTGTACACTTACTGGGATATTTCGGACATCCTATTTATTCATAAGTTATCCCAACCTTTATTTTGAAGTAGCTTTCTGAAGTCAGCAAGTAAAGATCATTCAGATAAATAGGGCTTGGCTTATTTTTGGCAGGTCTCAGCTGCAGATCATGCCCACACCTCCTCTCACCATTGGTTGGTGGAGCCAAGTAACAAATTCTTTATCCCAACTACATTTTTCCTTTATATTTCACAAGGCTTCTAAAGGTTCTTTGCTGGTCAAAATTACCTTCCGACTATATGATCAGGCTGTATACAAAAAAGGGATGTCAGGCAAAGTGAAATGTTCTGGATACAGCACAAACCCTGCCATTTGTCCTCTTCTGCAAATGGGTGTTATGGTTTTGGGGTTTTTTTTCTCCTTTTTGTTTGTATCATTAGAAAACAACTAGCCGCCTCAGGTTTAAGCCTTGTCCCAAACCACAGCTCTGAACTCTTGGGTGTTTAGGTCCAACACCGCTCCTGGAGCGTGAGTACCAGCCATGGGTGCTGGGTGTGGCAGGTAGAGCAGCACGGCTGCCCTTCTGCCCGTCCTCGTCCGTGGAGGCCGCAGTTCCGATCTCCGCAGGAAGCTGACCGCCTCACTGCACATCCCTGCCTTCTGCGGAAATGCAGGCTTGGAAACAAACCCGCTCTTCACTGACGGTTAAAAAAAAAAAAGAAAAAGAAAAAGAAGAAAGAAGGAGGAAAAAAAAAAAAAGCATCTGTACAAATCGGCAATTTGATGCTGGTACCTTGGAAGTCTGTTGTCAGGTCCTGCCCGTGCTTGCTGCTCCTTGCAGCCATGGGGAGGAGAATCACTTCTGAAAGTAGGGGCAGGAAAGCTTAGCAGACTTTCTCCCTTTTCCCATCACACTCGTTTGTGTGTCACTCTCTGTGCAGCGTTGACTCCTGCCACTCTGCCTGTGCAGTCCCTAGGCATGCTGCAAACAGATGAGGAAAGGCATTTTTACAGTTGAACAGTTGAGCTGCAGCCTCACTGACCCCGCTGTAATTGATGTTCTGCCACCTGGTCTGAGTCTTATGGCACCCTGAACACATGTGCACGGAGACCCTGGGGAGCACAACTCTGGGAGGAGAGCAGAGCTGCTCACCGGAGCTGCCGGCTGAAGCCACGGCAAAGGGAGTGGGCAGAAAGGAATGCCGCTCCCGCGCAGGGCTGGGAATAGCCGCTGGGGCCGCAGAGCATGGGAAGCCTGCATATCTCCCCGAGCCAGCAGCCAGAGAAACAGTCTATTGGAAGGGGCCCAAACGTCTCTGCTTGACACTTGGAAAATCTTAAGTGACACTGGCTGGAAGAAGGAAGTGAACAGGGAAATTTAAGCATTTCCCTTGTGGTGTGGGGCTGAAGCTGGGTTTTCCCCAGGTGCTTTGCAGGTGTGTGGTAAGAGTAGCTGTGAAGGAGTAAGTATAAAGTTGCCCAAATCTTCTGTCCTCTGTATGTGCCCATGAAGTAGCCAACACATCTGTTATCTCTTAACTCGCGAAAGCCCACAGGCTACTTCCTCTCTGGCTGCATCCGTTACAGTAAACCGCAGAGTCCCAGGTGTATTCTCTGCCCTTGTGGTCAGTTGGCACAGTCTGTCCATGTCCGTAACCGTAATTAGCCTTGGTCATTAGCCTCCTTAGTTTCCGAAACAGAGCGGCCCCTTAGAGACTGCCTATGGTTCTTACATTATGCTGACTCCTGCACCATGCCCAAAAATGTCTTTGTTGAAGCAAAGCAAGCGAAAGCTTCCTTGCCCCAGCAACAAGCATGCACAGGACCTTTCTGACAGCAAGAGTACAGATGGTCAAGCTGTGGGGCACAGGGCTACTTAATACATTAATGTGAACATGGAGCATGTGTGCCTCAAACTGTGACAGATTAATTGGCTGGAAATCAGGGCCCACACTCATTTCTCATATGCATCAGGGTATTGGATAGTTTTACCGGAGTGGGCAAGAAATAGAAGAACTCGGCTGTTTTATGGTGAGGTGCAGAAAATGTCAGCTAGCATTCTGAATACTTGCAGTATTGCTATGTCACCCGCTCAAATAGGAAATCTACACCAAGGAAAACCAAAACTGCTCATGATAGTTTTGTTTTAAACTTTATGTGATGTTTCATGACATTATCATGCCATATTTGTTGATATCTACATCATGTAAGTAACGTAAGGGACAAAAATAAGTGTGTAAATAAACGTAAATGGCAACAGGCCACAAATCAAATTGCAAAAGCAGAGTCATGAAAAAAATATTCACTAGTCCTCTTTGTTGTGCCTAAATCTTAGGAAAAGTAGTCATTCCCAAGGAAGGGACAGGGACTAGAGTATGTAGCACTTCGCTATGTGTTCGTTTTCTGGTGACTTCTGTACTCCCCAGCTGCACTTCAGTCTGTTCTTGGAAAGTATGAACGCTGCAGTGCATCTCCTTCAACTGCCTGCCTCTCCCAAGAGATTTCTCATCTGCATGGAGTGGTCAGGTGAGTGGAATGGCAAAAATGTCCTCTTTTACCTTCTGGTTTTACAGTAAAGTCAAGGATGGGTGAGTCGTAGGAGGCAGGGGATTTAATTGTCCTCATTTGCTGTGAACTAGGGTTTATCAGTTGTCAGTCATGCAGTATCAGCTTCCAGTCTAGATCTCTTTCTTACTTTTCTCTTCCAGTCCTTGCCTATGGCAACAGTTTTGATTCATTTGGCAGATCACAGGCTTTCTGCCTTGTCTCTTAAGCTATTAATACTGCTTTAAAAAAAAAAAAAAGTCTTCTGTAAGATAGTCTGTTTAGCTTTTGGCCCAGTCACAGGGAAGAGGGAGAGACCTTGGCACTCCATCCGTTCAGCAACCCAGGACTAAAGGCATCAGTACCCGTTTCTGATGAGTAAATAGACTTGATTAGACTCATAGGGTATGAAATATGGTACTGTTTCCACACATCAAACTGTTTATTACTGAATCTCTTCCAAGTGATTATTATCTAAGTAAGTTTGTATGACCAATGGATTGGGGAACAATCTGGAAAAAAAAAGATTTCTCTTTAACATTTATTTCCTTTTATTAATTTATGCCATCAAATTAAGGTCCAAACATCTTACACGATCCATCCAATGCATGCTCTGACCAATACTGATCTGATTATAATTCTGTGTAAGAGAGGAAACATTAAAATCTTTTTGTTGTTACTCATTTGTAATAGTCCTGTTTGTGCCTTCAAGGGGATAAGATAGTACCCATTCTTGATAAGGTGTGTTCTATAGTCTAAGTTATTAGAGAACTTCAAGAAAATGTTACCTCTGGTTTCACAACTCTCATCTTTTGCTTGAGGTTTGTATTGTCCCTTAGGGATACAGTACTACATAGGGTCACTGTTGAGTAGATGGGTGATTAGTAAGGCTGCCTGAGGCTGGATCTTAAATCACTTTGAAGACTGGGACTGTAGTCTTGAATTTGTCTAAGTAAGGAATCCCTGTGAGCCCTGCAGCAATATGCTTGCATGATCCTGCGCTGCTTAGTAGGTATGCAGGGCTTCATGTTTTGAACCAACTGGTCTGTTGGTTTTTTCCCAAGGAAAAACATACAGCAGTTACTATGACCAAATCAGAGGCAGTCAGAAACATCGTACTGGCATGTTGGGAGCTCTTTGTTTATAGAATCCAGTTTCCATGAGGTGGACTCCAGGCTTGTCAGCTGCTTTATTGGAAGTATACCATCTCAAATTAGGGATGATGTAATTTTTACTGCTTCTTCAAGGTATTTCATTTTCATTTAAAGTGATTTCAATGTTAGTCATGTATCATTCACTGTCTTCCATAAAGCTAGTAACAAGTGTAAACAAGGAGAGAGAAACTGAAGTACAGTCATCATTCGTTATGAATGAGAGGTAGACTGGGATCCACCCCAGCCATGTGCTCTTAGCCTTGAGGCTACCAGTCTTTCAATAGGCTTTAAAAAAAGTGTTCCATTAAGACAAGCACACATAACTTCATAGAATAGCGTAATTAATTTGGGGGCATTAAAGCTCATCCTTCTCAGGAGATAAAGGGATGTGAACGTGCACATGTCAAGTAGTTTCACTTCTTACCCTGCAGACACAGCCTGTAGAGAGATTACAGTGCTGCATGCAGATAATGGGCAACCCCATGGTAATCCATCCATCTGTGCAGAAATGTCAACTCCCCAAATCCTTTTACGTACATACAGAAGAAACAGGAATTTTTTATTTAAAAAGGGACAGGGACCCTCCTAACACTGTTCAACTCTCATCTCAAGATCCCCCACTGTTCGCAGCTTTTCTGTAAACATAAATTTACTCTTTTCTTTGAGGAAAGTCCTGTTCCCCTGTAGCTGAGAAGCCAGGCCTGGGACCGTTTCATTGTCTTTATGTGGTCTGATGTCCCTGAAGTTGTTTCAGCTGTGGGAATTTTGCTGTTCAATCTCAGAATTTCTACTGTTTCTTCCTACTTCCAAGTTTGCTTACTGTCAAAAAGGGAGTGCTGTTTTCCTATGAAAGAACATGGGAAAATGATGAATTAAACTAAAAGTGCAAGGTTATTGCTTGTTTTTTTCTTTCTTTTTTTGGATGAAAGACCAACTCAGTTTTGCTGTAGCTTGAAGAAATTTCCTTCTTTTCTGGCACTTCAGAACTGAATGTAATTTTAGATAGTCTGGTTAGCGTTTCCAGAGAATCTGGTTAGTAATGTCAGCTGTCCATAACGTCTTTCAAATGAACAATGTACACAAAGACTACTCCAGTGCACAAGCAGGAAAGACTTCTGACCTTTTGATCTTGTAATCTGTTCCCAAAATCTCTGCGTGTCCAAAAGCAGCAAGACAAATACCAGAAAACTTGAAGACCTGAGGAAAGGGAAGCTCCAGCATTTCACAAGCAGAAGCGGAGAGCAGCTCCCTTAAGGGGCCCAGCTGCAGGACAGAGCTCGCAACCAAGCCTGTGGGAGACCTGAAAATGCTGGCCACTGTAGACCCCTGCAGCTCTCCTCCTTCAAGCATGAGTGTCAAACTGTCCATCAGCCTCCACAGCAGAAGAGCCACACAGACTGTCTTAAAACATAACCCTGACATGAAAGCTGTAGTTGACTAACTAGGGAGCGCAAGCAAATCAGGACTTGCTGCCTGTCCATCCCCGTGGTGTTGGTCTACCTGCAGCCATGGTGCAGGTGAGCCATGCCCCAGTGTAATTGATGTGGAAGGTGCCTATTGCCTGGCCAAGCATATAGGGGAGAGGGAACTCATTCTCCCTGATGACACATAAGCAGGCTGTTAACTGTTTTCTCCTCCTTAGTATTCAGTACACACATCCGTGCTGCAGTTGCATTATATTATCTGTAACACCTCTCAACTTTGAAAATAACAGGGAAAGAAATGTTACATCCTTCCACACTCACAATAGCATGCTCTTTCCTGCTGATTTCCATCGTTACAGGTTACTGAGCTGGCTACCTTGCCAAGAGAAAAGTTACTTTCGGTAAGCCCTGTATTTCTACTGCTGTAACTTTCCTAATGAATTCCTCTAGCAGGTTTTACAAATACACTGCAACCCACGTTATTCAGGCCAGATACCCCAGGTGGGTCATTTGAAACTAGGTTTTTTGAATCTCTGTGCTGTATTGTTATGTGCTGCATCAGACATACCCCAAAAGGTCACATGTTTCCAACAAGTATATTCAGCGTGCTTTGTAAAGACTTAGCGGTGTGAGATCTTGGTATATTATCGCATGGATTCTGTCTAATTATTAAGGACATGTGAGGAATTGCTTTGAGTCTAAATAACTAAGGCTGAAGAACACAATACTTTCCTGGCTTAACTGTTTTGTAATGATTAACTGCAGTGTTATGAGAGCCATTTTGTGCCACTAGCTTTTAATCAGAACAGCATGTTGTCTTCAACAGAAAATTCTAATTTAAGTTAGTGCCATCAAATGGTCTAATGTTTTCAAGTAGTTTTTAAAGTGAGATTGCAGAACGTTTATAGAAACTCCCTTTAAATCGATGGATTTGAGCACACTTTGGATCAAGCCATAGGCATTTGACATTTTGTGTTGGTTACTGGGACATGCAACAGGACACAATAGAATTGACTGAATTTAATGTTCAGGGTAACAATTAATAGAAGTACTGCCTGTGTGAGCTGACAGTGGGGTTTCATGTTAATCGTTACTGAAGTCCTACTTTCTGAGCCTCCCTTAGGTGATAATGAGTAACTTAATATTACATACATATTCTGGCTTTTGAGATTTTGTAGTTGTATGTCATATCTCGCTGTCTGAGATGAGAAATGTTTTACTATAAGCAGGTTCAATTTTTAATTTCTAGGAAACAGAAGTTTAGAATAGGGTCCTGACAGAGTGAGTCATATATGTCCCAGAACTGGTCGCCTACATTTGTTATCAACCAGTGAAGTTATGTCTGGGATTTGGCTTAGATAATGATCATGTGAGCAGCCACCTGGGAATTTTACTCATTTCAATCCTATGACACTCCAGCACATTACACTTTCTTATGTAAGACTTACACCACTAAACTGTTAGGCCTTTTGTCTCTCGTTTGTAATCCTTGCTTATCATCAGTTGAAAGTACAGACTCAGTTTGATGGAGTACACTTGATTCGTGTGGCATATTGGTGTAAAGAAAAACATGGAGTGTATAAAACAAGACTAATATTTATAACGTAGGCTGTGAGAGTTTCCTGAATTTAATTCGTGTTTGAATTACAGTGCTAGTTTTAGAGAAGCATCCCATCTGTATTTTTTGTTTTTCCGATGTCTGAGAGTCTATGATGGCCCTTGCTAAGTTGTTCCAGTAGTTGATTACTCTTACAGTAAACAAATACAGATGTTAGACCACATTGATTTAGCTTTAAAATCTGTCACTGAGCTTATGCATCTACCATTGCAAGGTAGATGAAAGAGCTCAGTATTACTGGTTTCGTTATGTAGATACTTCATATATGTATATGTATGGCTTGTAGCATTTAACCCATTTTGGAGCGTTACAAGGCCGGACATGGAGTTGGGAGAATGGCACGTCCTTGATGTCTGCCACCGTTGCTGATGACAGTGGTATCTGGTGAAACAATTGTTTTAAACCTCTATTCTCACTTTCTTCTTAGGAAGCTACATAGATTAGCCTCTTGCAGTTTGTCACTAAAGAAGCCTTTTTTTCAAGCCTTCAGTAGTTCCCTATGATTTTTCTCCAGGTCCTCTTCCATTCATACTTGAAATTGTCAATCACAAATGGACCAGCATTTTATTAGTCTTAACTAAGAAAATGGCATAACCTTTTTATTTCTATTCAGTACTACTAATTTTATACAGCCAAATGTTATATTATCTCTTTTCACTGAAGTGCAGTACTGGGCCTTCATGTTCAACTGACAGATAATCAAGACCCCGTTATGTCTCTTGTTTGAGAAACAGATACCCCCCAAAAAAGTCCCTCTTACTCTGTGTGCCCCAAGTTTCTTTGTTTATGGATAAGAATTTACAATGGGCTGTGCTAAAATGTGTGTCCATTGCTCCTATTTTAGCATTAAATCTAGATTGCATTTTATTTTATAGTGCCTCATCTTTGTGGCGTCAGTTAACTTTGTCAGTGAAAATGTTACACTTTGTTCCATGTAACTTATACAACTACTAATTAGTACTGGGTGAAGAATCAATCATTATGGGATGTCACCAACACCCCACATCTCTTTAACTGAAATTTTATCTGACACTCAGCAAAATACCTATTTTAAACCCATTTAAGATATATTGTGTTGATTTTGTTGGATTGTAATTTCCTACGTGATTCATAATCAGAATGTCACGCAGCGTCAAGTCAAAGAGTGATGCAGTGAAATTGTTGTCTTTGTTACTCCATGAGAACAGTTTCAAGAATAGATTTTCTTGCAGTTCTTAGGTATTATTTAATTGTATAAAACTGTAAGTGAATATAAGAAATTTGCGAAGTGCACCAAATCAGAAAAATTAACCTAGTTTTTAAATCACAGCCAATTAAGGAAAAATAACCCTTCCTTTCTCATTTCTTACATACCTTCCATAAAACCCGTGGACCAGGTTATCCTGTCATTGATGTTGTGTAATTCCCCTAGGAATGGTTATCAGATTTTGCAGATGTAGCTGAAAGGCAAATATGGCCCTGTACGTATGTTGGTATGCAAAGAGCATCGGAAGCATTCTTGCCTTCAGGATAATTACAAAATTGCTTCCTTTTTTGTCATCCACCCATGATGCCATCTAATTTTATGTTCCTTGGCTGCTAGCTGTTAGCCTCATTAACCTTACTTGATAGAGTGTTCCAACATTCATGATTCTCATGTGAAAAATACTTCCTGATGGCTGGAATTTGTTTTTCTCTAATTTCTGCCTTTGCCCTCTTATGCTATTATGTGTTCTAGGCTGAAAACAGTAACTTGAGATTGGTGTGGCTACTCCTTAATGAATTCTGTTTAATTCTCTTGCCTTTCTCTTAAGATAGTCATGGTGATTGAAAATTATTTAACCAACGAACCTACTTATTTTTACTTAGATCCCTTGTGTTTTTACATTTAATAATAAATTCTTCTGTGGAAGGAAATGAGGAAATCCAGATATGTATCATTCGTCAGTTGGCCTGTTTCCACAAATGTAACATGACCCTGCTGATGTTAACATTGTTGTCTTATTTGGCATGTGGAGTAGGGCCAAGACGCTCTTACTGTGGGCTGTGTAACTTGACATTTGTAAGGTTAAAATGTCATCAGTCAATGCAATTTTACTCTACACAGCAGCAAAATCCTAAATCTTAAATCTAAATCCAGTTCAGCTAGCCATGATGATCACTGTCAAATGTCATTTTTGTTACGTTTTCTTTATAGTTTTGACATTATAACAAGGTTAGATATCAATCTGTTAAGAGCTATTAATACAAATTAAGGATTGGTCTGTAATGCAGCATCTTTTCTTTATATGGATATGTATTAACTTGAAATTTTACGTGGTTTTGGGACAGCGTGCATTGTACTCCGGGAAGCCTGTAATATTTTCTTAAGACAAATCAGAAAAGCTACCACACTATTTCAATTAACTTCTTTAAGATTATGTTAAATTCTTTAAGTTAAGCTGGTCTAGAGCTTGGTGGGTTTTTCTCTTTTCTTTCTATTGTTTACTTTGTTGTTTCCTAATACGGGCTTCACAGGGTGAAGAGAGAAACTCAAACTGTGATACTTGAAACCTAGGAAAAGAGGTCATCCCATTGAAGAAGAAAATTGTTTACAATTGTTTACAAACAATTCTCTCCAGTTAGACTTTTAAATTAAGTTTATAAAAGATTACAATGGGAATAGGAAGAGGAGATCGTATGTTACCTAACTGGGATGTTTGTGATAAAATAATGTAAAGGAACAAATATAGTGTACTTAGAAAGTGCCGCCCTTCTTGGACTGAAGGGCTGAAGTTACTGTTACCAGTCATTGGAAAGTGGTATGTTGTAAAGTTCATCTCTCTGGATACAATTGGCTTGGGGGCTGTTTCCTCTTTTGAGTTTACAGTTTTCAAAATCAAGATTTTGTTTGATGACCTCCACCTTAGAAGAATATTATGCAACCAAATGCTTGCTTCTTTGGAAATGGTTAGTTTAGCATCTCTTGGGTCATAGGCACTTTTATCTGAACTTACGAGGAAGCACACAGTACAGGCAGTTTTGGCTTTACTGTTTAAAATGTATTCATAAGAGTACACTTTTTGGCTGAGGTCCTACTTTCTCTGGAGAGAAGGTATTTTCTGAAAGGTTATCTTGCTTGGGACAAAGTTAGTGGGTTAATCAAGTTTTCCCTCTTGGTACATGCTTGTCTAGGATCTATTGTTTGTGCTGCATTGAAAATGAGTCCTTCTATCAATTTCTTTAATTATACTCTAATAACTTACAGGATTTAGTATCTTTCAAAATTCCCTTTTATGGAATGTAATTTTTTTTCAGTCTATTAAATAATACCATGCACATAATTTCAAATTTCTTCTTTTGCAAAAATAACCATAGGTAACACATTTGCTGGAAAGAAGATTTTACTACAAAAAAAAAAGTATTTACTGAGTCAAGCATTCCAGTACGAGGTTCTCCTGGGAGGTATCTCGAGAAACAGAAGGAAACCTTCAAGTACTGTAAATTTAATGGTTATGGTATAATAATAGGATGTCCTGGAAACGCTGTTACTGAAACTAATTCCACACTTAAGGCAATAAAATTAAGCTTCTCAAATAAATTGAAATGTTATCAGGCATACTTTTCTAATCCTTGCATTTCTTTCCATACTTCTGAATGTATGCCACAGACATACATTGTTCCTTTTGCTTGCTGCTAATCCAGTAATTTGTCTGTATCGCCAGGAAAAGTAAACAAAAGATACTCTGCAGCTGAAAAGCTTGTTGCCTTCTTGCTTGGTGTAAATTGTCAGCCTGATAAACTAATTAATACAAGGTTTTTCCCTTCATAATGGTCAAAGTACTGCCAAGAGTAAACGTCTGACATGAGGTGCTTCAGAGAAGTCAAGGTTTCCAAAAGCTTTGGCTTCCCCTCACCCAGCGTTAGCTGTGGAAAGGCTCTGCGGTAGGTCTAGGCTGACTGCCCAGGAGGAAGCACCCCCAGCTGCAGCTGAGTGTGTTGCTTGGTGAGGGTCTAGAGAGACACGATAGCTGGACCTGGTTGTCTTCTGAAGATGTCTGTGTCTCTTTCCTGGTTGCACAGGCAGTGATGAGGGTCAAACAGGCCCTTCTGAGGTCTCTCAGCAGTGTGCCTGATCTTCCAGGTATCTGTAGTCACTTGTCATTCAGAAAACACTGCTGGCTTGTACATGTTAACATGGACCCATCCTTTGCTTCCAAGCACGTTAAACCCCCAGGCACTTTGATTTGTCACTGTGAGGCTTTCATTTGTAATGAACCTGCAGGACATTGCTTAGCTGTGTTTCCTTGCAATCTCATGCGTCTAACAAGAAACATCTTCCACCTTCTCAAATGCATCTCTAGAGCGAGCTGCCCGCTGCAGGGAAGCTGCTGTCAGCTGCCAGCAGCTATCAGTGTCCACCATGGCCTCTTTGTCTTAGTCCTCATCTGGTGCCAGGGAACAGGGAGCTGGAGGTTCCCCAAGAGACATATGACACCTCTGCTCCACACTCTGTGGTGATCTGGGGTCAAGTGGAGGAGGGAGCATGCCAGCTGAAGTGAAGTGCGCTGTGTGTTTGCTACCTGGCTCAACAGCCCGGTCCGCAGTCAGTGGGGAAGCAGAGAAGTGCCTCCCCGCAAAGGGACACTTGGGAGGATAAGTACAGTGTGGTTCTTTTAATCATTTTTAAGCCCGAGTGCATCTCAACATGGTATTTTTTTGGTAAAGAAAGACCAGGAGACAGGAAGATGAAAGAAATCTAGAGACTTCTCTGAGAAAATTAATTCAAAAAAAACAGCAACAGAAGAAATAATAGTGCTTTGTTTATTCTTTCCCTTTGAGCTTTATGGACATATAATAGATTTCCACTTCTTGGTCCTACTTTCTTTTTCCTCCTCCCCTGCCCTCTGTCTTGCTTCATTTTTTTTCTGTGACCGTTAGCACTGTGGGAGCCTACCACCCACAGTGTCCATTCATTGCCTCGCCAAAGAGGCCCGAGAGCGCAGCCACCCCGCGCAGGCTAACCTGGGCTCAAAGGGCAGCATGATGTTGTAGCCTGAAGCCAGTTACTATTTGTATAGCAACATGACATGGCAGGAAAAGAGTTCAGTCATGCTCGATTTTGCTTCTGGTATTGCAAAAGCAGCACATCAGTGGTGTTGTGCACATTGGATGGAACTAATTACATTAAATTGTTCTGTAGGAACTTTATAAAGAGCGTTGCATGTAGAAGGGTAGGCTTTTTTGACAAGAAGTTGATTCATACGAGGCTTCATGGAGCATTTATTTTGTCTGTAAGAGTTCAGGTCACCTTCCATGAGAAAACTGAGGGAAGGAAATCTTTACAAAATTCACTGTGGAATTTCCTTCCTATTTCTTCCTTGAGGGATTTTCCTTCCTCAGCCTGGAAGAAACAAGCAGCACGGGTAGCATGAAATGTTCAGAGAGCCCAATTCCTTCTCCCTCCCTGTCCCTCGGTGTCCCTTGTGACTATCTTCAGTAGTTTAGTTAAGAAGAACTCTGGGAGAAATGTTTTTCATCGTAAAGGTCCAAGGACCCTAGCCTTTCATTCTTAGTTTCCCGTTGAGTAAGAGGCAATTTTTTTTTTTTTGCGGGATATTTTATTTTCCAGATATATAGCAAGTGCTCCTAAAATCTGATACCAAAGACTGCTGAATAACTAATCAAGGCTTGCTGTAATTCGAAGGTATATGAGGCAGTACTTGTGCTTCCCTGACCACTCGATACTTGTTTTCCTCTGTCTTAGATTTTAGTGAGACCACCAGAGCACTCCTGCTCAGGGCAGGCCGTTATCTTTCTTCATCACTAACAACGACAACTGGGTTCCTAGTGTCACAACATTGTTATTTATTTTCCCTGCTGGGACTTCATCATGCTGTTAACCAACTCTAGTTAAAAACATCTGCTGGACAAATTCCTCTGGAAAATTCCGTATAGAGCAAGCATAGAGATAAGAGATAAGTTTAAAGCTACTTTGCATACCTCTGCTTAAGAAAAAGCAGCAGCACAGAAGTTAGTTTATATGACTTTTTTTTAGTGCAGTCAGAAAAATTCAGATTAGCAGTCAAATTATATTTCTTTTTTCTGAATGTGTTCCTTGAGATTTTAGGTGTCCTGATTCTCCTTTCTGCAAGTCATCACATCCAACCTAGTCCTGCCATTACAGCTACCTCTTCTTTGTGGTGGTTATACAGCATGAATATTCTAAATTTTCTGCTTTATTGTTGTGGCCTTCCCACATACAGGTCTCAAGATTAGCACTGATGAACATTTTCCCTTCATGGGCCAACACAAGTGGTCTCCACATCACTAATACTCAACCTGCAAACAGGCTGGTTTGACCTCTGCTTCGTGACTTGGGCAGCATTAAGGTGCCAAACATTTGTGACTGTTGTTTTTCAGTCCAAATGGCAATAGCTTACATTTTTTTTTTCTGCTGCAGTCTCCTGTGTGATTCCCAGACTATTTTACAGAAAAAAAAAAAAAGCCATATAGGCAAGCTGTTTAAAAGTGGTACATGTGAGCTGGCCAGAGATGGTGGGTTCCAGCTCTGGTCACTTGAGTTGCCATCTGCATGTAGACAAGAGTTGTTGCCATCATTCAAGCAAATCTGGGAACCTCCCTGTGTAATAGCACTTCAACACTGAAACACAGTTTCTTTCAGTTCACTAGTCCTTTTTCTTTTTTTAAAAAACTTGGATGTAACTCAGCTCCCTGTTTCTTAATTACAACTTCATTTCCATCTACCTGCTGACAGATATGTAAGAAAACAAAGCATGGAGGGAACCATCCTTGCCATCATTAAATTAGAAGACTAAGACTGCAGAAACCTTTCTGCAGTCTTTGTATTTCTCAGTTTAGAATATGCTGCACTTGCAGAGAAGATATTTAGCTTTGCTATTTTTGAGAAGTGAAAGAAAATGATGTTATGTCCCTACATACCCTTTGGGTCTGCTTACATTTATCAAGTAAAGAGTGACGAATATGCTAACTCATTTTGTCATAACAAGATAAGTGGTAATGGTGCTGTTCTCTAGTCCAGGCAACCCACATTTGTTTGATATTCAGCCGCCCTGGAAAGTTCATTTTGCTGCCGGCTGTTCACCAAGGATCAGTCACAGAGATAACAGAGGGCTGAGAGCTCTCAGCAGTATTCGCTTTTTTGCAAATGAGAGAGCAAGTGAAGAATGTTCTTTTTCTGCATTGCTTGCCAGGAACCTGCTCTACATGCTGCTTGTGGTACCTTCTGTTTTCTTCACATGGTAGGTGGTGGTGTGTCCTAAAGAAAGGGAGCAGTTGAATGCCAGGAGGAAAAAACTTCAGTGTGGAAAGGGTTTTTAGTGATACAAGACAGAAGTCCTCCGTGGAAAGGCCACAGAGTCAATGAGACCAGATAGCAAAGTGATAACAAAACTGCCTTTCGTGTTCCATTGATGCTCCTCTGCTTTTGACTAGTCATCTGATGCAGAAGGCTGTGCTGCAGCAGTGATGTCTCCAGGCTCCAGCTGTACGTGGGAGGCAGCTGGGATTGCCTTGCTGATCTTCATGGCCTGCGGTCCTGTCAATCCAGCTCGGAGCTTTATCAGATCTCCCCAGCAAAGCGGAGCTGGGGAAGCCTCCCTGAGGCGGAGGTGTCTCAGAGCACGGGTGCCTTGAGTCTGTATGGAGGCGTGGAAAACAAAGTTGCCTGACCTTTCTGTTATTACTGTTTTCCTGAAGGTGTGTGCTACTTTTAATCTAAAAGAAAGGAAGCCACATTTCAAACACATTTAATAAATTTAGTGGAAAAATATCTGAAAAACATTTTTTTTTCCTTCTCAGAAAGAAGATAGGAATAACTCAGTGATCTGTCATTTTCATACTGAAGATTTCTATACTTTGTGTTTACAGAGAAAGTACATTGCATTCATGTAACTTTTTCTGACCTGACTATAAGAGCTAAAACAGACAGTTGAAGTTGAGAAAAACCTTCTTTGTAATCAAGTTTGTATTTTTGTTTGAATACAAGAAAAAATATCAAAGTTAACATCAGTATAAATAATCTTTCCCAACTTTGCCTTGACTGAGTAAAGGCTTTTATGTGTTTTGATACTGTTGTTGCTGTCTCCTACCACATACAATTAATTTTCGCTATTTTTGAGCCCAAGGATTACAAAAAAAAACAGTAACAGAAAGCATAGAAATGCATTTTTAGGCACTATCTTGACCTTTCAGCTTAAAAATTACTAGAAGAAGCGTGATGTGCTGCTAAAACCCAGAATAACAAAAATGTTTGGTAGTACTGATCTTGATCAGTTCCTCAGATGGTACAGTTTGCAGCTAGAATTATTTAGGTATGATGGACATCTGCCCTGCAGCAAGCAAATGCAAAGTGCACATCCTGAGCTCTGGGGCTGAACCATGCTATAAAATACATGCCACAGGTACTATGCTGCGGAAAGAGAGGTTCTGTAGAATGAAACAAAGTGACTGAGATACCAACACAGTTTCTGCAGTGCAAATTGGAAATAACTGATGCTTTTGGAGCTACTGTAGAAATACGGGCAAAGAGGATGCTTTTGTCAAAGCTGGAAAGCGATGTCCAGGCTGCAGACGTGGGGTGAGGTGCACTGGGACGGTGGGAGTCAGTAACAGTTTGGCTCACTGACTCTTCACCTCCCGTGGCACGTCAAGCACTCTTTGCCCAGATTTGAAAGCTGTCCAAGAAGCACCCTTACTCAGCTCTTGAGAAGTCCCGAGTCAGAATGCAGATGGTATGAAAAACACTGCCAATGTCTTTCTTAGATGATAAATATTTTCTTAGTGTGTTCCGCACTCAGAGGAACGGATAGTTCTGGTGTTGGAAGCCAAGGAAGTTTTATTATGGGAAAGCAGAAAATTCTGCATGTTTTCACAGCTAGCTTTCCAAAAAGAAAAAAATTCCTCTCGAATTTCAGTTTTCACTGGAGTTTCTTTCCAAAAAGGAAAATAGAGAAATTATTTCTTAAAAAGCAGTGTATCTCAGTTAATATGGAGAATAAATTAGCATAGTTCATATGATTTCTCTCAAAACCAAAAACCCAATCAAAACCATGTAATAGCTAAGCATGTACTTGAATAATATTATGGCATTTAATATTTACAAGTAAGCTTATTGTTACAAAGTAATGGACAATGTTGTGTTGTGCCATCTCAGTTGCATCCTTTTAGTCACTTAGCTAAGTGTAAGCGTCTATTTAAGCAATCTTTAGCTAGGTCTGCAATCCAGCCGTTGAGGATTACATATATACAATTTGCTGACAAAAAGCTTGTATCATAGATAAAGCCAGAAAGGCAAAGCCTGTGCTGTTCTCAATTTGTATTTTTTGCATAGAGGTAATCCACTGCCAGAAGTGTAATTTGACAATGTGATTGCAACAGCAGCCTTTTCCTGGCTGAGCTATCAAAGTGATAATTTACGCTTTATCACCTCCATGTATGTATGAGAAAGCGATGCTTTTAGATTTGATACCTGCTTGTGTGCGTTAGTTCTTTAGAGGTCTGTTATCTGCCCACATCGTTCAGGTAGACTGATGGTTAACCCGACAGAGAATTCAACATGAGAGAAATTTCTTTGGCAAGAAGCAGTATAGGTCAAAATCAATTTTAGCTCTCCTTACCGAAAAAAAAAAAGCAACCCACCCTGCAGAGCCAAACTGCACCAGTTTGAGCCTCCACCCAGAAATCCAGCAATCTAAATTGCACTCTCTTATTGAGCAGTACTTCCCTCCGCAGGAACAATGAATCAAACGAAAGGGCCTAAATAAATAAATCTTTACACTTCCCTGTTCTTTCTACCTCCCAATTAATCATACGTCATTTTGGAAAACCTAAGTCATCCACAGCAGGAGACAAAACTGTGATCGCCAGTACATTGTCAGCGTCAGACCGTCCTCCAGGAACTGGGGGTGACGGCTGCGGTGGCTTGCCATTTCCCCACCATCACCCCGGAGTGAGGCGGGTGCCCTGGTCACGCAGGGGGCGGGTGCCGTCTGCAGCCAAACCTACTCTGGCCCTAATCCCCGCATGTGTTCTGCCACGCTGAGCTCCGCTACTGGTTTTGCCATTAGTCACTGGTGCTGCTGCTAGCTGAGACGGCTGTGCCGGCAGCCAGCTTCCTGGCTACTCCCTTCTCTGGTCTCTCCAGCTGCTGCGCAGCCGTCCCAGCGGTATTTCTGGTCCTTTACAGAAAGTGCAGTGGTGCAGGGATCCATGCAGAGCCCCAGCCATGCAGAACAGCCTTACTGGATTAAGTCTTCTTTCTTTCCTAAAGGAAAAAAAAAAAAAGAAAGAAAGAAAGAATCTGCTTGGAATCTTTTTCCCCATGTAGACATTTCTCTACTTCTCAAGACCAAAGGAGTTTGTTTGGACTACTATTTGCCCTGGGGAAGTTACCAAGTTTTTGTGAACATGTTTGTGCATACCATTTTCTACACTTTTTAACTTAGTTGTTTTTAACACGAAGGCTGAAAACACTAGAAAATAAGTGCTCAATTAAGCCTGATAAAGCCTCGTCCATCGTTCCCTTTCCTTGCTAGCGGATGCCAACAGATGATGTTCCTTCTCTAGGCTGTGGAAAAGACTCTTCTTGGGAAAGGGCTGCTCTTCAGGCCATGTGCTTTCACAGAAGAAACTGGATGAGTTTGTCCAAGCTCCCGTTGCTGCATGGGGAGTTTTGAGTTCTGAAATGCCTGGTTAGCACTTCCATGACAGGAGTTTAAGTTACTGGTTTTTGTGTTCTCATGCCACACTCTCTGTGTTGCGCAAGGTCCAGAGGTGAGGAATTGCCACCAAACAGATCAAGTTTCTAGCCTGAAAGAAAGTTCTGAAATTACCACAGAAGGTCTACTGATACGGGATTTCTGGTACCTTTCACAGAGCATCAAATAGTCCAGATAAGTTTCAGATAAGCACTGTCCATTTTGTGTGCTTATCTTTAACTCCAGATGTTTTGAAGTTTGCCCCTCACATATTTCAACTCTGTGTCCTTTAAACAGAGCTTCTTCTAAATGAAATCATTAAAATTTCTTTGTGTCTTCTCAGAGAAGGCGTGTGTTTATGATCCCCAGAGGGAAGGCTAAGTTAACCCTACTGTCATTTATTTAAGTATTACCAAATGACAATATTTATCCTAGATTTACCCATAAGTCTCTATTTCCAGGGGCAGTGTGTCCTAGAATAGTTCAAAAAGGATGTTTTTCTTTCCTTTCTATCTTTGAGGCATGAATAATTTAGACAGACACATCTTTTCTTTAGGATCTCAGAGGGCGGTCACTGTTGACAAGACGTTTACAGGCTGAAACTATGTAAAGGTATTTAGTTAAATGTCTTTTTTTTTTAAATATAAAGATCAGATGGCAGATCAAAAATCTCCTTTTCACAAAAAAAAAGCTTTCTTTTATATCAGTGGAGGTTTTCTAGCTCATCATTACCTACAGCATTCTTGTCCCCCCTGACACCAACCACCCCCCACTTCTTCTGGTACGTAGGGAGCGGTTCCCTCCAATGCTCTGAAACATAGAAGCCTCTCTGTCTTTTCTCTGATTTCCTTCCTTCGAACTCTGCCTTCACATCTCAGTGATGTAAAACAGCCAAGATAAGAAATAGCCGTCTCTTCCCAGGAGGAGATGGGACGGATGTGCAATTCAGAAGAACAGTTCCTTTTTTCCCTCTGCCTTCCTGGGATGAGGGGCGTTGGGGGTGGGAGGGAAGTGAGAAGCTAACTTAACCTCCCTTCTGCCAGTTGTGCCAGCTATTCCTAGCAAAACAGACACAGCAAAGCGTGTCAGCACTGTACAGCTCTCCCTCTGACAGGACAGAATTGTTAAAAATAGGTAAGATAGGAAACAGGGGTCAAAATACAAGCCCCAAAAATTGTTTGTGTGATGCATCCTATTGCTCTTTTAGCATCTGGCATAAACTGTTCTCTTCAGTCACGTAAGTCATGTTTCATCTAGGTCCCGTGTTGCTAGAAAAAGATGACAAGAGAGTTCAACTCTTATCACTGTGGGGTAACAGTCACATTTCTTGTGGTTTTGTACAAAGATTAGCGTACTGGGATTTGGGTCTGTAAGTGTTAAATAAGTACATTTGTGTGGAGAATGAGGGTTTCTGCTATTGTGAGATTCTAAGAGGAGATTTTACATGTTGGGTTTTTTATTATTATTTCTCTGGCTTAATGAGGAAAACACAACAGCTAATGATTTCTTAGTTACCTAAAGATAATGAAAAACAGCACAAGCTGAAAAAAAACTTTCTCCTTTTCCATGGGATCCTAGCTCACATAGTAGCAAGAATTCACAGCCAAGAACATCACACTTTATGATGATGATGAAATTCTCCAGTATGCAACAAGAGTCTCGGTTTCCATGATTAAGGGATACAATTGGATTGTGTGGGACAACTGAGTTCAGAACTACTGGCTATTTGCACTGGGAGACAGTTTTGGGTATAAGTGAGAAGAAACAGGGCATCAGAAAGTCATAAGAATTTCTGTTAAATTTATTGCTATAGATACCCTTTCTTTTCCTCAGTAAATAGGAGAAGGGGAGTCTATAAGGGGACTTTATTATTGCCATACCAAGGTCTTCAAGGATTGTTTTTGTCATGCCCATATTCTAAGTATCTTGCCTAGCTGCATCAGTGGTGACCTAGACTCCAAAATCTGGCTCATGTATAATACAGAAGCACAGAAACACCAGTAGGAAGAAGCACTCTCCTAAGCTGCTAAAGCCAGTGTTCTGCATTAGAGTGGACAGGAGGAATAATGCCACAAAATGAGGGTTAATGTTAGCATGACTGCAATCTACTTTAGGCGGTTCTCCAAATGATCTAGTGACCTCGATGTTGTATAGAGAAGGAGAGAGCACACACATGCAGAAGGAAGGTAATAAAAAAGGTAGATAAACCGTTGTACAACAGTCAAAAAAGTCTGGGGAAATTTAAATCTTATGCTTGGGTTATCAGAAATAAGAACTTCAGAATAAATATTCTGAATGGACTGTGTGAACAGTTAGCACCATGAAAATTGGGAGCTGTAGAGAAAAATGGTCCAGCTGTGCTAAAGGATTGTGCTTCAGCAGCAAAATCAAAATTGAAGCAAAGGTAGCAGCTGATCCAGAAGCAGTTGTCTAAGTGGAACCCAAGAGTATGGTCATTAGAAGAAACAGAACAGTAAGGAAAAAGAGCCAGAAGAAAAACTGTTGTACTTCACAGCAGGAGAATGAATTACGCTTGTGTGTGTGTGTAAGTACACACTAAGGAAATAAAAGAGGATGATGTTTGGAATAAATGCCTCCAAGACTTGTTTTAGCATCTTTCCAGTCCAGTTCAGTTAAACAGATTCCAGGATCTGACGACTAGGGAAACCCTCTTCCTACTACCTTTTAGGATACAAAAGGGAAGAGATTACAAACCAAGCAATATAAACAGAGAGTGGGAATTTTCTGGGATCTCTTGCTCACCTCATTAGAGGGGAAAATGAGGTTCTAGTTATGCAGTTTGCAGGCACTGAACAGTCAGGGCTCAGAACTTCAGAACTTAGTGAAATCCATGAACAACAGCTGTTCACATAATATGGCGTAGATACTGACTTTTCCATGATCAGGTTTTCCTGTTACTTCTGATGCCTGAAAATGAAGCTGTGGCTTTGTGTTGGAGAGCAAAGGGCCCCTGGAGAATAGTCCTGGCAGTGGCTGAGCTATACCTATGGTGATGATTCACTAGAGTCCCAATTCCTCTGTCTACATGTGGAGAGCTGTTTTCCTCCACCAGGCTTTGGAGTTTAGCAGAGGCTTGCATCTTATGTCAGGTAAAAGCCACTGGGTTTTTATGTTTCAGAGCTTGGAGAGGCCTGACCACTACCCCAATAAGCTGGTACCTGCCCAAGACATCGACAGTGTCATTACTGTCATTACTGAAAATATGTTTGAAGCAGACGCATGAGATACAATCTGTGAAATTTCAGGGAGGCAAGCAAGGAGATAGAGCTTGGAGGTTTGTTTTTTGTTTTTGGTTTTTTTTTTTTTGAGCAATACTGTGAACCTTTAACATGATCATTGCAGTCCCAGGTTATTTCCACACCATTGTTGATAAAGTATTTTTCAGATCTGTTCTTGAGCTTTGAGCATTCTGGCTCAAAGTCAACATTTTGATCTAACATCACGTATGAGGAGTTTCACAGAAAGTTGTTTATGGCAAAGCTGAATACATGGATCTAGTCTGCTGGTTGTCTCTGCTGGATTTCTAATTCAGAGTTATTCTTCCTGAGTTTGGTGGGGTGTACAGCTTATACAGAAAACATGTTCTGAATAAAGCATCACTTACCAGTTGCTAAGACCTTTGAGCTTGATGAGCACTGTTCTACCTCTTCTAAGAGTCAAGCCCATCTTATTTCTGATACAGTGACTATAGCTATATTCCTTTATTCTTGTCTGTTTTCTACTCTGTACTGCCAAGGCATGAACATTTCTGGATTTTTGTAGATCTATTTGCAAAAAGACAAGCATATGACAAGGATGTGAAAGAGAAGCCAAATGACATCCCTTAAGTCAGTGTAAAGACGCTCAATATTTAGTTGTTTTTAATTTCAGCATGTTCGTTTTTTGTACTGTGATAAGAGCATTTTTGGTGTGGAGACTGAGCTACAAGATTTATGGCAGCAGTGCAGACAGTGTTTGTCTGTTGGTTCGGGAAATGGACTGAAAGGTAGGAAGGTCTTGTGTCCTAGACCAAGCCAAACCAGTGACTCATCGTGTGACCCTGGGAAAGTGCATTCAACTCAGTTCTGCAGCATTGCAGAAATCAGTCTAGCTGCCAAACTGAACTGAAGCAGGTTGTAAGTCGCAACTGAGTGGTACATATGGGAAAGATGAGCCCTTTTTCTTATTCTGGATAAGTGTAAATTCTACATTATCTTTTCCTGAGCCAACTTTTCACAGTGTGGCTGTGGTAGTATTCTTGTATAGTCAATTGAATATTTTGAAAGATACTGAACATCTCCCCCCGAAAAAACCTTGCCACCCCTCCCATGAATTTTTTTTTAGAACTGAGTATGAAGGATGAAAATTATCCAAAGAAAAAAAAACCTGGCTGTTATTTATTTTTTAGTATCCAAGAGAAGTTAATTTGGCAATTCCAGGTTTCAGATTTTGACATCTGCAGATGCAAATGCACAAAATAAGCATTATATTGAGATATAGATTTTGTCTCCTGAGTAGATAAGTAACTAAACCAACTTTTTGGTAGAAGTGAGAATTGAAATGAAGCATCTAAGTTTTATCAGCAGGAATTACAATGCTTCTCCTCTTTGAATTTTTCAGGTGTTTCTTATGCACGTTGGGACATCTTATTTGCAAAATAAATTAAAAAAAAATTTAAAAGGACCTTTTGCAGGTCCTTCTTTTCCCTTTTGAGAAAAAATATTAAGACATTTTACTAATCAAAAGTATATAGGTGAGAAAGGAGATGGTCACTAATAGCTGACTATCAGTTTTCGTACCCACAAGGAAGAGATCAGTCTTTTTTATGAACACTTTCTTCTAATAGTGAAACTTTCACTGAGGTTTGCATATAGTCCTGATATGTCAGATCCTCTAATCCTTTACCTGCTGTTCTCCCTGTAACAATCTGCTTTACCCAAGACTTTTACCAGTGGCAACACTGGTCAGCTTGGAGCAGAGATGAGAAGGCTCAGGGAGGAGGTTAAGTTTTGAAATCTAAACTGAAAAGTTAAATCAGTCAGTAAGAAGCTAATGGTCATGGGCTTTTTCTTGACTGAAATAGAAAGGAAACAGTGTTGCATCTGAGCAAGCAGTTAGCAGTAAACACTTCCATCATCAAATGCAGTTCTTTTTCCACTTTGCAAATCTCATATCCATTCTTCTTACTTTTAAGGAAATATCAGTCCAGTCCTAAGAAGCAGTTCTGAAAAATTACATAGCAAATTTCCACATTTAATATTTCCAGTACAGTCATTTGTCTAACAGCCAACTCTGAAAACTGAGCCAGGACTCTAAGAGCTATAATGGACTAGACTTGTACGTCAAGCTTGACAGGTGGACCCATGTGAACCTCATGAAGTTCAACAAGGCCAAGTGCAAGGTCCTGCACATGGGTCAGGGCAATCCCAAGCACAAATACAGGCTGGGTGGAGAGTGGATTGAAAGCAGCCCTGAGGAGAAGGACTTGGGAGTGCTCGTAGATGAGAAGCTCAGCATGAGTCATCAATGTGCACTTGCAGCCATAAAGCCAACTGCATCCTGGGCCGCATCAAAAGAAGCGTGGCCAGCAGGTCGAGGGAGGTGATTCCCCACCTCTACTCTGCTTTCATGAGACTTCACCTGGAGTACTGTGTCCAGTTCTGGAGTCCCCAACATAAGAAGGACGTGGACCTGTTGGAAGGAGTCCAGAGGAGGGCCACGAAGACGATGAGAGGGCTGGAGCATCTGTCGGATGAGGACAGGCTGAGAGAGTTGGGGCTGTTCATCCTGGAGAAAAGAAGGCTCCGGGGAGATCTTATAGCGGTCTTCCAGTACCTCAAGGGGGCCTAGAAGAAAGCTGGAGATGGACTTTTGACAAGGGCATGTGATGATAGGACAAGGGGTACTGGCTTTAAACTGAAAGAGGGTACATTTAGATTCAATATAAGGAAGAAATTCTTTACCGGGAGGGTGCTGAGGCACTGGAACAGGTTGCCCAGAGAAGCTGTGGATGCTCTATCCCTGGAAGTGTTCAAGGCCAGGTTGGATGGGGCTTTGAGCTAGTGCAATGTGTCCGTGTCCATGGCAGGGGGGCTGTAACTAGATGATCTTTAAGGTTCCTTGCATCCCAAACCATTCTAATATTCTATGATCAGCATGTATGATAAAAATAGTGTCAGCCAATCTGTGCCATGACTGATAAACCTGTGCAAATCCATTCTTCTTATACTATACTCTCAGTGATACTTCCATATTTCCAGTTCTTGATATATATTTGTAACTGTAATTTAGTGAATTATTCTGCAGGAAGAACTTCTACTCAGCTTTCTTTCCCTCTCTGCTGTATTTGATTCTGCAGGCACAGCAGTGTTTAAAAAGGCTGAAACTGTCACCAACCTCACCCCTCCCAGGGATTAAAAAAACCCCTTCCAGGATCTCTGCATGCATAACAATCAGGTCATCAGGTTACAGCTGTAAACAGCTATTCCTCAGAGGAGAACTAACTAATTCAATTTATAAATGCAATTCATGCATAATCAAGCATTTTCAAGTAATTGTAGAAATCATGAAACTGGAATGAAATCTCGGTGCTTACGCTTACATGTCAGGAAACCCTGGCACTGTTGCGCTGCACTGAAGAAGTACAGACGATCCAGCCTGCAAACAGCTGCACGGCTGGTTTCCGTCAGTCCCTTCCCAGGAGCAGCGCTAACGCAATTGCATTGCTGCTGCTTCAAAAGCAAAAATCTTTCCTGCATTGGCAGGTTGGTTTGTCCGTAGCATAATAGCTGCAGATGGGTTTTCAGAAATACTGCCTGCATATCTGAAGTATAATTTGACAACTTTCAGGGCTTACCAATCCCTAAGAATAATATGTTCTTAAGTAAGTTTCCTGAGTCTGCCAATTTACGTAGGTGAGTAAACTAGACAGGTCAAATAACTGGCGTGGTTTATAAATAGACTAAAAAAAAATCTCCATATATAGAATAGCATCCAGACTTTCTATTGTTTGAAGCAAATGATATCATTATTTGGATGTCTTTCCAGAACTGAAAATGACTAGACTTCGGAAACTAAAAGTAGTTAAATATAGAAATTGCTACTTTCATGAGTGGATGCTGTGTTTCATTATTTTTGCTACTAGTATGTGAACAAAGGGGGTTTTATTCCAGTGATACAAGATGTTGGATAGAAGACAAATTCAGATTAATGGCTGACAGTGTCGTTACCCTCATTCCTTTATGGAAAATATTTTTGATCTGCTGTGCAGTGTAACTGCACATATGAGGTGATTACACTGTCCACTAACTAATGCCTTGCATAAGCCTTTACACTTGTGAAAATCAAATACAAAATTCACTTTAATACAAATTAAAGGAGAAACCAGCTGTGTTTTTTAGTATAATTCATCATCACAGACTCCCTAACAAGTGATTACATCTACTTTGCCATGTTAGAGAGCTTTCTTCATCATCACTGATAACTAGAAAACACTTCTTCTGATTCGTGCAATACCACCTTTTAAAACCACCTCAGTAGCTTTTGTGGAGATACACTTAATTTCTAGAAATAAGGTGTTGGGAAGCAGACTTCATGTTAAGATGTCCCAGCACTCTTACTCTGAAGACCACCATCCTATTGGGTGATGAATGCCATGTTGGATGGTGGATGAGAGTCTGCTGTCTCGTAAGAAAAGAGGATAGACTAAAATAATATGTATCTCTAAAAGCATGCATTTACAGTGATCAAACCGAGTTTAAAAAGATACCAAAGCAAATTTTAACTTATCAGTCCAGGTTTTCCTTCAGCTACTTCTGCATCTTCTGTCTTTTTTTCAGATCTAGCTAAAAGTTTTAATTCTGAGCAAAGAGTCAGGTGGTATGAAGTCACTTAAATTTAGGCATCTATGTTTTCACAAGGTGTCTGACTTCTCATTGTAATCAATGGGCTTACCTTAACTAATAGTAATAATGAAAGTGTGTACTTTTGCTTACCTTTGTTAATAAGTTTCTAGCTTCAAACTCTTTACTGGACTCATATCTGTTTGGGTTTTTTCCATGAGCAAACCTGATTCTTAGGCTGTAAAACTGAAAATGGAGTGCTCATGAACAGCACTTTTATTGTCCTTCTGTGATCACTGTGGACCGTAGGAGTCAGTTGATGTCCTTATAACATTTGCCGCTTTGTAAGGCGTACGAGATATTTTCAACCATGGCTGCTGCACACTCTTCAGCAAGCTTAGTTTGCCTGCAACATCACCTCTCTCTTTCTTGCGCATCTTCAAGCCTTTGCTGATCATTTAAACAAAAATTGTCATTAATTTAGGAAACTAAGCCACCTGTGTCAAATAAAGGGACATTATTCTTCCTCCTCTGGATGCAATTTTGTTCTAGGAAAAGCCCTCTGCATTTTAACCCTCCTTCATTGGGTGCTGAGAGCTGGAGCACATTAATGCAGAGACCTACTGCTGCTTTTTAGGATTCCCTTTCCCATGGCATTACAGATTCTTCAAAAATAAGCAGCAGTGGTGAATTTTTCTAATGGTGACCATTTTTTACTATGTTTTAGCCGGGTTTTCCCACCTGATATTCTAGTCCCTTTCTTAGAATAACATACAATCATGTCTGTGAGGAAAAAAAAAGGCAAAATGCACCTGAATCCAGCTTCATTACCTGTAAAATATGACACTTCCATTCACCAATTTCTTGACGGAAGACCATGTCACAGCATAAACTGCTTACTCGGAAGTGTACTGTTCGCAAACAACTTCATGTTGGCCGAGTGGGCAAGACCCCTGGACAGTTACTCAAATATCTGTACTGTATATTTAGTCAGCTTTTAAGATTTATTCTGACTGAGCCTCTTAAAGACCTTACCTTTTTTTTTTTTTTTTTAATATCTACTATATCACAGCAGCTCCTTCTGGATTCCGTCTGGTCTGCTGGGTAAATACGTGTTTGGATGAAAGCCACAAAATTAGAAATGCTTTTATGAAAATGTGAAGGGAAGGTTCACATTGTGTCATGTGTGGCTTCTGCAGTTGTTGCAAGGCAGTGTCTTGAGACTGCGACAAGAGAACTTTTCAATTTGAAGAGGGGATGGTAAATAGTGCCTCAAATAAAGGGAGCGTGTGGAGCTGTGAAGTTTCACTTTGAAATGAAACTATGCAACCTTCAAATCAAGGCCGCATGCCAGAAAGTTCATATAATCAAGAGCCCCAAGCCAGCCCATAAGAGGAAAGTCTTTTATAGCTTCACTTCTGAGAGGTACAGAATTCATGTTTCCTATTGCTGACTTCAACATACTTGCTGAGACACAGTTCAGAAGAAAAATTTCTGTCTGTTGGGGTCTTCTCGGTGTCAGATACTTTGTGTTCTCTTGTCCTTCCTTCCCTCACCCCAGACATCAATCACAGGCATCCCAGTCCCTGGGAGCAGTGCTACTTTTGGGTACTCCTCCTCTGTTGATGTTCCCATACTCATCAGGACTCAGAACCAAAGCAAGCTGCTTGCTTGGCAACCTGCTTCCCAGTTTTCTCTGTCCACTCCAGACAGAGTAAGAGGGAGGTGGCATGTGAAACTGTGCACCGATGAATAATTCATAGTTGCTTGCCACAAGCATTGCTGTTCTCTTTGCATTGGGAAGACTGCATTAAGCTGTGGTTGAGACCAGCTTTCTTGGTATGGCTGGTGGTAAGTCTCTTCGTGTTCCTCCTGGGACCAATTTCCTCCTCCAGGATTTTTCTCATTGAAGCATGTGCAAATACATGTCTCCTACTTTTGGTGGGAAGCGTAAACATTCATATGATTTTGAGGTCACGCACTAAATTATTCCAGTTGCCATGCATCGAGTCTAGAAGAGGTTCTGGCTCCCATTCAAATATGAAAGAAAGAATTATTTTTTAGCTAAATAATTCTCAGAACAGTTGGAGAGAGGATCCACACCCACATCTTTTCCTTCCTCTCTGAATGTGCCAATTTATCTTTTCTTTTCCCTCGCCAATTAAGGTCTTCACAGTGGTCTTACTGTCCAGTGCACTGGTAGCTACTGGGTTGCAAGCAGGCGGTTTCAGATGGCTGGTTCCTTCTTTGGCATTGTAACTCCATGGGGGTAGAGTGTTTTCCAGATCAAACCGATCCTGGGCAATCCAAGCCTCCCTTGCTGACAGTGTTCTCTACACTTGTTTTGAATAGTTGTTTATAGATGTTTCTAGAGAAATAAGTTTGGCATCCAGGCAACAAATGTTTTTGTCTCTTTAAGGAGTAAAATACTGCGTTTGAGCAAATGCAACTGTGCAGTTACATTTGAAATCAATGAAGTTCCTCTCTGGTTCATCAACAGCAGGAAAACCCTGTCATACTCCTACTTTATTTTTTCTCCTTTCTTTTGAAGGAAGCAGATAATTAATGTTTCTAAGTCAGGGCCTTATAAACCAAATTTGAAATTGATGTGAGTTTCGACAGCTGAAGGTCAAACGTGGAAACAGAGATCCATACTGGAGGTGTGGACCAGTCTGGTCTCCCTGGCAGTGACACAGAGGACTACCTCACAGGCATTCCAGGAATCCCCTCGGGACTTCCAGGCTGAGGTCCCACATGAAGCATCCGAATGTGCTGCTCGTTGCCCCGCTGCAGAGGCATGTGGTATGTCAGCACACCCAGTCATAGCTCAGCTTTTCAGCAGACTTCCAGACCTTCTAAAACCTCTTGGTGAAACTTAACTGGCTTGGAGGAGCTGCTGCGATTGATGGAGAGAACATAATGGAGCTTGTCAGAACAGAAGTTAATGCACAACAATATTTTTATTATAATTTCCGTATTTTTTTTAACTGCATGCTAGGAAATGGCTTATATTTCCTGGTCTTTCTGTACTCATAGAACTGTACTTTGAGGTCTATCCTCTGGTTCCGTTTGATTTTTGTCAGAATACCAACCCTTGAAGTGAGTGTACTTGAATAAGCATGCAGAGATAATGATTACACAGACATGGCCAAGATTAGTAATAAATAAATCATTAATGTATAGAAAAATTTAAAGAGAACTGCATATGTGTTTCTGGGGTTTTTAAAGAGTTTGGCTGAAGGAAACTACATTGAAGTTGTCTTTTGTTGGCTGAAGATGTATAGGTACATAAGTAATATTGTTTTGGGACAAAAAAAGATTATGAGGAAGCAAGAGGGCAAAAAATGTTTTTGTGTTGAACACCACATTTTATGCTTGCTATTTCACATATATAAAAATGAGAAGGTGTTTACACTGAGCAAATATACAAGCTTTACAAACATAGATGGCACTTACTTAACATGTTTTCCCTTGCTTGTGTTTAAGTAGTGTTCACGTTCCTTGAACCATCAACCTTATATTCATTACAGCACAGTGACCCAACAATATTAAAAGGAGAGTTGGAAAAGTCCCTCTTCTCTCTTTCCATTTATCGCTTTCCTCATTCCCTTTCTCCATCCATTCCAGCCTTGTTCACAGCCTGCTAATTAAAGCTCTCCCAGTGGTAGGTACGTGTTTGATTTTCTCCATCAGAAAAGTGCAACTAGGTTTCCCATTTCCTAAGACACTGTGGTGACTGCTATGGTATTGTGTGCACGGAATTGGACAGAGTGAAACTGCTCTGCTCAATCCTCATCTACCCCATCATCTTCTCCAGCTCTATGTTAAAAATAAAGGGGCTGTAACCACATTCTCCAGTAGGCCAGGCTCCATGAGCTAGACGTACTCATATGGGTCCCCTTGGAGATACCTGAGCTGGTAAATAAGAGGGCAGACAGTGAATTTCAGATATTCCTGTGTTGTGGACTGCTTTGTCCTGATCTCCGCAAGGCAGATCTGCTCTAGAGATGCCTAGCTCTGAACACTGTGGACCTAAGCGGATCTATGCCACTCGCCCACAGAGCTGGGGGTCTGTCTCGAGCCCGTCATGGGTGGTAGTTTCTGCCTGATTTTCAGATCCCAGAGCAAGTTGGCTGGAACCCACATGGCTGGGGTGACATATGCTTGTATGAGTGACCAGAAGCAGGAAGAAGGTAAGGACAGTGAGTTTTGGTGCCTCCAGGATGAAGTGGAAGCTTTGTAGAGGAGTCTTAATCCTCAAATCCAACCCTCCTCCTTTAGACTGGAGGTGTCAGAGATAACTTATGACATTTGCTGATTAAAGAACACACCTCTGAGAACATAATAATACTTAAATTGACTAAGTAACACATCACTGTTGTTAGTAATATTAAATCACAACTACATCACTGCAAGAAACACTGAATTACAATTCTATTGCTTGTTGTTAGTATTACAAAATTACAAAATTAGCATACAAAATTACTGTAAAGAAGTCTTGTAAGTCGCACAGCAGGGCTATTGAGTTGCAGTTCTATTGCCTTTCCTCCTGCAATTGGTGCTCAGGTGTGTGCCTGTCCTTCCTTGCAAGTGTATCCCTTCTTACTCCACCCTCCCACAGCGAGTCTTTCAGGGACATGCCTGGTGGAGAGACCTGTGGAGTCTCCCAGGGAGGGTCCCAGTGGGCCTGTGCCTGCAGCTCAGCATCACCACTGTTTGCAGGTGTCCATGCTCTTGCTCCTAGCATATCCTCACCATCTTCGTTCTTCATCTAACTGGATGCCCTGTTCCTCTTTTTCTTTCTTTTCCAACTTTTTACCACCTGTGCACCTCCTTTTCTCTGCCTATACTCCTCCCCAATAAACAACCTACTACTATTTAGTTTTTCCTCATCAATAAACAACCTACTCCTATTTAGTTTTTCCTCATCAGTCCCGATTTTGTTATACTCAAAAGTTGCCATAGTTTCTGATACTATTACCTAGGCAATTTTGGCTCAACTCAGTTACCATTACAGATGGCTAAATTTGGAGCCTTGCTCCAAATGCTGCACTCTGACCCAGTGGCTCATGTTGGTTACCTTTCATTTATGTTTCATATTTTTGGACCGAAATATCATACTTTAGCCTTGACTCTCCAACCTCGTTCTAATTAAGCAATATTTCGCCTTATGCACAGAGAGCTTGCATACCAGTGCAATGGTATAGCCTGTTTTGTGTTTGCATCATGTATCTGCTCTTAAATAGTTTTTCTCATACTCAGTGTTCCCATCAGAGGCCATAGCTAGCTTTAAGGATGAGATTTGGACACTCAGCATAGGATTCACCTCACCTGAAGCTGTACATCTGCACTGTAGACACATCTCAACCACTAATCCTAGGCTACCTTTCCCTCACACTTCTAGGATGAGATTTAGCTCAGATATATGAAATAGACCTGATGAGATTCTCTGGATGGTCTATAATAGGAACGAAATGTTGTGCCTATATTGCAGAAATCTTCAATTAGATTATATAAACCCCATTTCTAGACTCTGCCTAGCCACTGTACTTTTTAGAGATTAGTGGAATTTGTGATCATCTAAAACATGAGCAAGACCTGAACTGATTTCTCTGCAGACAACTTCAGAATTGGGGGCTATTACCAGTCTTCCAGCTTGTTTGCACACATCCTAGAATACCGTTCTGCTGCTAACATATTTTTCACCATTTAACTGCATATTGAGCAAATCAGGAGATTCATCTTCATGTCCTTAGATTTCTACAGGGTATGAATGTCTGCATGTGATCTAGTCACATCCACCTACCTTTAAGAGACAGCAGTAGGCAATTTCTGAGAGAGATGCAGTTGATCAGTTTAGATGCCAGTATCAGGATGGATGAGTTGTATGCTAAGACTGACTGTTCTCCTCACTGACCAAAAAGGTAGTCTAGGCACCTGTCTCAGGTCAAAACAGCTACATCGGGTTGTCACCGTTGTGTTATGTTCTCAGAAATCTGTTTTTCTCAGGACGTAAATAGTTGTGGTACTTTAAAACTACCTTGTCCGTCACTAAATGTTAAACTAGGCTTTTTGCATTCTAATTATTGATTGATACATGTCCATTTGATTTGTCTTCATCTTAATTGTATGCCCATGTGTACAATTTTTTTTGACAAACTTTTACAAAGATCCTTAACAGATTTATTTTTTAACATTAACAAACTTTTAAATCATAATCTTTCATACTGTAACTTTCTGATAATGTCAGATGAAATGACAGTGCAATGATCTGCCTTCAAGAAGTTATAAACATTCCTAGATAATAAAGCAGAAAATACTACATGTGACTAAAAGCTCCCAGAGTCATCCCACTAGCAGTCAAAAAGTGAAGAAGTGGAAATTAGGCAATAAGGAGAGCCCAAGTGTAATCCAAAACAGATATGGTAATGCTGGTCTCAAGTGTTTTCCTGTTATGTTCTCTACCTTGAGAGAATCTTCCAGATTTTTCTCTTCATTATCTAAAGAATCTATGTGCATAAAAGGACATAAAATGAGAATTTTTTTTTAAAAAAGCTTCCTAAAATTGTGGAAGAAAACAATTGTGTCCCCACATTAGCTGCTGGTATTGTTCAAGCATGCAAATTAAAATGTTGGATGGTGGATAGTACACAAACAATAGACCTTGAACTTATTCCAGTTGAAATAAGTATTAGCAGCCTCCTTTTTTTTTTTTCACAAGTGCACAAATATCGTGCCATAGTTCTGATTCATACTCTGTTTTCTTCTCAGCAACAGTTTACCAAATTTAGCTTTGTTCTGTTAATTAAGAAAGAAATAAACTTACTGTTCTCCTTGCTGTTTTCTCAGTAGGCATAATTGAAAACTCACATGATAAAATCTGTCAGTCTGTTACTGTTAGGCTGGGATATACTGTTATTTACAGCTCCAACCAAAACAGCTCTCTAAACTTTCAGAGTTGATTCTTATTGATGGCTGCAGTACTGAGTACACTGCTCCTTAATGAAGACCTGGATCCTGCAGAGGAATATGTTCACACAGGCTGTACATCTCCATGGTGTCCATAAAAATTAATAGAACCATTCTTAATTTCCAAAAAGGAATTGAGGGAGAAACTCTGTGAAATGAAGAATACTGAGCCAAAGATGCACATTTCATCTGCAAATAGCTTAATAAGAAAAAACCACAGAGGTAGTGTGTTTGTGACCATCCAGACATTTAACTAAAAGATGGACCAACCTGAGCAAGCTGCCAGAGTTTATAAAACCATCTTGACTTATTATTTCCTCTAAACAATAGCCTAAACAAAAAGCAGAGTTCATAACATGATGTGGAATACTGTTACATCCATGAAAACAATTTCCTGAATCGAACACCCAGCCTTTAAATAGCGTGGGGCATGGTTTCAGTTCTGTGGACTTCTTTTATCAGTATGAAAAGCCTACTTGTCTCATTAGAAGTGAAAATTAAATATAAAGCTGAAAAGTATTTTGATATATTATAGGAACCTGTTTTGGGAACTTTGTATAAATGCTTGCAATAAGATTGAGAGCCTGTTGTACAAATATGACCAAAAGAGGACTTGGGCAATGCCTGGTACCTGCTCCATACCTTATGTTCATTTGGCTCCGAGGGAGGAACCCACAGCCTGGAGCTGTGTTTTCAGGTTTTCGGTAGTGTAATGGCAGAAGTGGATACCTAAGAAATGTGACTCAACAACCCCAGGTGTTGAGTGGGGAATTGCTTAGAGCTACAGGAAAAATGCTAAGCATGGCAGTCTTGATCCCTCTCTTGGTTTTGCTCCTTAAGTCAAGGCTAGAGTCAGGGACAGCAGCATCACTGCCTTTGTAAGCAACATTAGAGCAATTCAGAGCACCCATCTTGTTCTGGGGGCTTATTTATACCCCTGTCACCTCCCTTCCAAGAGATGATGTGCTCAAGCTATGAAGGAGGCAGGAAGGGTGAAGGGACCATTTGCCCCTGCCACAGTGTAACGAAGGATTCAGGGTTCTTCCAGCCAGGAGGGGAGCAAGCCACATGGAGCCTGACTCTGTGCCCTACAGTTGGGGTGCTTTGAGGTTTTGTCTAAGCAGCAGTGCATGTGAAAATTAGCAACTGCCCTGAATGAGAGGCTGTGACTCCAAGACATCCTTCCTGTAGCCTCTAGACTTCAGTCCTTCTCTCTTTTTCTTCTGCTTCTATTAATTATTTGCTGTGGGACAAACCAGGTTCAGAAACAGCGACGAGAAATCCCTTCCTCCTTTCGCAGATTACTTACTAGGCTGCTGGGCTCTTCCAGGGGTTCAAAACCCTGGGCTTAGGTGGGCCACAGGCTGATCGTCACAGTATTCCTGATTATTAAGTTACAGCTCTAAAAGTCACACCACAGCACGCACAGCATCTCTGCTGTTCAGGTTTCTGAACGAGAGTGACTGTGGCTGCTGCATTTCGTGCAGGCAGCGTGTGCTAGGTGTAATCTGAGCTGGCCTGCCTGTTAAAGTCCATCCAAGGATTTGCATTGAGTGATCTATGTTTTGTGATCCATATATTTGCCACCCAGGCCAAGGTGGTTCTGGACAAGCTGGACAAATGTAACTGCAGCCATCTGTTTAATCTACATCTAAATTCTGGGTCATAGTGGTTACTTGCTAGCAAGTTTTAGGTGCCACCAGAATAGACAGCCGTTGAAGAGGAGAGGGGCAGGAGTTTGGCTTATGATTTTGAATATGATACTTTCGTCTTCCTTTATGTCCACCCATAAATATTTTAAAATATAGCAACGATTTAGAGCACGCATAGAAGGATGTACTGCTTTGTGACCTAGGACTTAGTCCATGTCCATGAAGAATCCAAGCAGCTGCACTTCTGTGATATGATATCTGTTGCATATGTCAAAAAGATGTGTGAGATACTGCTCAGCATGAAGCTGCAATATTTTGAAAATGTGGAGGGAAGTTAATAGAGTAGCATTATATTTCTTGATGCTGATCTCCAAGAACTGGAAAGCCACTCATGGCTGCTTCTAAGCACAGATTAAAGAGGTTGCAACTGGAAGTTATAAATCTGATCCTGGTCTTTGCTTGGGCAAGTTCCAGCAAGTCTGCTAATCAAAGCTTATTGTGCTGTGCCAGGTATTGTAGCTGATGCCTTTTAATTTTCATTTCATGTGTGTTCTGGTTTGCAGGGTGGAAAGACTTACACAGGACCATGTGGAGGAAGAGACTGCAGTGGAGGATGTCAGTGTTTCCCTGAAAAAGGAAGCCGTGTAAGTAACATTTTTTCCTGTAAAATGTTCTTGATGGTACTTGTTCAATGCTGTTTGCTATAGGTGGACTTGTGTCAGACTGCTAAGAGTATGCAAACAAGTATTCTTTTTCAGGAAAAAGTTATTGTTGTTTCATCTTACTTCTCAGGAGCTTATAGATTTGAAGAAATCCTTTGTTATGAAATATAGCAGGTTCTTCGCTCAAAGATCAGGGCCAAGGGACCCCATGGCCATGACAAGCTGATCGGATCAGAATTTTAAGGTCACTATGTGCCAGAACACCAATGAATTGTGTGAAAGTGCTAAATGAATATGGACAGAATCACTCAGTAATGTTCTTGAAGTCTTTCTAATGAAATGGTGTCTAATTAAAATATATCTCATGCATGTGATTTCCATTAAAGTAGAAGGCATCCAGGCCTGCAAAACCTGAAATCGCTGCTGGAAGGGAACTACTTAGGACTTCTGGCATTAGGTTGTTGCTGATCATCTGTTCTTTGTTGTGGGGACTAGTGAGGAACGAGACAAAGGAAAGGAGATGGGGTGGAGGGGATTAGCCACCTGCCACAAGAGCTCTGAGAAATAGGGCAGTTCCTATCCTGTATGGCTTGGAGCCCTGGCTGGCAGACTCCTTCTGTACAGCTTGGTCTTCTGCAGCTGAGACGGTGACTCAGCCTTTTCCATCCACCCATCTCTAAGAATAGGTCAAGCAGGAGATGTGGTGGCAGGTCATATGCTCGTTCTGCTATCACAAATCTTGTAAGATTTTTTACTTCTCTGCCTTCTCTGCACTCAGCAGGCTGTCAGTTCCCATTCCCATTGCATTCCTCAAGCTTGACTCCATGTCTGAGTGGAGGAAGAGGTGGTAGGAAAGTCACAGTGTAGGTGGGAGGTAAGGATCACACTTGCTGACTGCAGAAGTCCTGATGTCTCCGTGGAAGTCAGATGATCCTGGGGTTACCATGCCATGAGGACTGTGATGGTTATACTCCCATCCCTTGGCCGTGATCAGCTCACAGTCTGCTTTCCATCATTACAATAGCCTAATGTCAAACTGATGAAGCTGAGGACAAACAAGGCCTCCCCTGAGACGCAGCTTCCGATGGGGCTCCCTCCAGCTTTTACTGCCTTACCCTCATCATCCAGCACATTAAATTTGGCGAGCGCCTCCCACCACTTCCTTCCAAAGATACAGAAAGACAAAAACTGATGCCATTTAAAGTGGCTTCACGTATGAAGCCATGTCTTTTTTCAGTGTCATTTTGTTGTTGTTGTTTTAAAAGCAAAGCGTGGATGTACTTGTTCTCTACTAGAGTTCATGAAAATAGGGATCAGTTGAAAAACGACCAACTTTTGTGACTGAAGTTTTTTTCACATTCCTTGTTTACTGAATAACCCTTAACTTCAAGTTGCCACATCTGCAAGAGAAAAGACATAGCTGAACAAAAGTAATTGCATAGGTCAGAAAAGCTGAAAATGTTAAAATACCAGAGTAGAGAACCAGTCAGGTGCCACTGATGAGAAGCTCCCTGTGAGTTGCTTAGTATCTAGATTGGGAGATAAGGGCAGATTTTATGTACTCGCTCACCACTCTCACTCTTTGATTTATCTCATGGAAGTAACCGTAGTAACTAATCACCCTAGTCTCTCTTTAAAAGAAAGAGAAAAGGAGGATGTTACAAAACCTAAATTATATTTTGCTACTGTAGTTAATTGTGCAAGACGTGAAGGAGTATCGGGGAAAGTGATTTAAAGAATTTTATAACACTTCAAAAATTGTATTTTAACTCTCAGAAATTATATACCTCATTCTGAGTCAGCATCCACTGCATGTGTTTTGTGTCTGCTGGTCTCTTCGGATGTCACAACCTCTGTTAAACATCTGGTTTAAGGAACAAGATTTGCCTTTAGAGATTAGTCAAATTTGGCATAGCTTCTGGTCTCATGCTAATCCTCAATGGGAGTATTTATTTTCACAAAACCTCTGTATAATCTGGCACAACACACATTTTCTGTTCGAGGTGACTCATTACATGCATAATAGACATATTGCGTGTTTGCACTTGTAAGAGTGCCTGAAGGAGTCTGTTAGAGCCTGCTTCTGCAATGACTCTCCATCTCGGGTGCAACAGAGCTGTCGCTCGCAAGGCAGCTGGAACTCAGGTGGGAACAGCGCTGCGAGGGTCTGCAGCCAGCTGTCAGCCCTGCCATCCCCTGGAAAGTCACCTGTTCATGACAGGTCTCTCAAAACCAGGCAAACAAAAGCACTTTCTTTGCATTGCTGCTGCTGAATGCATATCAGAAGCTGTTGAATGAAGTAAATTTGTTGGAGTGGTAAATACAATTGCAAACTAAGAAATCAGAAAAGGTCTGAAGAAAAGCCTACTTTTGGTTTATATGTGATTCTACTTCATTTTCTGCCATTGCTTCAGTTACAGTCTTAAGGTACAGCATTTAAATAAAGATGCTTCACTTGATTTGTTGCCTTAATCCAATGGCTTTTGCTTTAAAAAAAAAATGTTTTCTACAAAATATGCCCACTAATGTCTTCTGGGAGCTCTATGCTAGAGGCAGAGAGGCGCAGTCTGTCCAGATGTGTGGGGGTTCAGACAGGCTTTGGTGATTTGTGCCAGGCCTGCCTCCAGATGCAGAACAACTGGAAGCCCTGTGCTTCTGTCTACTGCTTTTGGTTCGGGAGTGATAACATTAGGCACGAAAGCATAGGGAAGTTGAATCATGTTTAATAGAGACACTTTCTAGGGACAAAGGGCCATCTAGAACAAATTTGTGCCTGCACCTAGCAGGCCTGCCAGGAATAGGTATGTGTTTTTAGTTTTTCCTCTACCTTTTTTGCCTGGGCTTGGCCCTGCAATTTTTTCCTGGGCTCAGACACAGCTTGATGAAATGCAGTAGGAAGAGGAAAATGAAACAGCAGAAACTTCATCTACCTGCTGTGGCGATGGGGGAGCTGCTGCGGCAAGGCAAAGGCAGCTAACCTGCAACCTTCCACTTCTCATCAGAGCTGCTTGCGGGAATCCGAAGAGACCTGCAAAAGGCACTTTCTACATCATTCCCAGGAGGAAAACTGGTCGAATTCAAATGTTCATAGAATCATAGGATATTGCTAATAACCACGTTTACAATTCACAGCAAATGCTGAGCTGTTGCTCAGAGAAGTTTCTCTAAAGGAATGTCTTTCTTGGGCCATACACGATCCCCTTGAAGTTCCCACCGACTGTCTCCCTTTTGAGTATGCATCTCCGGAGAAAAAAAAGTAAAGGGAACTTCTTCCATAAGCTGGGTTTTTTCTGCTATCTGATGGCATGCTAGTCTTTGTTCTCCTTCACTGCAGCCTAGTTATTTTACTTTAAACCTAGGTGTGTATTTACTGTTAGCTGGATATGAATATCCAGTCTATCTAACCATACCTCATGACTAACCAGGTGCTTGGTGCTGGGGCTGCAGGAGCCAAATTCAGGGACCAGCCTCACCCTCATCTCCCCTCCTCACAGCTGGCAAAAAGCTCAGGCAAGTTCCAGCGAGAATCAAAGCTCCTGCAGGAGCATCCAGATCCACACAAAAAGAAACAACGGTATAAGCCTCAGTTGAGGGCACCAGGTGAAAAGGGAGAGGAAAGATAAGACAGCCATCTTCTCCCTAAGATGAGACAGACTCAGCTTCTTATTGTCTCCTAAGACAACTTTTCCTAAGTTGTTCTCATAGGACTTGTCTTAGGACAACAGACTTACCTTCTCATTTTCTCGTGTGGAGAAAACACTATAAGGAGTACCCAGGTGTCTGGATGAGAAAGAAAGGAGAAAAAGCAAGCCATTATATTGTATTGAAACTCTGTTTTGAATTAAATGGAGGCCCTGGACTAAAGGGAAAAAAAAAAACAGAGGAAAAACTTCGGTTTCTTCCTTTTTCCTTTAGATTTTTATTGCAGCTACTAAAATTTTGAGATTTATAGTTCTTTGCAAGCCATAGATTGAGCAGAGTACAATATATGTACCTTTAAAATTTGTTAAACATCAATGCACTTATGTAGGAAACGATAACTCCTTTCAGTACAGTAGCCAACTGTTTGACCTATTGAAGTTCATAATCAGCCTCACTTCATAATCAACCTATAAGGCTTTGCAGAAAGTGGAAGTGAATAGAAATCTTTTTGATCTTTCTATAGAGTGAGAAAATGCACTCCATTGAAATCTCACTTTGTACTTTCTGTCTGAGTCAAGCATCTAACAGTGCTCGAGCCAGTTAGCCATTGTTTTTGCAAGAGGCTGGAATAATGGGAACTGTGACATGAAAAGAAAGCTTCATGTCCCTCCATAAAGGCTACTTTTTGGGAATGCCTAAACATTCTTTTTAAACCAAGACTGTCTACTTTTGAGTGCTACACAGTTGTGAAATCTAGAGTCTGGTCTTTACTTAAAACAATTTTCCATGCAAGTTTAAATCTTAACACATGGACTAGATCTAGCAGATGTTTTTCTCTGTAATTAAAAAGAAATCAACAAAACACAACACTTAGTTCTTCTGAAGTAAATTCCATTCTTGTATCTTAGGGAAATGCTTAAATACAATGCAATCATTTTATTAACTGTTAGTGTAATTATGTTTAAATACAATGCAATAATTTTATTAACTGTTAGTGTAATTCTTGAGCATCACAATTAACTGTCTTCTAAGCTGGTATAATGGCAGTAGCTCCTTCGTAACTCTTGGTGAGTGTAAGTTGATATATCTGATGAAATCTGATATTTTACTCTGTTTTTACAAAATAAGAACATAAGAAGTGTCTTCTCAAATTAAACCAATAATTCATCTAGGCCACTACTCTGTTCCCAGCAGTGGTGGTAGGAGATGGTTATTTACAGGGAGCACAGAGGTCTGGCAACTTTCTGCGCTCCATTTCCCTTGTAGCCAAGATCCTTGGCTATGTTTATATGTTCCTTCATTATCCGTGTTTCTCCCTAAATTTTTCTAATCCTTTTTTGAAGCTGCTGTAACTGTGTGTCTTCACAGCCTCCTGTGATGCCAAGGACTTCACTATTCAAGTGATATAAAATTACTGTCCAACCTGTTCTAGGCCAATCTCCCTCTGGTTCCATCAAGTCAAGCCTTTTTCTAGTACTGTAAGATTCGGGAAGGAGCAATTCTGTGTTTAGCTTATTCACTGCTTCCCTGGTTTTGTAAAGCTCAGTCATATTCCGTCTCTGCTTTCTCCTGTCCAAAAGGAAGAGTTGCAGCCTTTTAAGGTTCTGTTTTGAAGGCAAGACTCCAATCTTTAGTCCCTTTATTCTTCTCTCTCTTCTGTGAGAGACCAGAACTGCACACAGCACACAGGATTATGGGTACACCAAGGTCTTACTTAGCAGCAAATTGAGACCCTCTGTTTTCTTCTCAATACCGTTCCTGATGCTCCCCAACACTGAAACCTATCTGCCCACCCAATTTGGTGGGGTCCTTCTGGATCTCCCAACATGGGAGATCACCAGATCTCCCCATGTCCCATCACCAGGATGGTATTTAACAATCTGAGAGAGGTTAGTATCATCTATAGATTTGGATGTTTCATGGTTCAGTCCCTTCTCTAGATCACTGTTGAAGTCTACTAAAATCAGTACCAGCACCCGTGTCTGAGAGGAATGACTGCTGTTGTGTCTCCATTTTGAAATGTGACCATCAAGCACTACTATTTTCTTCCTATTCTTTAACAGCCTTCAGTCCATAAGAGCACCTCTCTTCCAACCCCAAGGGAATTTATTTTTTAAAGCTTTGATGAAGTATTTTGTCAAAACCATTTTGAAAATTCAAATATATTATGATCACTGGGCCTCCTTTACCATGTCTATCCTTGTGCTCAGTTATCGTATTATTTAAGGTAGACTACTGCCTGGCCAAGCAGGAAAGTCAGACAAACTGTCCTACATTTCACAGGATCTCCTCTTGAGCCTCTTTTCCACTTGGGAGCTTGTTGGCACCGGCCCGCTGGTGCAGTGGCAGTTTGTAATTATGGGTTACACACCTTGGCCAGCAGTTCTGCAGTTTCGTACTTGAGTTCCTTTGGAAGTCCCAGGTGAATGTCACCCACTCCTGTTCACTTAGTAATGCCTGCCTTATCTATTTTGTCTACTACTCCTTTATATTTACCTGAAATTAATCTAGCTTAAAGAATAGCTTGGATTTGGAACCTTCTCAAACAGCTTCAGCAGTAAAGACCTATGCAAAGAAGTCACTATGTTTCTCAGCTATGGCCCTATCATCCCTGAGTGCCCCTTATAAGCCTTTGGCATCATGTGGTATTGCTATTTCTTTTGATGGCTTCTTGCTTTTCTTTAAACAACTTTTTACCTTTGGCTTGATAATCTCCTGCGAAATTTTTGCATTCATTTTAGCCGTCGTAGTTGCCATTTATGCTTGATGTGGTTTTTATGGGCTTTCATTTCAGCAATTTTTTAAATGCTAACCTTTTTACCTACAATAGCTTCCTTAGCTTTTTTAATGAGCTGTGTAGGGTTTTTATTGAAGTGTTTTACTTTCTTTTTGAGATGTAACACATAGTTTACCAGGGCTTTTAATACAGTGTTTTTGAAAAGCCTCCAGGTTGCTTTAGGCTTCTTGCCTTTTTGACTGCTTTTTTAGATTTTTACTATTTTTGTGATTTTTATGTATTTCCTCTTCTTGAAATTGGATATCTGTGTGATGTATTTTTTTGGCTTACTCCATCCCCCTACAGCATTAAGTTCAGTTATATTGCAAAGCTCTTACAGAGCAGTTCTCCCGTTAGTACCTCTTGAAGCAGATCCTGTGCAGCGCTCGAGACTGAACCCAGAGCAGCATCCTTTCTTACAGGTCTCAGAGCTCACCATGCTAAGAAGAGGTCAGTTGCTGTCTCCAAAAATTTTATCTCCTTATCTCATCCAGATGAGTCGTTGTGCCTGACAGTACATCGGTAGTTGGAATTTGACAATATTGTACCTGACCTGGTTTTGCAGCTTCTCTGATTTTACTGAGTATTTCGTGAATGGTGTCTTTAACAGGGGAGTTCTAGATACAAACCAAGTCCTACCTTTCTGTTATTTCAACCCACGAGGATTCCTTAATGCTCCCTTCTGCCCTCAGTACTTTTTTTCTGTTACACTTTGATCTAGCCTTCACATGCTGTGCCACTGCCCTGGCTGTATCTCGTTTTCTATCACTCCTGTAAAGTAGGCAGCCTAGCAACTCTATATGACACTGAGTATACTCTTTTCACCAGTGTGAGAAGTCTGTTATATCAGGGTTGTCATTTGTTGCCAAATAGTGTAATTCCGTAATCCTGTTTTTTAGATCTCTAGCATTGCTGTAGAAGCACTTAGAAATTTTGCCCATTGTCTGTTGCAAGCACTAATCAAGTGGCATTGTAAATTGTGTTATTTACCTTTGCTATTTATTGCATTTGTGCTATTCATTTCCTCCCTTGCCTTTTCAGGAATGTATTGAAATTAGCCATGTTTCCCTCTCAGGTTCATTCAGTCTGAACCAGGTGCTCCACCATGGCTGTCAGTCTTCCTCCTGTTTCTAATTTAACTATCTCTCTGTAACCTTTTTAATTTTCAGTAATAGCAGCCTTGTTCCATTCTGATTGAAGTCCAGCCCATTCCTCCTGTGCAAGTTTCTCTCGTTCCAAGGAGTTTGCAAGGATGTCAGTCTCCCACACAGCAGCCTTGAGTTAACCCCCTAGGACATCCCTACTTGCCCACATCAGTGGTAGGTACAACATAGATTGTGACCACTGGTTCCTCCCTTCTACCAGACTAAATACCTATCTGGACATCTCGTGGGCTCTGCTACTATTGCACTCAGCAGGCCTTCCAGCCCTCTCAGCTGTTTCAAATCCAGCTTTCTTTGTCAGATAATCAAACCTCTCACTACCATCACCTGCTTTGTCCTCTCCTGGAAGATTCACTCTGCTCCAGAAGCATCCTCACGCCAAGTGGACATTATAATCAGTCAGAAGTTAGAGTTTATCAGAGATTTGATCCCTCATTCCAAGCTGATTATCCACCTTCCCTCGGACTGACATCCTCTGCATACATGTTAGTCAACATCAGGCGGTTTTTTTTATGGTGGTCATGTAAGCGTGGTCACAGCAAAGATGGGACTGCTCCACCACACCCTGGCAGGCTTTGCCTGTGGACCTGTTTCTCTCTAGCTCAGCCACTCATACCTCTAGAGAACCTGAAGTTCCTGGATTTCCAGGACTTCTGCTAGGACTAGGGCTGCACATCCTGGGTCAGCAATAACACCCTTGCACTCTCCCTGCAACAAACTGAGCGGTCACTGCATTGTTGCTCAGCTTCTACGTGCATCCTGAGCTTACAATATGTTAGCTCATCAAAGTTTATGTTGCTATAACTCCACTTTTGAGAGGTGAGTGGGATCACTTTTCCCTTTCCCTGCTCCACCCATGTTAAACTAAGTAGCAGCAAGGAAGATCTAGCCTCACTGAGATGTACCTAGGAGTCATGGGAAGAAGGCAGGCTGACCTAAGCTACTGTATACAGGCTGATGCAAGCTCCTCTTGTGCAAGCTCCTCCATTGTAAGGGTCAAGCAAACACCTTGCCTGTTCATGCACCCTTCAGCGATCCCCAGGAAGCCACTCAGCAAACACCCAAATGTGAACCCACCACCAGAAGAAACCCCACTGATCATGCAAACCAAAAATTCACAAAGCTTACATGCATTGCAGTGGCCTGCCCATGCTTGTCTCTCTCTTTTTGTTCTTACCTGGTTTGAAAAATGCCTTCTTTGCTCTCTGGTGTTTGCCGTATACATAGCTTTGGGAGTGAACTTCGTTATTTATCTTCAAAAGTGCTGTCAGATACTGCACTAGAATGGATGCGAAGTACTGAAAAAAGATGCTTCAAAATTTCATATTGGTTCATAGGCCAAGGTTAAGTCTCTGGAAACTTCCAGGAAGAGAAGCTACCCTCAGAGGGGAAGTATTTGAAGGAAGTATTTATAATGGTGGAAGATCTAAATGCAAAATACCAATAATGCTAATAAGCATTACTATGCATGGACAGGAAGGCACTCTTCATTATTTCAATACTGTAATCTAGTCTGGTATGGTACATTGAGATTTAATTTTTTTTTTTTTGTGGGCTAGTCAAGGTAATAGTGGAGACCAGCTTACTGGTGTCTGCAAAAGACAGGAAAATAAGAGTGTTACCATTAAAAAGTGTTTTACAGTGTGAAGCTAAATTCTCCTTTCAGATACACAAGTACAGTTCCCTTCTACATACACGTTTGAGGGTACGGTTTCAAGTACGTGCTTTTGCTTATGTTTATGCTTTCAAAACACTACCTTATACAGTCTTGCCAGCATACATAAATCCCTAAAGTCTTGACATTGTTCCATAGGCATCAAAATCTTGGGCTTAAGGCTTAATTACGTGAACTGTTAGCACTAAATAGGCCCATAATCTCCAGAATTAGCTACTGAAGGCAGACAGGGTACAGGTTTGCTTGATAGAACTTGAACTTGAGTCAGTCTGAAACTTAATGCCTAGTTTGTGAGCTAATGTTTTATTTGGTGAAAATTGCTTAACCTGGGCTGCGGTGATCAACCGCATAGCTGGATACTCATGTTGGTTGCTAATTGCTGTTCTTTAGTACATTTGTCCTGACATTTTTTTGAGTAAAATATGCATGTTTCCTTTTTTTTTTTAGCTCTGTTTATACATGTTTAATCAACATCAGAGATCTTTTTGAACTGGTGGACGGAGGTTAGATAACTTTCCCATGAGCAAGAAGCAGTGAATCCTCCTTCCATATATGCATTCTCCACAAAATTTAAGATTTGAGAACAGTCACTGAAAGGTTTTCCTGAGAACTCGTTTCAACCAAGAAATGCGAAATATGTAGAGAAAAAGCAGGGTGTTTTGTTTCGATACATGCATGAACGCAATTAAATTTTCATGCCAAAATCGCATTTTCATTTGTAAATGTTCAGAATATTTAAAAGATAAAATAAACTCAAATGAAGTCTTTTTTTCAAGTCAAAGAAAATATGCACATTGTCCAAAACTGATTTTTTTCAGTCCTTTTTATTCGTTTTTTCTTTTGTAGAGCATTTCTGCTTCAGCCAGCTATGAAACATTGTTTTATTCCATAAGTAAAGTTTTAAAATTGTATATTTCTGTGATCTAAAGGACTATAGTATAGTTAAGTCCATCCCAAGCTAACAAATTGCACTCTCTGTCTTTTGCTTCAACCCTAAAAGCAGATTCCTTTAAAATCCTTTCAGATCAACTGTACAAGAGAAAAAGAATGATACTTGATTGAAAGGTAGTCAAAGGTACACATCCACCTCTTTACTTCCATTTTCAACTTAATCTCCAAAGCCCGTTGACCTAGATTAGATCTATGCAGATATTTCTCCTAGAAGCTTGTCTCAAAAACCTCTGCAATCTCAGCTGGTGTGACGAGAGAACAATTCAACAGTGTTGGGCAAAGCTCAAGAATTAGTGTAATCAATCAAAGTGAATGCCAAGGTTTTAGTTTAAATAAAATTATGACTGAAGTAAATGTGCTGGATTAACTCTATTCATAATGCAGATCCACCTCCTGTGTTTGAAATTACACCATTTGATGCCTTTTGCATTAGCTGTGTGTTCCATTGATTTATGGGCTTGTTACACTCAAATAAGAAAACAAATCTTACGGCAGTTTGCTAATAAATTGGGAATGTATTTCACAGCTATTTGAGGAATTTATTTTGAGGGCAGCATTTTTAAGAGTGTATTTGGCCATCTGCGTATCACAAATTTGAATGAGATGTGGAGGAAAAAAGCAAGAGAAAGCATGGTAAGGAATTGAGAACTCTTTTCTTGCAAAGATAAAACAAGACTTAGAATTTAACAGTAGAAAATTTAACTGTAGTGAAGAATTAACAGGAAGCTTTTAAAAAGCTAGCTGTCCTTTTGGAAATGAGTAGTGGAAAGCTAACTTTGGACAAAATAGTTGACACTGGGATACAAAACCTTTCGATATAAATTACAATAATTTAAAAATATTACCATACCTTTTTACTCAAAGTTAAAAAGCATTTTTTTTCCTTCCTGTCTTCCTATGAAATACTGAAAGTCTATTTTACCTTATTTAGAAAATAAATACCTTCAGTTAAAGAATTTAATGATGCTCTGCTCATCGGTAATATTTTTACTCATTTGGGTCAATAGTGTCTGCACAGCACATTCTCATGTATCATTGATATTTTTGTTTGTTTTTCCCATATGAATTACAGTTAATTACGGAAATGAAATGTGCTGTTTGGATTGTATTAGGACAACTATTCTGTCCATTTGGTTAGACCTTCAGGCTTTGACTTCTTACAGTGCAACTACTGCACAAAAATATTCTTTGTGCTTTTGGCCAAGTTTTGCAATTTCTGCGTACTGTAAGCAGGAGTTTGAAGAACGTACAGTGGGTGGATGGTAGCCTTGCTCTATAACTGGGTAGCTCACACAGGCATCCAAGGCGGATAATCCCGGTCATCTTCTAACGCTTAAATTACACTCTAGAGAGTGTAAATGGTTTCTCATGACATGTGTCCAGAGCCTTACAAGTTTCTCAAATGGTGCTTGTTTCTATTTTCTGTATTTTAATCACATGGGAGCAAGTAACATTGACCCATTTTCCTTCTGTCTGCTTTGGTAAGTACCAAAGTATTAGTGGAATCCTTTGAGTCTGACCTGGAGAGACCAGGAATGTGGGAATGGGCAGGCTGTCATCACAAACAGTATCTGCTGAGGCAGACCAAGCCCGTTCTCAGCATTTTCTTATTGACGCTCAAGAGAATAAACGTTCCCTATTTACCTCAGTTTGTACGTAAGGTTTCCAAATAGTTTTCAGTGTCTTTGAGTAATGAATTGGGCTGTTGAAGTATAGGTAAGTGCTTCCATTACATTGATCTGGAAAAGAATGACAAGTGTTAAAATATCTTACAATCAGATATTCACTTTGGGAGCAGGCAGAAATAAGGTCCTGAAGGACAGAAGTCCGTGTTTTAGGCATGGAGAACAACTCTAGACAATGAATAAGCTGCAAGCCCAAACAAATGAAACATCCATGCAGCATTTTTTCTCCCACAGGCTAAAATTATTTTTCTATGAAAAGATTATATTAGTCTGTTGGATTCCTTTCTGTCTAGTACTGTCATAGATGTCCAGCTAAGAAAAGCTCTTCGGGTTTTTTGGGTTTTGTTGTTTTTTATTTTAGTATGGGTCATGATTGTTTGATGAAATTCTATGTCTAACTATTACTTGTTTTATTAGTTAGCAAAACTATTTTTTGCAAATATAGTATCACTGGTTAAAGAGATACGATCGAGCCTTATAACTTGTTTGACAGCAGGTTTATTTGGCCTCAAGGTTGTTGGCAAACCATAGCATCAGTATAAGTGCAATAAAGAAAGTTCTTGTGCTCACTGTCCTCTTCAGTACACATAGTAATTCACTCAATTCAGGATACAGCAGCCAATATAGTCTTTCTGTCCATTCTAATAAGAACTTGGATATGCCTGTATTATTCTCTTCTGATCCAAATACTCTTTTTTTCCCTATAAACAACCTCTTGTTTTTGGCTGTTTCTTTGTTTCTAGATACTCTACTTCTCTAATATTTTTATGACTTTTCTGTTATCCTCTCCCAACCATGCAACATCTTTTCTTTTTCCATTTCACCAACCTTTTTGTTTTAAAGGCTTCCCATAAGGGATTTCCCTTCTTGGTAGCCTGGAAGAAGTTCTGTGAGATGAACCCTTCCCCCTATAATGCAGGGTACCGTGGTCTTTGCAGCTGGCTGTGCTTGGCTGCATTAGGATGTAAGCTCCTTGGGGCAGGAGCTGTTTGTGTGCAGCTCTTCATACGGTGCCAAGAGCATTGCTAATGCTTCCATGTTGATGGCAGAGGTAGCAGCACGCAGAAGGGCACAGTGACGGCTTCTTTCCAGTGGACAGGGACTCCAGCAGCACAAGGCCCAAAGGCACCACACTGCGCTGTGGGAGTTGGACCCATATGTGTTCATTATTCTGGTATTTAATGAGGGCATGCACTGGCATGCAGGTTTATGGATGGAACATATTTTCCACAGGAAACTCTTCTGTTCAAAGATGACTGTGCTACTACTGCAGAGTATCCCTTACCACCGTGAGACTAACTCCCTTTCCATTACAGAGCACACTCCTCCATGTGCTTGGCACAGATGTGCAGTGTAACATCATTTTGCACCCTTTTCCACGGCTTTTATTTTACTTTATTTGTATTTGCCAGGGGCTTTGCGTGATGGCAGAGATTGTAGGGACCATTCCCCTCGCCTGTCAGCGTGCCCTGCGGATGTGACAGGCTGAATTGCATGAACCCAGCCTCATTCTTCAGCCTGTCCTCACAGAGCGGGGTTGTAGGATATGGGATGGATGGGCTTCCCTGTGTGACAAGGGACAGCTTCTGGTCCTGTCCCCTGCAGTCCTTCCACCTTAGCCCCTGCCATTGGAGCAGAGACAGAGGTAAACATGCAAACTGAGGACAGACCCATTTGTTTTTCTTGCTGTCACGAAGCCTCACAAACCAAACTGGGGAGTTTGCCCTCTGCTAGCTCATACCTCGTGCTGCCAGCGAGGTTTTGACTGCTCTGAACGGCTGCAGTCACATAAAACTGCTCAGGATTGCCTGAGCCACACAGCTCCCCATGCAGGTCCTCTCTCTCCTCCTCAGCTGGCTTCTTTCTTTCAAACAGTTGCAGAGTTGGTTTTGCTAAATGACATAAGGTTATAATAAATCAAGTGAGAAGATTTGTGCTGTGCTTCCTACTGTATGGGAGAGGTCCATATGGTTTAATTACTTCCTCTGTACGTCAGATATATGTGTATAAAATCTCTGAAGTCATGTGTAACTGCCAAGATCCTATGGTGTGGTTTGAAACATTCATGCAGTGAACTCTCAAATGCTGCAGATGTGCTATGAAATATAAATGTAAAATGGAAGAAGTCAGTTTATCCAATAAAATAACAATGTTAAAATTAGAGAAGTCAATGGAGAGATCCAGAGCTCAGCAAAACGGAGAAGGGAGGAAGGACCAGAAAGCTTTCTCAAGGCAGGATGGAGTTATCATCAAAGCAGATGGGAGAAAAACATTACGCTCCCTAGGAAAACACCAGAGCAGCCTGAGGAGAGGAAGCATATCTAAGAAAACCACTTAGTAAATTGTAAAGCCTTCTGAAAAATGCAATCATAAAATTTATCAGCTGCTGCTAACAGCAGACCTTTGGCCATCATAGAAAATGCTGCTTAAAAAATGAGCTGTTCCTGTGCCTACAGGCAAAAATGCAGAGAAGGGGAAGTAGACCATGTAGACCTGTAGACCCAGGATCATGGAGGAGTCCATTTGCAGAGCAAGGAGGAGGCCACCGGACCCTGATACTGGGGCAGCAACAGTAGCCCTTGCCTCCCTCCTGTTCTCTTTTTCCCTCAGTCCCCACGTACTGCCGGGCACAGCTCATCCAGGGTGGGAAGTGTGAGGATTTTCTCCGGCCAGAAAGGGGAGGTGGAAAAGGAGACGTGATGGTGGTTCCCCAGGACAGTACCTAGCTCTTGCTGCTCCAAGGCCATTGGAGGCATGGCTCTCCTCCGACCACTGGCCTCGGCCCAGCCACAGTCGGCATCTCAGCAGTGAGCTACTCACCCCTGCACCTGTGGAGCTATTTTCTCGGGGATGTGTAGTGGCATATTTTCTGTCTGGCGCAACGACACAAGCATCTCTTGAGAAGGGGAACGGTATGTGTTGGAGTGGTGTTGTTAAAGACACGGGGCACCTCCACAAGATCAAGCACCTCCAGGGACTGATCTGCAGTGGTAACCTCAAGTGTGCTAGGGAATGGGCTTGCTTGTCATGCCAGCTGAGCAACCATCCTCCCACATCATACCTCTGAAGCCACCTGAGCTTTTCCAGATACATGGAAGTGGAGAACAGGTCTGTTGGGATTAGTCCAGATGCGTGGCTACCACCAAGGCTAAGGAGGAAGGGGTTGTTTCACCAGGAAGCGCCCATGGGAAAGATCAGGGTACCTTCAGACCACCACCTTGGGTGGTAACAGAAGGTGACCCTGACACTTCCTCACCATGAGACATGGTGTGCAGAAGAAACTTGCAAAGGGATGGGGTCCCTCCTGTCCCTTGCATCTCCCTCCTCAGTGTGTCCAGTCCTCGCTGGAGCATGACTCTCCTACTACAGGAGTACTCTCCTCTCTAGTAAGGTACATCTATAGCCATCAGAGATACACATTGCTGTCACAGTGATAGTTTTATTAAGTAAGGTAATAGTTTCTGCTAGCCAGTGCTGGTTGTATCAGTCATATATAGCTTTAATCATCAGAAGTCCTCTGAATAACTTCAGTGTGTCCTGCCTAAGTATGACAGTTTGTCCCCCCATGTTTACCAAAACTACATAAATGCTAAATACCATTCTCAGTAAGTACACTTAAAAAAAAAAAAAAATTGTTTTTATCTGCTCTTAAACCCCCCAACACTCTGGTATAAATATACAAATCATATTGTCTGCTGAGTCTGCGGGCTCAGTGCATTTACACAGCTGCAGTACGGGTTGCTGTTTACTCTCCCCCAGACATTGTGTTCTGCCCTTTCCCTATAAGGATTTTCCTTCTTTATCTATTCTTAGTCCTGGGCAGAGACCTATACTGATTTATATAAGTTGTGTAATTTAACTGACTTCAAAGATGTTTTGTGTGGTGTAAACCAGAACACCGACTGACTGAATAAACCGCCATGCAATAAGGCGTAATTGTAAAGCTGAATGTGTTCCTGCCTCTGTGTACTAAATCAACAGGGTTCCTTTTCATTTTTGTGGGATAAAAATACTTCTCTGTCACGTATTTACAATTGCTGGAACACTCTTGCAGCCACTTGTGAATCCTTTGCTTCAGGAGGAGATCTTTAATACAGTAAAATCTCTTTCATATTCCTAATTCTCTAAACCAAATTCTGTGGAAGATCTTGGGAAGTGTATGCAGTTAGAGGCTGCATAGCTGTTATCCATGCCTGGTGGAGTACGATTTCTTTTTCAGTCCAGTTCAAAGCATTCCCATGATGAAATTCAATGCCTAGTATTAGTTTATAATTGTTCATCTATTGCTGCAGTTTGTTTATGCAAACATCTACCACAGTTTTTAGAAAGAAGATTGGTCAGCTTGTGTTTTCTCAAGTATTATAATCTATTCTTATCATGAATTGAAATACAAGTCAAACTTAAGCTTACCCCTTAAAAATAGCCATTTAGTTCAAGGAAGAACTTCCTCCAAATTCACTCAGTAGGAAAGCAAGTCAGTCCTAGAGTCCTGGAACATCTATGAATTAACCAGCCTCTTTAAGCAAGTACGTGACACCCTTTGAGCATGTGTTGCAGATGAATCCCTGCAGCTGCAGGCACACATAGAAGGTTACAGGAGGTATCTCACCCCAGCTGTGTGCTTGCCGAGTAGATTGTAGCAATTTCCACCGGACATAGTTAGGTTGAAGCCCTGCAAGAAGGGCCTTTCTAGTTTGATCATTTGTTATCTTGGCTGCTGGTCTGATTAACTTCCAGAAATGAAATTTGGTGAGAAATAAGGTTTGGGTTTTTAAGTAAGCATGTAAGAATTCACGAGAGGCGCAAAGCGTGTTTCATAAGAAAGCAGAAACATCATGGGCAGATTTTATTGTGTTTGACCCAGGTGTTTTAAATCAAAGCTACAACAGTAACCAAGACATTCCAGGAGGTCCAGGAGGGAAATGCTTAAGCTTCCAGCTTACCCTTCTGTGAGAACCTTTCAGCTTTTTGTAATGGAAATTGGAAATGGCCAGCTTTGCTTAAATTTGACTTTCAGGAGAGAATTGAGAGAAAACCATCCGGAGTTATTAATCTGCTACTTTCCAAAGCAACATAGTGTCAAGACTTCCTTCATAGGAGTACTTCCTTCCATGGGCACAAAGCTTTCAGTGTAATTATAGAACAAGCAGAAGTTTCCTTGAGTTGGTTAGGATGGGCTGGAAGGAGGAGAGGGTGGTAGTCAGGAAGAAAAATTGTAAAAGTGTACATAGCGATATGTAAACCGAGCAAAAGGCAAGTCTTTCAAACAATGCTCTAATGTTTAGATGCTGAAGTGTCATGAGGTAAGCAGAGGCAAAGGAAAGAAAACCTCAACAACGAACTGTTATTAAGAACCAGTGATTGAAAAAAACCATTTTGTCTTATAACAAGGATTTTTTTCCCTGGGAGAGGAAGTGTTGCACAACCCGTAAACACTCCAGGATGCAGGAGCATTAGCCAGCTGATGACTGATGAATTTCGTTTACTTACTATCTGACTTCTGAATATTCAGGCAGTTGAATATGCTAAGAATACATTCTGATGGGGCTGTGGAACAATCCCCTGCTTTGTTTATGACCCTGAAACTTAGGCCAGTTTAGTCTACATCCAGTGCACATGCATTTGTACGATGCCATGGTCCTTATAATGCTCTGTTGGCTCTTACCAGCTTTTAGCCTGACATTTGTGCTCCTCTGAATTGTCTGACAGCCGGAGTCAGATGTGTCCCTGAAATGATGTAATCTCCTCTGCTGTTGCTAGTGTGATATGTGTTTTTACTGCTTTGTGGCTGGTGGATATGGAGCCCGAGTGATACGAACTGCACATTTGCTTTCCGTTATGTGCTACTGTGTGTGCTTCTGTAACCACTTCAGGATGCTGTTACTTTTATTGCTGTATTACAAGATCAGCTTCTGTGTTCTGCCCTTCTCCTTTTGATCAGGGTATTCTATATCTCAACTAGATGAGATTCTTAGGGACAGCCTCCTTGTATTTATTCTCCATGTCTTTAACTTGAATCTTTAGGATGCAAAGTCAATGTCTACTGATATTCAGAGTGGTTGGGCTGTGGGTTACCTGAGCTGTTGTTAGGGCTCTTTTAATGGAGAACTCTGAGGAAGAGTTCTTGGATGAGGGCTAACCGAACACAGAAATTAGAAATTTGAACAGAGCATTCTTGAAAGCTTCTCAAGGGGAAGTTACCTCATCTTACTCTTCTGCTTTGACTTACTGAATATCTTTCAACTAACGTGGCAGTCACCACCTATTCCTCACCTGCTCTTCCCATTTTTCTCAGAAGATGAGGCAGCCAGCAGCACCCTGGTACTGCTGAGTACCTCTTAGATGGAAGCACAATTTCAGGTACAAAAATCTGACCTGCTTGTCAATCATTAATCCCACGTAATACATCTCTCGTGTAATCCAGAATCATGTATAAAATGTGTTTAAAATTACAACTATTCCAACTGTTATTCCCTTTATGCATTATTCTGTACTACTTCCACAGCCATCTGCATCTCCATTCAACCATAAAGTCCCTCTTTCACCAGTTACCCATCCTTTTTTCAAAAAATTCAGCATCCTCTTGTGCTGGTATTCTGAGTCTCCATCTTCCTGTGCCACCAGGACCCATCTTTCCTTTCTAACACCTGTTACTGATCATTTGCACAACCTTGCTTCTGGTTTCTGGGACCTATCCAGCTAGCAGCCTACTACCAACATCTTCATCCAGCCTGCTGTCTCCCTGGGCGTTCCTCATGCTGCCTGAATGCTGACTGAGGAGAAGGGACAGGAAACCTGCTCTCAGTTTTCATATCAAATCAAGGCTGGTTTGGAAGAAGAGCTATAGGAATAGAGGCTGACACTGCTCCACACAGGTGATCAGCAGGAGTAGGCCACAGAGTCAGCTGCATGGGATGCTCCGTCTTCACAGAGCCCAGTCCTGCGAAGGAGCCATGAGGGTTTGGGCACACTCTGAAGCAATGGGATCATCCTGTGTTTCAACCGCTGAAAGTAAAAAGCTTTACTGAGAATATGCAGCTTTTCAAAGGTTTGTAACTTGTTTCAGACAAGTATCAAAAGTTGCTTCTGTGACACAAAATCCTTTTCCTTAATGGAACATGGGGAGGGAAAAGAGTCTGTCCAAGAACAAGGTCCCCAAGGAGATGTACTCACAGACCAGGGCAGACCTATACCATGACACGGCACCAACAGACATTGTGGGCAGTGCAGGAGGGTGAAAGAGTGCCTCAGCTCTTCAGATTTCTGTGTTTACCCTCATGGTAGAAAACTTACTGGAGCATTTGTCATCTAAAACTGCTAACTGATGGCATGTTCCAGCTCGCTGATTGTTTTCTGGAAGGCACGCTATGGAGAAGAGACAGATCATGTAGACTGACAGATAATAACAATTCGTGGGTTTTGGAGTTCAAGATTATCACATATTTAACTCCATGCACCACACCTTGTTTTTCAGATACCATGGGTCCAATACATTCTTTCCACATTAGATTTGAAAGATTAAAGGGAAGAAATAGCGGGATCCATGTTCTGGATAGTACATACCAGTTTTGCGCATTTGTTCCTCTGGAGAGAAGGGATGTGAATCATATGCATTGTGAACAAATGAGCAATCCAAACAGGTGTCGTCGTTGAAAACTATATGTGAAGAAACAAACCTCACAACACTTCAATATTTGTCCTTTTACATTTTTAGCCAGATGTCATGCAAGTACTTTTGTACTGCTTTCATGAATGCTCTCTTGAAGTATTACAAAAAGCTGAGAAACTGAAAGGCTGTAAATATATGCGCATTTCCCAGATGAACTGTGTTTGCCAACCAGTGCATAAGAACAAAGTGAGTTAAAAGGCAAAGTAGAGGAATTCCTCTGAGCATTTTAATTATGAGAAGATTTGTAGGGCTTTACTGTAATAACTATAAAATACTTCAAACTAGTTTCTTAGTGCCATAACATTACTTGTTTTCAGAGCAAAGTTCAGAAAATTTTGAATGATTGTATATAATTTTTTTAACATTGTGGCTCCATCAAATATACATATGTACACTTTTTTTTTTTTTCAGAAGTGATAGATTGCCGAGTTGTCTAACCTCTCAAGAGAGGAAGTTGGGAGGACAGTTTAGTAACATTTTTTTTCATTCCCAATGTGGAGTAAGATCAAAAAATATGTATTCTAAATTCCATTAATAGCCTTATCTTTTCTAAACCATAAGGTACTGGCAAAATAACAGCACAAGTAAACATGGCTCTTGATGCACCACATTAAAAAAATGGCTTTTGTTTATGAAAACTTTTTTTTTTGTTGTTGTAGAAGCTTGTGGGAATAATGTTGTATTAATGGTAGGATGTTGACCTTTTCCAGCTATGGAAGATAGTCTCAGAACAGGATCCAGGAAAAACAAACATGGAAACTACTTAACTCCTTGGTTGTGTGCCTGAAACTTTGTGAGGAAGCATTATTTAAACTTAGGCTATTGTACTTACAGATTGTGTCATTACATTAAAGTGCCACACATACACAACCATTTTAGCTAAGCACGAACTTATCAAAAGCTTAAGGGAACAAATAACTTCTGTGAAGAAGAATATTGCTATAATTTCATGTAATATATGTAAAAATATGCAGTCGTCTGCTATTGTCTGTGTTTTGTCTACATTTATTTATAGTCTCCCAGGTCAAAATTAGGGCAAATTTTAGGGTACACAGTGTAGTGCTGCTGAACAAGAAGTTATACTGAGAAAAAAGTGAAAACAAACAAATTCTCTGTTACTTTGGGCCTGAGCTCATGGTCCTCTTGTAAGCTAAATCTGTCGCCTCTTTCTTAAGTAAAAAAAATAAAACTTCAAGTGAATTCTGTAGAACTTGTGTGCGCAACCTTTGCACGGCTGTAGAGGCCACCTTCACCTCTGCTAGATTCACTCCTGAACTGAGGGCTAGCCACAAAACTGAAGAGCTACTGACATCCACTCAGGATCTTGAAATGAGGCTTGGGGGATGTACAGATGACTGTTAGTAGTTTTTCTGGAGAGAAACCAGTAAAGATCCGTGGCAGGGGAAGAAGAAGAATACTCTCTGATCTGTCTTTGCACCATGTCGTCCTCTTTTTGAACCACTTGTAGTTAGATGCCCTGTAAGTAGTTTCTCTTCCATTCCCATTCCTTTGCCCACCCATTTCTTCTAAAGCCTCTATGATGCCAGGAGATAATAGGAAAAAGTATCTGCCAGATCTTTTTTACAGGACAATTACTGAATATCAGCATCAGCTTCAAGAAGAAAATGGAGCTACTCCAATTCATAGCAGCTGGGTATCTCACTCATGGTCTCCACTAAGTTTCATTCTCTGTTTTTGTCAATCAGATTGTATTTGCAATTATAAACAAAACGAGGCAGATTTTATTAGCATCAAGCAATTTTAATCTTTTCAGTAAACTGTGTAAATCAAGAATACAGAGGGTGAAATCAGGCATTACTATAGTGTACCAGTGCACCTTTAGACTGATCTATACAAACAAATGCAAACAAACAAAATCAGAAACATTGTTTTCAAAATAGGATTTTCTTCCCAAAGAGATTAGTTTCTGTATTGTCTTTAGACAAAATATAAGTACTCCCTTTTAATTACTAGGAGTGCCCTTTTTACCATACTGGAGCTCTGAGGCCTAGTGAGACACAAGGTACTTTAATACACGTAACGTTTGTCAGTTTTAATTAATGTGGGACTATGTGAGAAGTTACTACAAAAAATGGAAGCAAAAAGCATTTCCTTGTCATATATACTATTTTAATTTGTCCCTGTTCCTGAGATGGACTGGCAGCTAGCTGATGAAACAGCAGCTAATCCTACAGCTCGCAGTTTGCCCTACTGCAGTGAATCGGCACTGAATTTGGCCCACCTCTATGTACTTTTGATAGTTCAGTAATTACTACACAAGGTGTGTCTGCAGCTAGCCTGTGAGCAGAAATGAGGTGCAGGAGTTGCTGCAACCTCCAGGCAAGCTGTCCTGCCTTGGGCTCCCAGGAAATGTTGCTTCCCTTCCCTGCCTAGCCACAGACTCCTGGTCTGCTGGAAGGGAAGGCATGTAAGGTGAATCTCTCAAGAGCTCAGGTCTCTTTAATTACGTAAAGTAAAATGAATTTTTGAACAAGTTCTGTCTATTGTGCCTTGATTTTTGGTCATCATCCTTATTTGCAGAGAAATGACTAACTGAGAGTTGAGGGCTCCCTAGGGAAGTTAGTGCCAGGGTTTGGGACTGAGTATTTCTGGAAACTGGGTTCTTGTCTCTTGATTAGATACTACTGTGGTTGAGGTTCTCAAACTTAGTAAAGAAAATATCAACAATTCCTCCTCTGCCTTCAGCCCTCTTGTTTGTTTATGGTCAAAGCTCTCTAAACTGTTATTCAATGTATATATAGAGTGCTTTTCACAAGGAGGCCTTGATCTCTTTGAGACTCTGTAGATAGTACAACTAATAAGCACTAAACTACATTTGACAGAGTTTTGGGTTTTTTCATCTTTATGTCTTAGTAAACTGTAAGGTATGCCATTTCTGCTACTGTTCCAACAGAGATAAGTCTAACTTTCTGTGAAAGATCTGCGATGATGGAGACTCCACAGTCTTCCCCAGCAAGCTTGTCAACATATCTGAAGTGCACATGCTGGTATCTCTCTGCTGCAGTGTCATTACTTAGTCTTTGCTACTGCAAGCTAGGGAGACCTGACTCACTCATTTATTACTTGTAGGTAAAGTTTCTTGTGTCACTGATCATTCTTTATTATTTTCCTCTTGAGTCTTGAAATGCAGTGTCCAGAACTGAACTTATATGGCCAAGAGCTTATCAATACTGAGAAAAGTGTAGACATTATTTCATGTAAGGAGGGATGGAGTCCAGAGGAGGGCCACAAAGATGATCAGAGGGCTGGAGCACCTCTTCTATGAGGATAGGCTGAGACAGTTAGGGTTGTTCAGTCTGAGAAGAGAAGACTCCGGGGAGACCTTATAGCAGCTTTCCAGTACATAAAGGGGGCTTATAAGAAAGACAAGGAGAAACTCTTTAGTCGGGCCTGTTGTGATAGGACAAGGGGTAATGGTTTTAAAATAGAGGGAGGTAGATTCAGACTTGATGTAAGGAATATTTTTTTACAATGAGGATGGCAAAACACTGGAACAGATTACCCAGAGAGGTGGTAGATGCCCCATTTCTGGAAACATTCAAGGCCAGGTTGGACGGGGCTCTGAGCAACCTGATCTAGTTGCAGATGCCCCTGCTCCTTGCAGGGGGATTGGACTAGGTGACCTTTGAAGGTCCTTTCCAACCCAAACTATTCTATGATTCTATTTGTCTTATGGGGTATATAAGCCTGTCTACAATGTTCAAAAACTCAGAGGCAAGGAAGGTCATTAGATGAGATAATCATTATTTCCATCTTGGATTATGATGTTGCCATGGCATCTCTTCAGATTTAAATCTGGTATTGGACAAATGTGTATATGTATGTCCCCAGTCAGAACCTCATACCATCCAGGAGGCTCTGAATATTTCTAGAAAAGTCCCAGAATTTGCAGTCTCTAGTTGGGAAAAGATGAGGAGCATGAGAAGGATGTGGCATTCACCTAGAGTTGTGGAAATCTGTGTCTACCCCTTTGGGTCTTAATATCATTTCCCTTATCAAAGTTTGAAATTGAATGCTTGCACAACAGTACATCTTGTTTTGATAGCTAGGTAGTAAATCAGAGCAAGGAGCTACTAAAGTGTAAGTGACAGCCTGTAATTGCACCGCGCTGCGTGGACCTACAGTATTTTCCACGCATACAGTATGATACCTCCTTGACTCCCTAAGATTCCAGAAAGTGAGAAAAGCCTGTTTAGGACTGCCTTTTCAAAGCCAGTGAAAACAAAGTAAAAATAACAGGGATTTTAATCAACCCCTGCCAGTTGGCCAAAATGACTGGGCACGTTTTGCTTAGGTCAAAATTTTACTGGAACCTGTCAGTGAGTGAGAAGTTCATTTGCAATGTAACTATGCCAATAAATAGCCAAAACATAACACTTGGAAAACTCAGTAGACGGACAGCTCTCCCATTTGTCAGCAGCTACTTTTCCAATGCACTGAGAACTGTGGGTGGTGCTGGGGGGGGGGTTGTGGGAAGGTTTCAGGACGGGTGGTTGATCAGAATAGTTTTAGTATGATGAGGACTGTCTTTTAGCTAATCAGTTGTATGAGTGGAATTTTATCTCTACTGGGAGGTGAGCTCATTTTTCTTTATTGACCTCAAATCCATGTTTAGAAAAAAAATCAAAGTAGAATGCATTTTTCTTCTTGATGGCTTATTCTTGCAAAACACAACTGCTTCTTACCACCCAGTGTCTCCTGAAAATTAGCTGTGTTTTGATTTCAGTCTGTTTTGTACTTTTTTGAAAGAAAACAAAATGCAGGTCCTCAGATTAGCTCTTTGTATTTCTGGCTGATTTTCAGTGATGGATTTTAGACCATCTCACAGCCCATAAAAATCTTATCAAAGTACTCCAGCCACCTTCTTCTCATTTTTTTCTTTATTCCTCTCTTCTAAGACCAGATTATAGAGTAGAAGGAAGTCAGGGTGTTTTAATCACTCTAAGGTTCACCAAAACCCAGCTGTCCGTCCATGCTGCCAGGTAAGGAATCTCCCAAGTCTATATAGTGCTTTCCTACTCTACTTTCACTGCCAGTTTGTTTTTCTTTTTCTCCTTGGCTGTCCCCATGCCAGCTCCACCCTCCTCTTTAAGCTGGTGCTTTTCTCTCCAGGAATGTGCACTTGATGAACCTGTAGATGCTCTTCTTGCCAAGTGGCTATTTGACAAAGAGATTTCAAGAGGGTGTGGGAGTGGACGGTGAAAGAGACAGAAGGAGGAAGGTTGTGGATATGATTTGTCTAGGAACCTAGACCAGATGGCTGGGACTAAGGCCAGAAGAGGAGATGAGCATCAGGGAGTAGGAGGGAAGAGTGAGCTGGGCAGTAGAGGAAAGTGGTCGAAACACAGCAAGGCTCAGGGTTACACCAGGGGAAGATAACTTAAGTCCATTCTGTGTAAATGTTTACATGATGGACATGATCCTCAATAAGTTGTCGTGGAGAAGTTGATGTGTTTGTGGTCCTCTCCCTATTGTAATGAAGTTACTGGGAACTGAGGGAGTTGGGGTATTGTCAGTGTAATGTGCGGTTTGTCTGAGGGCCAGGTGAGGCTGTGAGGTATAACAGTGCCCAGCTCACTCACTGTGGGCAGCCACCATGCTGTTTAAATAGACATCTCAGTGCCATTGCAGCCTCTCTTGCCTTGGGCTGAGCACCCAGCCCTCTCTCGGTGGTGTCAGAGAGGGAATGAAGTGGCCTTTCCTGTCACATTGCTTCAGAGGACGAGGCGGAGGAGTTGAGGCAAAGAGGCATGAGGGCTATTTAATCATATCTTGAGTCTGGCCGGTCAGCAGCAAATGGCCTTTGCTTCTTACGTACTTGATTAAAAGATGTTTCTGCTAAGCTAAAATGAATCTGGTTCCCAAATCAACTTTTGGAAGATTTTCAGCAAATGGCTTAAAAATGCAGTGAGGACTTAGAGATTTAAATATTATTTTAGGAAATAAACTGAATCACAGTGTTCCAAAGCCATTCTAGGAATGGATTTTTTAAGGCTTCCTGGGTGACAGAGAGAGGAACGGCAGTGTGCAGTGGCATCCAGGGCTCTCTTCCTCCATTTTCCCAGGGTGCAGGAAGGCTGCCGGTGCTGGATGGACTGAGGATGGAAATGCATGCTTCTGTGAGATGGAAAAAATGACTCATCCATCCTCCTCCTTAAATACTGCCTGGGAAGGACAGCCCAGACTGGATTTCTGTGCCTGTCCTTTGCTATAGAGACATTTATGTAAAGGAAGTGTGGCTGGAGGAAAAGGGAGAAGAAGAGCCGGGTCCTGGTCTCTGTTGATCAAGAAGCATCTGTATTAGCCAAGGGTGAGCCCGACAGCTTGCCTCACGGAAAGGCTGCCTATCCTAGGGAAATTCCTTACGCAAGTGTTTGCAAACTTCTCCTTTCTGAGCTGGGCACCTATAACTCTCCCAGCTGTCACACTAGAGGGTCTGCTCCAGGCCGATCTCAGACTTTGAGATCAGACATAAAAGTGATGAGGAGAAGGATTTCTTAAGAATGTAACTGAATAGAAGCCATTATATTTTGTCGATGTTTCAGATAGAACTAATACATACTGGAAGCACCAATAAAATGAGGAAATTCAAATCTAATGACAGTATCACTCTGTACAGATTTTACTCCGAAGGTTTGAATTTAATTTTCTTTTTTAATTAGACAATTGTTAGCAAGAGGCTCAAACTTGCAATTAAATTTAAGTTTGTAGAAATATTCATTACAAAGAAATGCTAAACCTCTTGAACTTAGACACATTAAGATAATAATCCAGTTTGTTCTAAAAGAGTATAATGAAGAAATTCAGTGAGTGCGAATTACATAAAGTCTTTCATTGGTGTTGAAGGACATGATCTATAAATTAGGAGATTGAGAGTAAACAGGAAATTCCACAGAACAATTTCAGGATAAAGAAACTATAGCAGCAGATGGAAAGATGCTTCTGCTGGAAGATTTAAGAAGTTGGTTTTGATACCATCTACCTTTTTTAATAGAAACAACCACGCCGTGCTTTAGTTGTGAATTTCAGCTGTGCATTAGCAAAGCAAGCCTAGCACCAGCAAGAGCAAAACACTGCACAGTTCTTGTCAAAAGTTCTTATTCTCATATACAAGTCACATTTTTTCCCCCTATGTTTTTAGTCACATTGGCAACTTCGTAGGCATGATATATCCCAAAAGCCCCCTAAATAACATAACATATGGACAAGCATGCTTGAGTATGTTTGTTTTTTCCTTAGGACTAGAGCAAGATAACAGATAAATGGAAACTTCTTTTTGCGATTAAAAATAATTGAAGCCTAATGTATCTTCTATTATGTAAAATAAATGGGGATCTATTTTCTACTCATTTTAGTTATATGGATCAGGCCTTAGAAATAACTCCTGGTAGTAATTAATCACAAACAGATAAGTCTTTTTATTTCACCAGCTTTTCAGGCAATCTCATAAGATTCAAGATTCTACCAGCCTGCTTTCTCAAGGATATTTCCAGAGATGTATTCAAATTCCTACTTGTTCATGTCCACAAGTTATTATTTTCACAGCAACTACTTTGTAAAACAAACAAAGAAAAAGCACAAAAAAACAACAGAAGAGAGACTAATTAGCAAATAGTTTGAATGCTTGAGATAAGGAATCATAATAGCTAGTAGGAAAGAAGAAACCTCACGTTTAAGATAATAATGTCCAAACATACTTCCTTTTGGCACATGTCATTATGTGCAGACAAAGAAACAGGAAAAGATTTTTTTTTTTTTAGTTCCCTGTGTCAGAAGCATACACTGATGGAGAACTCAGCCCTAAAAGTACATTACCCTTACTAAAGAGAAGAAAAAAAAAGCAGCCTTGGTTTTCTGCGAAGCACTGGGTTACAGCTGGAGCAATGTAACTCTGAAAAGGATGCTTTGGTGGGTCGGGTTCTGGTTTTCATCTCTGTGCTGGCTTGGCTCAGTATTACTGATGTGCTCTACAAATGCCAATGGAGTATAAGCCAACTCATAGTTGATAAAGAAACATGGCCCTTTGCTATGCAGAGTATGAATTTGCAAGGCTGCTGCAGACATGGCAATAGACGGAAAAGCTGCTCAGTGTGGCCGACGTCGGGCTTCTCAGCTATTCTCAGATCTAAATATAGAAAGCTGCCTGTATCGCATTTCTCTCCATGGAGGTGGACCTCCAGAGAGTGGAGCTCAACAGGCGCACACTAAGGCAACTGTGAAAGAACTGTGGTTCCCCTCCTCCACATAAATGGACACCTGCATGCTCGGCATGAAGAGCTTTCCGTGTGCATGAGTGCGTGTTTGTGCGTGTGTATGTGTGCAAGACTGCCTACTTGTGCTTCCACTGAACAAATCACTCTTGCTATTAGTATGAGCTTACTGTGAAGAAAATGCATGCAAATAATTTTAGTGAAGTTTTCTGTGTAATTTGAAATAAACAAAAAGATGAACATGGACTCCTTTAATGAACAGTTCTAAATTAGTATGACAGACTGAGTTACAGCTACCCTGCTGTCATTATGATTCACACTGAAATTTGGTCCTAATCTGAAAAGAGGGCTTTACTTACTAAAGTGTGCAAATAATGAGAAAAAGATAGTTTTGCCACTGCAGAACATGCTGCCTGTTGAAGCAATAGAGACAGGGACTTGAAGAGAGATGTTATCCACTGATGCAGCTTAAGGGCTTTGCCAATGTTAAGAAGGAAAGCCATGTTGGAGCTGAGAATTAAACTACTCAAGTCTGGAGAGTGTTATTGTGGTATCTTAGCTATGAAATCATGGTAGTATTCTTAATTTCTGCTTACTGTTTCCATGTAACTGTTTGGTACCAGCTGTTTCATTAGAGTAGTATCTAAATTGAAGTGTAACTGCGGGTACACTTGGAGCTAGCCCTGCAGTGCTGGTGCCCGTACAAGCTCTGTTGCTCCGTCTTCATGTGCTTCATGCTCTTCCAATAGAGTATGGGGCAGAGGAAGGGGAAGAAGGAGGCAAGGAGCACCTGTCGCTCATCCTGATATACATTAAAGTAATGAGGGAGATAAACATCTGGATCCACGAGCTGGGAAGCTGTGCTGGGTCCTTCTCTTTAAATGTAGCCCAAACTGAAAAGGAGGAGCTGAATTCTGTCCTGCATGTGTGGACTTCTTCTCTTGAAGACCAACAGCAGTTGAGACTTCCCCACTCCCCTGTGAAAACTTCCATTCCGTGTGAAAAAAAAAATCTGATTTCTTGCCTCGTTGAGATGTGTTTTAAATAGCCTATCTGGATCGTTCTGCAGGGATGCTGACGCCACACTCTCAATAAAACTACGCGAGCAGTCCGGCTGTGATGCCACATTAATCTCAACAAGGATATTCTTCAAGCGCAGCTGAACATTAAACCTATCACAAGAGCTCATGTAGGAGGAGATGATTATGCAGTAGCAACTTTGTTTAACATTTCTTCACGTCTGTGGCTAACGACGAGTTCTTGAGTGCGCTAGACACTACTAGAAAAGGGAAGGATTTTGCAGGTCCTGGCACTGCATATTATATACCAGCAGAAAAAGCGAAGATTTATTTTTGCTTGCTGAATGAGAGAGAGAATGAAGTGCTGAGAGCTCTGTAAAGTTTCATATGCCTTAGACGCAAAGAGCCAGATGAATATTGTTGGAAAGAATGTGTTTATACAAGAATCATATTTATCTCAGAAGCTGGGGTCCTAACATTAGACAAGGCATGGGATGAAAAAGCTGAGCATGTAATAACTCAGCAAAATTCCTGCTTCTGCCATGTATCTGCGTAAGCTTCAATTACTTATTTTACTTATTTTCTTTATTTTTTTTCAGAACAACTTATATAAAACTTGTTTGCAATCAATATTTGCATATAGACTGAGAGAAAATAAAATATGTTCATTAAGAAAGCATTGTTTTCCAACTATGCTTAACTTTCCTGAGACAAACAATCACAAATGGTACTCTTTAAATGCATGCATTTGAGGCCTTAAAAAAATAATCACCCCGCTTTTGGACAAAGTGTCGGGCTCCATCTTAATCTTGCAGTACATTGCAGGTTGTTGATAGCGCAATCTGGATGGATTCTTCTCGGATCTCACAGTACATTCCCATGCTCTTTGACTTCATTGATTTAATGGTAAATGGCACATTCTTGGAATGCTTTCAGCGGAAGGATTCTATATAATATGGATAGGAATAAGCATGTGAAATAGTTTGTATTTTAAGCAGAGCTGTTATTCCCTCTTGTTACATCAGTGTGGTTTCTGTCATTCCCATGTTGTTCCTAAAGCTTGTTATTGTGAGAGGTTCTGAGCTGTGAGAAACCGGAGTTAAACTAGCTTTTACTCTAAACTGCTTTCTAAGAAAAAAAGGAGAGACATTGGAAATTTTCCCATTGCACATCTGTTAGATGTTAGACCCAAATTTGTTCCCAGTTCAGCTGCACTGGTCTAGTACTGGAGTGGTGTAATTGAACTCTGTGGAGTTAATCAGAGATGACAAGGCAATAGAGTTTATTTCAACATACTTACTGTTTTAAATAGCGGTGATGCCTGTGTACTGGAAGCTCAAATAATCTCAATTAAGAAAATCTTATAGTGAAAGGCAGAGGCATTATTAATCATAAATTTTAACATAAAGAAACTGTAAATGGCCAGAAGTTGACCCAGAAAGAACATTATTCTAGCTGAGCTTCATCGTCAGTCTCTCTTTGCAATGGGAACCTTTTCCGCATCCACTGCTGCAAGCCAGTGGATGTCCTATTCCAGTACTGTATTCCACTGTACCACCTTTTAATGCCCTTTCCTTTTTTACTAATTATTTCAGAAAGAAATACATCTAAATCTGAGTTCTAATTTGCGGTGTACACTTGCATTTCAGTTCACGTGAAGATTAGGGAAAAAAAAAGTTAAATGACAATAAAAGCCCATTTAACTAAGATGAGTGCGCAAGATGTTACTTCCTTCACTTTAATTATCAAAGCCATGTTAGTCAGAAGCTACACTGTTGGGAAAAGGTGAAAAGTAAGGAAAACTGAATTTTTGCTTAGTCCCCTTGTGGAAAACTGCAACAGAAGAAAGGGGAATTAAAGCTGCTCTGCATAAGCAGCTGAAGAGGTTCCCTTCAGCATGAGGAAATCTTAAGCTGGAATAAGGCCAGGAGAGCCAGCCTGGTGACATTGACTCCATTCACAGCATAGCAGGTGTAAAAGGCAGCAGACAGCAAGATCCAAACAGGCTGTCCTCCAGCATAAAAGCGAGGAGACTGCTCTTGGGTAGCGCGTGGCAGAACAAATGTAGCAGAGCCAATTTTGCTGACCTGAAATATTTTTGAGACTTGCAATACTTATTCCTAAGTAAGACAAAACTCAGATTTTTTTTTTTTAAAGGACTGAAATGGAAAACCACATTTAGAAGAAGAAATACAGACATGGCAATGTCATGGTGCTCTAGGCTTGAACCTGAGCTTCCCACGTTTCCTGCAAAAGCTGTAGCCATTCGCTAGCACAAGAATTGGCACCTTCTCTCATCTTGACCAAAACTCCCCTTTTGGAATTGGGAATTCTGTCCCATTTTCCCCCCTCAATGTCTTATAAACTGATCCATTCAAAGATCAGATTGGGGTTTTCTGATAAGAAAACATTCAGCACAGTAATCTTGGTTTTAAGGCTGCTTAAGTCCAGCTCTGAAGTCTCTTTGGACTGCCCTCAGAATGGGTGGCTTGTGTGGCTTTATCTTCCCAGCTTTGCTTAACCCTGCTGATCTAGAAAATCTGCCAGTATGCAAGTGGCTGAGATTGTGCTTTGCTTTGATTGTTCATGGCAAGAAGAGTGATAAGCTCTTATATGGTCTACTTGGGATCTGTAGGACTAGTAGCACTTAATTGTACAGATTTTTTAGTATTCGTGTCCAGCCTTCAAACACAGTGCTTCATGACCAGGACTAACTGCAGCTTGTTCATTGCTTTACCATCCATGGGCATAACATTTCGCTCAGACTAGTGCTGCAGAGAGCACACTGTATTCCTGTTAATATTACATGACAGCTTGAGATTTTTTGGAAACTTCCTCTCTCAGACTGTTTATCCATCCACATTGATATTTGTCTAGAGATATGTTTTACAGTCTATTTACTTGCAAATGTGACAGAAAATTGTGTACCAATAAAATGTGAATAAAAATATTTAGTATGTGTGTTTCAGTTGCCAGTAATTTTTTTGCTTCATAATTTTTAAAATGGAAAAAATAAATAATACTGCAAAAATTAACATATTTCAAGGGTAAAAGGTATGTCATTTACTAGGGTATATTCAGTTTATTCTGGCTACCCCCGTAATCAAAATAAACTGTCAGAAAACTCTTATTTTCTCCATTCAAATCAGTAGAGTGCACCATTTGGACCTCATTTCCAGAGTCTTTTCTCACGGGAATTTCCCACTCATGTCATGGAGAGTCTGTCTGAGCAACAACTGAAAGATCAGGCAAAACCGCAATGCTTGTTGCAGGCATCTGATTATAATTACTAGTAGAAGTTCTAATCCTTGTTTCCTCAGCTATAGCTCCAAACATTTAACTAATAGCACCACATACAAACATTATGATGGTTATTTTGGTGGGTTTAGGTACTGGACAGCACAGACAAATTTTGGAGCAAGTTAGTGAGGGTGAGTCAAAACCTCCTTGCCGTGACTGCAGCTTGTAAGGGATTTTGTAGTAGGCAGAACAGAGCATGTGAAAAGAGATGGAAAATTATCTGAACTAATCAAACCAACTTATCATGAATGAATAGTCTTTCTGTGGAGATAATGAGGAGGGAGTAGACTGGAATGGTGTAGGAGAACTTAAACAAGGAGCTCTGTATTTCATGCTTGGGATAGTAAATGGCCTTGGGACATTCATTTTTCATAGTATTTATGCTCGTTTTTGGTGTTGTGGTCTTCATGCAGGGGATTAAAATGAGTCTCTCCAATTGTTATGTAAATTTTACATGACTTTGTAAAGAAAACTGAGTACTGCACACAAGATGTTCTTTTTTTGATGTTTGTAGAGCCTATTGTAGATAATAGCATGGAGATACAAAGCCATCTTTACTCAAGGAAGGTGGGCAGCGCAGACCAGAACTGTAGGGTTACAAGCACTGGGTACTACCCCATTCCTCTCAGTCCACATAAAGACCAGTGGAAGAAAGATCTGGCAGTGTAGGGTAGTGTCAGAGAGTCCCTTAGGAAAGGCAGATCAACAGCCCCTATGGAGGAAGATCTCCTGTGCTCACCCCTTCCAAAAGGAAATCCATTCAGAAGAAGGTGGTACAGAGATGGCTGTGTTGTATGCCTTGTTTCTGTCTCCCATAAAAGGCTGAAGAAACGTTCCTGGCAGATGGTGTGAGAAGCAGGTAACAGTTTGGGACAACTTTGAGCAGTCTTGTTAAATAGGCACCACTAAAAATCAGTGATCTCTTTTTGAGAGTTCAACCCTCCCGTTGGGTTCCCATGGTCCTTGGGAAGGCCAGCAAGGAAAGCAGCTACTCTAGAGGAGCAATTTAAAAAGAGGAAGTTTTAAGTACTTGAAATGGCTTCACAGATTTTTCCCATGCACCTTTGACACCTCTCAACCATTACTTGCAAAAAAAAAAAACCAAAAAAAAAACCTGTGGCTATATTTGGAGTGAGACTTTGACAATCATATCATCTGATCTCTGTAATACAGTATTAAGGTTGGTTGGTTGAAAAAATAAGCGTATTTTGAGCCATATCTTGAAGGTCATGAAATGCCCATTTTTCAAGTCCACTTAATTCATTCAGGGCCTTCTTGTGTACTTATGAACTGTAGATGTGGATAGCCAGCTTTGCCATGAGGACATGCTGGAGTCATTCTCAGATTTCTTTGACTTGTGTCCACTTAAAATGACATGCAAGGTGCCATTTGGATAGTCGTGTCTGCCTAGAGCATCGCACTTTAGTCCCCACTGTCTAATGCACCTGATGTGGAACAAGGTGTATTGTTTACAGCTACAATCTAGTCTTTTCAATAATGTTTTTAAGTAATTTCCCAAACTTTAAGATCAACTGTGTCATCAGGTTTTTTTTTAAATCTGGAACTGATACTGATATTGATACTTTTTACTAAACATGTAAATGTTCCATTACATTTAGAAAAATAAGTGATTAATAATGTAAAAGCATTTTAAATGGATACTTATATATTTTCTATTTAATCTCAGAGATTTAATTGATTTTTTTTTTAACGACACATGTTTGGGATGGTGCAAGAAGTCCCACTGCTGTGTGGCTTCAGTTGTTTTCAATTTCTAGATGTTTTTTTAATTATAAGGGTGAAAACATGCTCTATGCTTCATGAAAAGAAGCACATGACTGAACAAGGCTTAAATTAAGTCACAGTCTGGCTTTTCATGTTTACATTTTTGTCACTGTATATTATTATCCCAAAGCATATCTTTTGCATTTCTTCTATGAAGTTAATAGCTGCACAAAAACTGTCCTCTGAAATGTTCTTCCAAGCCTCTTTCTTAGTTTTCTCCATAAATAAAAGAAATCCTGTTTATCTCTGCATTGAAGGATTGCTGCTGTTGCTGAAGCAGTCTAATAAAAATAATTAGCAAATATCAAACTGATCTAAATTCACCTCAGTGCAGAAGGGCTTGTCTGAGACCTGTAGCTCTCTTGAGGTGAGACAGGGATGGTGATACCCACCCGGGTTTCTGGAAGAGGTGGAAGAGGGCTCCCTGTGGGCTGCAGAGAGGCCAGCATGAGGGAGGTGTGGGGCATTGACTGGAGGGAAAGGTTCTCCTCAACGGCTGCTTCCCATCTTCAGTTCACTGCACAGAAGTGATACTGCCCTTAGCTGAGTGCAGACCAGTCTCAAGCCAGCATCTGCATCTGCATGAACTTATTTGCTGAGGAATGAGAAGGCTGTGGTTTTGCTTGTTTATCCTGCAATCAATCCTTAATATCAGGGAAACATTAAGGTAAATTTTGTAGTAATTTGTTTTTTAATAAATAGTTACAATTTAGCTACTGTTTCGCTACTGTCTAGAGAGACTGTAGAAAAAAAAAAAAAGCAAAAACAAAGCAAAAAGGCTATTTATCCTTAATTTTGTTTCCAGTAGGTTCCCTATCCTGTGAACACTCCACCAGAAGTCTGTATTTTTCGATAGCTGAAGCAGGATTCAAAGGCAGCATTGTCATTGTGTGAGATGGAGGTGTGCACTTAAACAGCATCGTGTTCTGCCATCAAGTCTGTCACTGTCAGTTTTCTTCTCAAGGGTTTATGTGTAGCTTCACATACGTCCCAACCGCCCTCCACCTCTGACATATCATTTCTAACATCTCTAAATAGGATTAATGGCTGACACGTGACTGCCAAGGCTTTAGAAATGCTGGTGTCCCTTGGAATGACTTCACAGAGCATGAATTGCCTGATTCATGATTGCATGAATCTTGCCCCTATTTGTTGTTTTTTTTTTCCTAAAGCAACTTCTGATTCCTTAATATTACTAAGTTACTCATCTGTAGTGAATGAAGTGATCCCTTCATAGTGTCAAGGTAGGATTTAGTGTCCATTTCTCTTTCTAAGTTGAAAGCTGTATTTCTTAAAAACATACCAATTAATACCTGTAGCTTATATATGAAGGAAAGTAATGCATATGCTTTGCCAATACCACGGACTGGAAAAGACTCAAAAGAAGCAGTTATTTGAACAGCCAAACAGTAATAGCATTTGAAGGCAGGAATCACTGATCCTAGCTTGTGGGCGTCCCTGCCTTCCCCTGCTGTTCCTCCAGGGTCTTCCTCACCCTTCCTATGACTTTCCCTGCCATTTCCTACATTGATCCAACTACTTTCAGCTGTTTATTTTTTACTTTAAACTACTTATTTCTACTGTTTATGTTGTCAGCAGCGGTCTAGGGCAGCAGTGTTCTCAGTGCGATGGAGAATATTGCGCCCTGTCATCAATTAGCTGTTTTCTCAAATCATCACAGATTGCTACTGTGAAGGATTAGATATTCAGTTGGGTAATGAGGTCACCAGTTCTCTAAGATATGACTTGAATGAAGTAGCAAGTTACTTATATAAACAGTGGAAAAGCAGTCTACTAAGTCCAATCTGTTGTTACATCTTGAAATGTATTTCCAGCTATTTTCCTTAACATTTCTCCTGTATTTTGAAAATACAGGAGAATACATTTTTTTTTCCCCAAATTTTCTGCATACTAAGACCTGAAGTTGTTGGGGAAATTTCAGTTTAGGAGGGACTTCTGCAGAAATTTTATAACTACTTTGCAAAAAATAAATAAAAGTATTTGAATTTCTGTGATAATTTGAAATCTATGACATCTGTATCTCAGTGTCTACACAGGCCTTTATAAATAACCAAAATTAATTGGGAGATTATAATAAACCATATTTCTCTTCAAAATAAAATAGTTTTATTGAATGCTGAAAGGAAATAGCTTTGATTTTTTTTTGTCTATCCACAATCTGTCGTAGTTAATAATGCAAATGCTTTCTCTATGATGCTTCATTAAAATTCTCCCTGACTTGCGTAATCCCCATGGGATTGCTAAACTGTACTCTTTTAGAATTAGTTTCATCTTCTCACTAGATAGATAAAATCATCAAGAGTTGTAAAGTCCAAAAAGAATATGCAAATAGGCAGATTTCTGGTTTTCTTCATTGCACTTGGGTTAATATTTCTGGAATTAATGTTGCGTTAACCAAACCAACATAACTAGAAATAAGTTTTCATTGATTCTTGAGACAGTGCCTGCTCCTGCAAACTTATCTCCTGAAAATTCTTTCAGCCTTATTAAGGCAAATCCATTTATATTCTTCTTTTCATATATCTGTCTGTTCCAAGGTCTGATGGGGGTTTCTTGGTTTTTTGGAGGTGTCAGGGGAAGTAGGAAGAGAAGTATGGCACTAACTCAAAAATATTCAGAGGAAGCTGAATATCACTATCATCTTTTCTTCAAATCTTTCCTTTTAGATGTACGTTCTTCAGTTATTTCTCATGACAAAAAGTAATAAAATATCAGTTGGTGTTCAGAAGAAAAAGAAAATACATTTCTCAGGAGTGCTTGGATGCCAACTAGTAACTTAACAGCAGAAACTTTTGCACTCTAGTTCAGAACTACAAGGTCTGCATAAAGCTGTAAAGTCAGTAGAGTAACAGGTCTGGTAGGGTTTTAGCTGAGATTATTAAAGCGTTGCAGAGCCAGAAGCCTGATTTCTTCTAAATTTTGCACCTACCTAAACTGTAAAGATATGGGAGACCTCAAATGGACACAAATATGTCTACAAGAAGCACGCAGCTGTTGTATCCAAAGGTAGATAGCTATAAACTTGCATCTTGGCTTTTGTTAATAATGCTGACTTTACCTCAATAGTTTGTAGTAATTATCCATGTTTAACAGTAAGGAACTATACTGCCTTGTGTCAGTGACTCCTTCTCATCTGTTTTAAAGAAACTAGAGTGGTTTAAGGCTTGTGTTACACATAGAATCATAGAATGGTTTGGGTTGGAAGGGACCTTCAAAGGTCGTCTAGTCCAACCCCCCTGCAAGAAGCAGGGACATCTTCGACTAGATCAGGTTGCTCAGAGCCCTGTCCAACCTGGCCTTGAATGTTTCCAGGGATGGGGAATCTACCACCTCTCTGGGCAACCTGTTCCAGTGTTTTACTACCCTCATTGTAAAAATCTTTTTCATAATATCTAATCTGAATCTACCTCCCTCTATTTTAAAACCATTACCCCACATCCTATTGCAACAGACCCTGCTGAAGAGTTTCTCCCCATCTTTCCTGTAGGCCCCCTTGAGGTCCTGGAAGACCGCTATAAGGTCTTTCCTAAGCCTTCTCTTCTTCAGGCTGAACAGCCCCAACTCTCTCAGCCTGTCCTCATAGCAGAGGTGCTCCATCCCTCTGATCATCTTTGTGACCCTCCTCTGGACCCTCTCCAACTGTTCCATGTCCTTCTTATGTTGGGGGCTCCAGAGCTGGATGCAATGTTAGTTACACAGATCTGAAGACAGCAAACCAAAAGGAGAATAAATACGCAGACATAGAAAAATTCCACATACATCATGGAGAGGAAAAAATCTAAGCAGCATACATGGTGAACAGCTAAACTGCAGGATCTTGAGGACGATTTTGAACATCAAGTGTATTGCCATGTTCACTGAATCACAGAATAGTTGAAGTTGAAAGGGACCTCTTAAGATTATCTAGTCCAACCCTCTCTGCTCAAGCAGAGTCAACTCGAGTAGGTAATATTTGATTAGTCTTGGTTATTGTCCAGGTAATTCGAGTGTTACCAGTCTCTAGGATGTAATGACTCATTTCGCTATTTACATTATTACAGTCTCTATTCAGCACTGTAGCACTCAATAACACTATTGCTCAGAGTTTGTTTGCCTTCATATAGCAATGCCTCTTGACAAAAAAAAAAAAAAGCAATTAAAAATATAGACATTAGCTTGCATAGCAGAGCTTGCATTGGCTCTTTTCAGAAGCTATGTAAAAGCCACAAGCTTTCCCAGTTGCAGAAGAGTTAAGAAAGTTGAAACATTTTTTTCATAGAGAAAGGGAAGTGAGAAGTCAAAAACTCAGAGGAGCTCTGAGTTCAATGCACACATGAAGTGCATTTGTTCCTGTCTCTGTCAAAAATGCGGAAGACTGACGCTCCCTGTGGCAGTTGAGGTCATTTCAGGTACCTGGAGTATCCAGGACCTATAAATCTAGAATACAGATGTTCCAGCATTAGTTAGTTTTTTTGGAAAGGAGGAGTAGCTTCAAACTTCTCTCTTGCTTCCTTTCATCCTTGCCTGTAGCAGACAAGGTAAAGCAGGAGAGGCTTCCTACCAGAGTTTCGGGGTCATGGTTAACCTGTGAACTGCACTGTTCTGCCCTTTCGTCACCAGCAATTCAAATTTCCCTGTCAATAAATGCAGCCTCTCCCATGAGGCTGATGGAAGCATCTCTGCAAGTACACAATCATAAGCTGATGAAGACAGCACAGCACTGGTTTCTTTGACACAACTTATACTGCAAGCAAACCATATTTTAGACGAGAAAACACTAATTTAACAAAACTTAGAGGCACTCCAGAATCAGGAGGTGCTCTCCTGAAGGTGCTCTCCTCAAGCTGAAGCCTGAAACTGGTCCCTAGTGATAAGATCCAGATGTGTAGTCCCAACACATTTTTTAGCAGTCTCTGTGGTATTCCCATAGAACACAAAGGCTCCTTCTGCTGTTTCTCCTTGTCTGGAAGGCTTCTCTTTTACTCCACATTACCTGCATTTACTATCAGTTGGAGAACAACCTTCATTTTCTCCAGGGCCTATCAAACTAATGACATGTCCTTCAAGTAAAGCAGCTTGCCATTACGGTTTAATAGTACCCTTTGCTCCCTCAGTATCTGCAGAATGAAAAGGATTAAAGGATCAAGCAGAATGGTTTGCGCTGATTCTCATCTCGATCCTCTGCTGATCCTCTCTGATTACTGTGTAATCCACACTGCCTACAATAAATGGTTAAAAATTTCCAGTAGCTTTTGAAATCAGCATTTGAGATGATAAAGAGGTTTTCTCTTTGAACAGCTGTGGAACTGTCTGCTGCTGATGTTCTCCAGAACATTCTTTCCCATGAGTGATGAGATTTTGGAATCTGATGAAGATGTGTGGGCACTCTTGGCCCCCATTATTGCTACCTCAAACCAAGTATAACAGAAAAACTAGATATTTTGTAATGGATCTGGAGAACTACACCTTCCTGTTCAAGTTTGTACTCCACTCGTGACCCTCTTCAGGACTGATATCACAAGTTACATTCAACAGAGAGAGTATTTTTTTCAGGTTAATGATATAGAACTATTTCCTTCAGGATTGAAAGGTAAGTATTTTTATTCTCCTTCTTCCTGATTTCAAGGACAAAAAAAAAAGAAAGACTTGTGAGACTCATAGAGGCTTCTCCAAGTAATTGGTTGCTATAATAATTTCCCCAGATCATTTTATTTCCCTGGATCATTCAGCTTGATCTAGTACTCAGCTTGATCTATCTAGTACTGTCAACTTACAAAAACCTGTTAATCTCTGCATACAAAAGACATGAAAATTATATTATATGAAAGACAACTGTTGACAGTTTTCAGTATTTCCATTTACTACCTGAAGGTGGCAAGACTTCTCATAGATTACTTAGGCTATTGTTGCTTTTAGAGACAAACCCAACATGAAGCCAGGCTCAGTTTAAAGACCATCAAAGTGATTGCATTAGAATATTTGTGATGTTAACAAGCCACATCCCTTGGAAGACATAAGGGCTCACTTAGCTTCACTGTAAGCTGACTCAACAGCAGGCTACAGCAGAGTCCCGGTTGCTGCAATTTGTAGAGCATCTGCATTGATGCTAACATCAAGATTAGGAAATCGTATAGAGAAAACAACTGTGCAGACGCCATTCAGATGATCTCACGGCACCCCACTGCTCTTGAGACCCATCTGTCCAGAAGCGTTGGGAGAAAAAAAGATGTCTTTCATTCTGCATCAACAATGATTCTTCATAGTGGCGCACATCTGCCTTAAAGCCCCCCGTCCTTCCTGGCGGTTCAGAGCCAATCATCTGGCCTTGCTGAGAACTCGGAGACTGGCCCAAACTGTAAATTCCCATGACCGTAGTGTGAGGGTGTCTAAGGCCTGCACCGAGTCCCTGGTACATGCTGCTGGACAGTGTGTTCTGGGCTCCCATGTGGAGAGGATATCTCAGCACACAACTTACTAAAAAAGTCACAGCCTCTGTAGGAGAATTAAATTCTTTCTATGGTTAAAACAGCCAGTAGTCACTTTTATTTGCATGATCAAGTCAGTTTTGATAGCTGTTCCCACCACAAAAAAAAATTGTTATGCTTTTGTTTAAACAGAAGAGGAGTACAGAATGGAAAAATTGGCATATGATAGACTGAACTCCTGCAGGGGTTTTAATTTTCACATACTCTTAAACTCTTGGAGCCTAATGAGCTTAGCATTTTGGCCAGTTGCACAATTTGGAAATTTCAACAGTGAATGGTTTTTGGACAGAAAAAAAAATGTTCTCACAAATATGAAAAGTGAACAGATGTTACTATTGGTGCTTCCAACGCCTACTGACAGAAAACATCTGCGTTGAACTTCCTGAATTTTAAGATCTTGAGAACACTCCCACACACCACTGAAAGCCATTTGAAAGCAATTGGGCTGGCAGATCGGCTTTCGGGTCTATGACTGAATGTTCTAACGCGAGCAGGTGCTGGTTGTTGTCTTGCCTTGAGGAGCCCAGCTAGCCAAGCAGCAACCTTACAGCTATCCAACCCACTGTGTTATGCAAGTGTGAACTGTGATTTTTAAAAAGGCATGAAAAGCAATTGCTCTTAATAGTATGATGGCAATACAGTGAATGAAGTGAATGGAAAGAATGAAAAAAAAATATAAGATTTTGGTGTAGCTACTAGCAGATTAGGAGGATTGCACTGCATTGTGTGGTGCCCTGGAAAGTGTCTGGCTTTTAAAATCCTGTCAAAATCCATGCTGAACGAACAGAATTGTGTTCTGTTTTGAAAACATACTCCTTGAGCTAAAAACGTGTGAGGCATTTGCCATCCCTCAAAATGCTCAGTCAAACATTTAATAGGTACCATGACCAAAATCAGCCCTTTTACATAAGCATGATGCAGCAACTGTCACGAAGTAACTGGGAGTTCCCTGCTTCTTCCTGCTCCACACCCATCATCTTAATGTTTGTCTGGCTGTAAGAGCAAATTTGGCAAGGTGATTTTCCTCTCTGGTGAATTTTTGGTTGGCTATCCAACTAACCTGCTCCAATTAATTAAATGGTAATTAATGTTTTGCAACAATAAGTCAATGTCAGTTTAGTGTTCTGTAAAATATCATTAGCTCATGATCTCAGTTTTAAGTTGACTCGGAGTAACATCTCTAAGTTATTTTAGTTAACTCTTTCTTGAAGACAGTATTTAGTTGGAACTCAGAGGGACAATATTTACATACCAACAGAAGTCATTTTTTTGTGTCTTAGGTTGGTACTCTCAGTTTACCCAACATAAAATGAGTTGATCCGTTAATCGGACTTCCACTCTCACACTAACCCAAAGCATCTGTCTGGGTTGCACAGAGCCAGGCCAGCCCCAGCTCTGCAGGTTTCTGAGACCTGAAGATTTCCCCATGATCCCCTTATGTCCTGCCAGAGCCCATACCAGAATTTTAGCAGACCCCAATGTGGGCAGAAATTTTGTTATGCCCTGAATAAAGATGATTGATAGAAACTAAGCTAAGAGGCTATATAGAAGTGCCGGTAAGAAACACGTATCTGAGTAGCCAAAAAGGAAGCAAGGTAGGGGCGAGATGATAGCTTGGAATAAATGAGTATGCATTTGAGCACACAACATTATCATCTGATGACTTTTTTGTGCTGAAACACTTCGAACTTCCACAACCATTCTATGATTCTATGAAAATCCTACTGTTTTGCACCACCAGTAGCAACGGTTCTGGCATATACTGCCTCCCAGGTTTAGTAAATTCATTGCATTTATATCCAGCTCCTTTTTCATGCAGCCTGATTTTCATACTCAGGTTTATTTGAGTCTTAATCCTGACTGCTAAATCCACAATTCCAGAACTTGATCTTTTGAGGTATTGCATTCTTGCACAGTTTATAAAGCAGCCATGTGGAAGTCAACATTTGAGCTAGGGACTTAAGTTCCTTTTATAGACAGTTATGAAAAATGGGCATATTCAGGGTGCATTTGTTTGACCTAGCCATGAGATGTCATCCTCACCTTAGGAGAGCTTTGGATGACTACACAGCATGTAGATAAATGACTCCATCTGTTCAATAAATACAACCCTTAAAAATATGTGGTGGCTTTCAAGTTATTACAAGTCCTATCAAATAATTCAGAAGAGCATGCTCACCAGATAGTGTATTTGCTACTGTATGCCTTAATTCTGATTCCAAACTTTCAAGCCAGTAAATTATCAAGAAATAAACCCAGATGTGACTTTATAGCCTGCAAACCACTATTCCACCTTTAGCATGTGCATACACACTGACCCTACCACAGCTCCCTTCTCAGTGGCAGTGGGGTACAATACCTCGTATTTACCACACAGTAAAAACGTGAATAGAATCATAGAATACTTTGGATTGGAAGAGACCTTTAAAGGTCATCTAGTCCAACCCCCCTGCAAGGAGCAGGGGCATCTCCAACTCAATCAGGTTGCTCAGAGCCCCGTCCAACCTGGCCTTGAATGTTTCCAGAAATGGGGCATCCACCACCTCTCTGGGCAACCTGTTCCAGTGTTCCACCACACTCATTGTGAAAATTTTTTTCCTAGTATCTAATCTAAATCTACCTCCCTCTATTTTGAAAACATTACCCCTCGTCCTATTGCAACAGACCCTACTGAAGAGTTTTTCCCCGTCTTTCCTGTAGGCTCCCTTTAGGTATTGGAAGGCCGCGATGAGGTCTCCCTGGAGCCTTCTCTTCTCCAGGCTGAACAGCCCCAACTCTCACAGCCTGTCCTTATAGGAGAGTGCAGGCAGGCTCCACAGACATCTGATGTGTTACAAATTCAAACCCTAGCTCACTTACCACCTCATCATTTGTGTGTGCAGCTGTACTTCAGCAGAGATGCTGCTTTGACCTTTCAGAGCTATCACCTTACTGAGTCTGCAAACAAAGCCACCCTCCCCCTCTGCCCGCCACTTCCTTCCCACATCTTCTCCTCCTTCCTCTTCTCCTTTCCTTTATGCAATAAACTTTTGAAGACTTAGCATGGAAATCCTCAGGAGATTTTGTCTAGACTTGCCCTTTCTGATGTTTATCTTTGAGAGAGCATTGCCATGGTCCCAGTATCGGTCTTTCTACAGCAGCTCTGCAAAGCACAGAAAGCATTTCTGACGTATACCCCTATGTATTTTGTGACATGAAGAAACTTTTAAGTGGTTCTTTTTAGTGCTTGACCTACATTCCAGCGTATATTTTCTTTTACGCATGTTTTATCTTCTTGGGTGACATAGCAACTTTCTGGAAGATCACAAATTAGAACAAACCGTGGGAACAGAAAACAGTACAAAATTATTTCATTTACTGACTACAGAAAAGGGCTGTGGCTTCTGGTAAAGAAAACCCTTTCATAGTTCTTTTTTTTAAATGAAGATTTAATGTTTATTCCTTCCTCAATTAAAAAAAAACAAAAAAAAAAAAAACCCCTTCTGCAAGCTGAGTCATTGCTCTGGAATTAATGTTAATGTCATTTGGTCGCCACTGTCCTGAGAGAAAATGTCGCATGTCCAGACAATGTAGTTGAAAGAGCAGCAAATTGTTACCATGCCACTAGGCTGAACTAGCCTCATTTTTTAGTTATTTTTAACTTAAAGTAAATTTTATAATTTTTTGTTTACTTTTTGTTATAAATAAATAAAAAAAAGCTTTTTAACATATGAGAATGAAAGTTTTTTTTCTGAGAAAACAAGCTGGAATGTGAAACTCAGCTAAATATCTGAAGTAAAGAACAATAAATTAAAAATAGAAATAACCATTAGCGATGTACTTTTTTTTTAAAGTCTGCTGACTCCTTCAGTGCTACTCTGTGTTTAAGAATTTAATATCACACAGCTTAGGGCGCTTGAGAAAAGTTTGCTTCATTTGCTTATCAGTATTGAAGTTAGATCACAGAAGTCCATTCCTTCCTAACACTGGTAAACATGCGGTGGCAGAAGCTAACGGCAGCCCCACGCTAAAGTACAGATTCAGAACATAAATTTGAGAAGATGCAGACCTGTGACATTAAATGTAAATTTAGCAATTAACGGGAGAAATAAAATAATGAAAGTTCCTCTTTGAATACTGAGTCCTGCTACATGAAATAAAGGGTGAACAACAAAACGCGAGCACTTCAGGAAGCTGTGCTGCTCAGTTGCGTGATGAATTTCATCCCATTTCATTTGCACTTTCCCAGCTATCTCACTGCCAGACATTTTGCAGGAAACCTTCTATTTTTGTTGCCTTAGACCTCGCATGAAGACGTTTTGACCTTACCTGAACTCCTTATCAGATTTCCTGAAGGTTATAACATGCTCTGGAAACCTGCACCTGTGGTGGTTGATGCTGCATGCGGCAGCAATGGTTGGTGCCATCTAGTGAGGAGCTTCTGAATGCTCACCGCAAATTGAGATTGATCATCTGTCTTTTAGAAGATAGTCGTTATTACAGTCCCAAAGACACAGAAATAAATTGGCATGCTAATATGTTTAACAACCAAGCCTGCACAAACTTCAGGATTTGAGGGATAATGGTTTTAAAATAGAAGGAAGCAGATTTAGACTTGATACAAGGAAAACATTTTTACAATGAAGGTGGTGGAACACTGGCACAGGTTGCCCAGAGAGGTGGTGGATGCCCCATCCCTGGAAACATTCAAGGCCAGGTTGGATGGGGCTCTGAGCAACCTGATCTAGTTGGAGATGTCCCTGCTTCTTGCGTGGGGGTTGTCCTAGATGACCTTTAAAGGTCCCTTCCAATCCAAATTATTCTATAATTCTATGCTTTTTTCTCACAGATAAACTTTTCCATGGCTAGCATTAGCTATGCACAGTGTGAACTTCATGGAGATGAAACCCCAAGCTCTTCCCTTACATATTCCCCTCTACTATGTTAAATCCATAAACTCCTGGATTTGCACTCCTGGAGAAATGCTGGAGGTCCTTGCTGTCACGTACTTTCTCTATCTGTTCTTACAGAGACCATTCCAGACTGAGCCCTCTTACAAAAAGTCCCAGTTCCCGCTTGTCCGTCTCGGTCAGATCACTTTTCCCACAGGAAGTGAACTTGTCCTTTCACCAATGACCTTTTTAAAATGTCAGGGAATTAACCTCCTTTCTTCTTGTCCACTATTAAATAAATGATGGCCTACAAGGATCATTTTCATGGGGAATACTGAATCATCACATTCCATATACCAGGAGCAGTTGCAAAATAGAAATCTGTAATGAAATGTGAAGAACTGAGCTCAATGACAGGAAAGCTCTGCAGTAATTCTGATTCTGTCTCCTCTTTATTGCAAATCAACAGTTTTCTCCTTTCTTTGTATCTCCACGCTGGTAGGTGGGTTTCACAGCAATTCGTGATGATGTTCTTGTATTTAAAACCTTTGGAGCAGGTACTCTCATTTATTATATTTCTATTTGTACAGCACCACAAACCATCGGTTGCTCTCAAAATTAGCACACCCCCCTCTACCAGTTTTCTTTCTACACTGTAAATTTATCAGTAGATTAGGATGAAGGAAGTATTGCAACACGACATCTCTTTCATTTGACTGATCCTGAAAGAACTGGAAAATAAAGTTCAAGCTGCAAAACATGAACATTCAGTACAGATTTGAAAGTTTGTCCACTGGGACTTAATTGCAAAATGCAGTTATTAAATTCAATCACAACCCCGACAGCATTATCTTTCAGGCACGTCACTGGACAAGTGACAACGTATGTACAACATTGAAAATATTTCCTCTAGGCTTCCTAAATTTATGACCCCTTGCTTCCATCTGTAAATAGCTTTTGCACATGGCTGGGCCGGCCACATGAATTGTGTGAGACCTCTTCCAGTCAGCTGAAGTCCCAGGAAGAGCAAAGCAGGGACTGCCTATTGAGGAGCATATCCTGACATTGGGAGCTTTGTAATTCATCTGCACAGTGGTGAAAGTTTTATGTAAGAGCAAAGGAAAAACTTCTTGCTAGTCTTCAAGATATTTCGTCAGCCACTTTTTCCTTTTCTTTTCACATGCTCCCTCCAAGGTGCTGGCCATAGCATGTCATGCACGCTTTGGTAAGCCTCTTAGCGCTGGCCTGTAAATCCAGTGGGGAGTGGTACAGGGTAATTGTTCCATGCTATGGATTCAGGAAGAGTTCCGGTTCATCCCAGCAAAATGGGAAGCTTTCTGCCAGACAGCGCGATGGGCCGGAACGTATTTCTGCATTGCTGTATCGTTTAAGGAAAGGGAGCACCAGAGAAAGTACTTTGTGAGCTGTCTAAAATATGACAGATAGGGATAGCATATTTCCCTAGGCTTGTCTTTTTTGTTTTGTTTTGTTCTGTTTTGGTTTTGACCTGGAAATTTAATCCAAACACAATTGCACAGCTTTGGAGAATTTTCTAGGATTTCTGACCTACCAGGAGCACAAGCAGAGCAGTACCATGCCTGGCATGTTTCACACAGGGGAATTTGGGACTCTAATAATTGAGTCATGCTTTATTTGACTAAACCTCTCAAATTGATGGTCTTTGCTTAAGTCTCCTCAATGACCTTTGCAAAAGACAGAATGGTCTTAGGTCATTTGCTAATGACAAGGAGACATACTTGTTCAACAAAAGATCTCACAAAGAAAGCAGAGTAAAAGCTAGCATGTCTGAGTTAACGAAGGTTAACAAAGTTAATTCAGTTAACAAGCCAAGGTAGTAACTGGCTGAAGAATTACATAAACATTGTCATGATATTAATTACTTCCTCAGCTCTGAGTCATGCTAAACTGATCCCAGAAGGATCAATTCTCTTGTCTTTATTACAAATAATATATAAAACAAACCCTATTTCTCCACAAACAAATGATCGGATAATTGCCAGGAAAGCATGGGGAAGGGGCGCTGGCGTTGCCCAGCTCTCTTCCTCGTTTTCGATTCCTTCTTTACTTCTTCCTCCACACCAGATAGGAAAATGGGACTGGAAGTGGGAGAGTGATATTTCATGTAGGAATTAAGAGAGGGAACCACGTTCCTTGTAATGCCACCTTTGAAGTATTGCATCTATGCATGGCCCCTGCAGAAAGCCAGGCAGAGATTGGATAATTCTGAATATTACCGGCATTTAATCAGAAGTTACAATTAAACATTTTACAGCAATCTGCTGGCAGCCTGCTACCCACAAAAAGGGTGTAGTTGGTCACTAAAAGGATGATTTGCATATCGCAGGTGCATGAGTAGCTTTTGCAATTAATTTGACTTCATTTGGCTTTCAGGTACTTCAAAAAATAATCATCATTGTCAGTGTATAGAATCCATGTTTTCCTTTCTTTGTGGAAACAAACATTTGTTTTCAGAACCTTTCAAAATTAAACTGAAACTGGAGCTAACTCACATCTCTGCAACTGAATTTGAATAATTTTTCTGTGTTCTTTACAGGTGTATGAGATACATTATCATCCTTTTCAAAGGTTCCTTTCCACATTTGGGTGTATGGGGAAGAACAAACTAGCTTAAGTACTTGAGTAAGTTTTAAGGCTTTATAGTTAGGTGAAAATATTTTATATTGATATTTGGATAAGAGTTGATACTGCACTACAAAAACAATAAAGATCTCAGGCTGTGCATTTTTTTAAAAACAATAAAATATCTATTATTTCCCTAAAAAGGCAATTTTGTGGTGTATGCTCATATATGCTCTCTCTTAATTCCTTTATACTTAAATGTTGAGCTGTAGTAGGTAAGAAAAGTTCAGAAAAAGTGGCATCAGAAAAGACTTATTTTTCGTGATCTTGGAGCTCACACTGATGAATATTGGTTCAGATTTAAATCATTGTTCTAGTGCTTCTAATCAGCATCTTTCTATTTGCATCAAGTAATTAAGAAAAGTATGTCTGCTGTGAATCTGGTTAGACAAGGATCTGCACCTCCATAGGATAACATTCGGAGGTTCACTGATTTTTAAAAAACTAAAAACTACTGATGTGGAGAAAGATGCTTCTGTAATAGCCAGCTATGACTGGCATAAGGAAATGCGCAGCCACTTGTTCAGATTTGTATGCATCATGCCAACAGGAATCATATTATATTTTGTGTGTGTTCATATAACATTTTTTACTTCTCAGTTAGTTAACGTGAAAAGAGGTTGGTCTCCTTACACTTAATAATCCACATAAGCAGGCTTGGTTAAGAAGTAGGGATGCTATTTAAAGTCGGGCTTGGTTTTAAGCACAGGAGAGATTCTCTTTCACACTGACAGCTCAAACACTTAAACCCTACTGTCCATTGGCAATGCTCCTAAACCATCAGTTTTGTCAAATTAATCATAACAGTATGGCCAAAGATCCATACTGTAAGAGATCCGGCCGGCCGGCTCGTCCCAAGGAACTACATGCAATTCTAGCCAGTATGAAGAATGACTTCCTAGTCTTTTTCCAAGAAAAAAAAAATTGCACTGAATTTTTTAATTTGTTCAGCTATGTCATCTTCTCAGTATGGACTCATTTAATATAACACAATAGGATTTAAAATATAAAAATCTACTCCAACTGTTTTGACAGACATTTTCCATGAAAGAAGCATGAAAAGTTGACTTGTTTTTAAAAGTAGAAGTAAGCTGTGTTTCGTCATAGTGTTTGTTTTGGGTTTGCGATATTAAGACAACTGTAGCATAGATAAATGTTAATTATAGATAGATGGTTGACAATGTAGTTTTGAAAGTGTGTCACAAATTGTCCTGTCCTTCAATATGAGAATAAAATAAAGTTTGCCTAAAATCAATAAGGCATTGTTCAGTATCCTTACTACAGCTTTCCGAATACAAAGAAATTAGGATATCTTCAGGTTAATTTCTTCAAGTCCTCACACTGCCCTCCTTCACTCCTCGCACCTCAATGGCATTAAATGAAGTTGAACTATTATCCTTCTCGGACAGGGATTGCATTAATCTTCTAGCTCTTTCTTTTCAGGCATGGAGGAGAGTGTATTTTATACTAAAACAAGATGTTATTTTTTTATCAGATGATTTGTGTAACTATATATCCATTTGTTCATGTTTTGCTGTGATTCTTGCTTTGTGAGCTATGATGCCATTGCAGACTGGTCTGTGAAAAATCTAAATGCATTTTTAAAATGCTTTCATTGGAATTGGCTTAATTAGAACATCTTGGTAAATGGTGCTTTGCACCACTTAAGCATATTTCTCCAGCAGAGGTTGTGGCAGTGTACTATTAGTGTCGTTAGTGCACTGCGCACTGTAGAGCGTGCAAAACATATGTGCCTTTGGTGACACTACATCTGGAACAATTTTCAGATACTTTGGTTCACACATCTCAGACATACTGTCACAACCGGTTACTTAAACCACCATTGTGTCATTTCAAAATGATTTTTTTTTTTCCCCATTAAGCCTTGTGATGTTGAGAGTCAACAGGGGATTATTTTTAAACAATGTTTGAAGTGGCCTGAAGAGCTGAACCAGCCCTGGAAGGGAGAACGACAAAGGAGCCCTGCAAGCAAGTCTTCAACCTGTGTGGACACATGCACATCTAATAATTTTCAAGCTCTGCTGCTAAATAGAAATATCATCCCTAAAGAGGCAGAAAATCCTGCCATTAAATACCAGGTTCTGTTTGTAAGAAATCCGTCCACTAAGAAGATTTCACAGTTCAGCGTATTTTTCTTGCTTGGAGAGTAATTCATTATGCTGTAGGTCAGTGAGAATCACTCTGGAGAAGCCTTATTCCAAAGAAAACACTTTATTTCATAGAATAACAGTGAATATTCAAGTAGTGAATATTGATATGACTGTTAATTTCCTTGCATTGATATTGTCACGCACAGTGTGGACACTGTTGCTGGAGTTTCTCTGCGTGGTGTTTCCAGATGACATTCATCAAAGAGTATGGCCTCCTGGAACAGAAGGAGATTCTGCATTTATTTTCTCTTCAAAAGATTAACTCCATTGCAGCAGTGAAAACTAATCCAGGTTTGTGCATCACAGTTGTTCCTAAATAAATGCTTTTTTTGTTATTTTTATCAGGGCCAGCCAGGACTTCTTGGATCACAGGGGTTCACTGGACCACCAGGATTGATGGGGATCCCAGGAGTGCAGGGTCCCAAAGGTCACAAAGGTGAAAGAGGATATCCAGGAATAAGTGGACCCAAAGGAGAAGTGGTAACTTTTGAATATCAGCTGTTTCAGCTAATGAGCAAAATACTGGGCAGAACATAATTTTAATTGTGCTGTTTCACTCTAGGGGCAAAGAGGAGTCACTGGGTTCCCCGGGGCGGATGGCATTCCTGTAAGTAGCCAGTTACCTCATCTTTAAGAAATCACCAACTCCAAATATTGCAGGCTAGTTTGCAGCCTTTGTACTTTAATTAAAATCTCAAGGCTAACTTCTGCACATACACACTTTTAAGCTAAGGGCGTTTGTTGAAGTGAATGGAACTGCAGATACACAAGAAGCGAGCAGAATCTGTGCTCCTTCTCATTCCCTCGGATAATTAAAGTCCATTTGCCTTGTCCTGTGGAGAAATCCACTTGTAAAAGGGGACTAGAAAGGATGGAAATTTCCTGTGTCCCTGGAGATTACCCAGCTAAGTATGTTCTTTTGTAGGAAAGAGCTGTGAGATAAGTACTTCACATCTCTTAGGCTTGTGAGCTAAGGACACTAGTGGGTCATTCCTTAATTATTTCAGAGTTGCAAAGCACATAGAAAGACCAGTGATTTTAAGAATACTAACCATTGTTATTTGCTTTGTAGCTCATATGGCATGCTTGAGTTAGTCTTAAAAAACTTACTGAACACTAAAGAGTGTCAAACTTTGAACAAATTGACCAGGTCCATGAAACTGAAACATTCAAAAAGGAAAACCGGGTAAAGTTCACAGCACAGTATTTTCCCAGCTTACACTTCTTTACATCTTGTGTCATAAAATAACAAAGAAATCTGAGTCACTGGAATCCCTGGACAGAGTTCCCAGGCTTGGGTTTCCTTTGTAGTGCTCCCTGACACCGGGGCCTCGCTCTGCAGCCCACGCATCCACATCCACTCTTTCACCCTTTTTTGTTTCCAGAAGAGCTCCCTGTCGAGTTTCAGGGCTTTCTCTCTCACAGTCTTCCTCCTCTCCCTCTTTTTCACTCTTAAAGGCAAAGCTGAAGACCCTCTTTCCCATTCCTACAGACACTCCTAAAGCCAAGGATCGTTGTTCATCTCACCACATCATACTGAGTTGTTTCCAAGCACTTTAATGTCCTGGGAAGGAGAATAAATTGCTCCCCTGTGAAGCTCGAGATGTTGAGATAGCTGGACCACTTATCTACCTGAGCAAGGTTTTTTTTTTTAGCCCTTCCTTCCCGACCTCTGCACATTGCATTGTGAGGGATAAATACCTTCAGACAGTACTTGAATCTGCACGCTCATTGCGTCCCATCCTCAAGCTCCCCTGCCCTTCCCACACAGTTATGCTCTCCAACCAGCTTTCTCAGGCTGAGACATAACACTGACCGTTGGAAGTCAGATAGATAGGGAAACTTGCAGCCTCGTCACGACATGCACCCAAGCTCCAAAAGCATTTCTGACTTTTTTCCCAGCTTGGAAACTGTTCAAAGCCAGCGAGGAACCTTTCTTCCCACTCTTCCAGTGTGAAGCACTGAAATGCTTAACAATCCCGGTTCTCGATGTCTCCCTGCACAGCAGCCTCATCTGGCTTAGTTCTCTGCCTAACAGAGCCTGCTTTCTTACCCTTTCTGAAAGGTCCTTCACTACTCATTTTTTCATGCTGTCTGGGGCATCTGGTTCAAGCTGCAGCTATATTAAAAAAAGGCACTGTCTGTTTCTGTCTTTGAAAATCAGAGTTTCCCATGGATCCAAGCCTTGGGCTTAATGTGAGAATGTCTAAATACTTTGTGACTACAGGAAAAGGAAAACTAGAAACAGATGGATAGATAAACACTTTCTTTTTCCTCAACAGGGTCATCCAGGGCAGCCAGGATCAAGGGGGAAACCAGGTCATGACGGCTGTAACGGGACAGTAGGTGACCCTGGTGACTCAGGAATTCCCGGAATCTCTGGTTTCCCTGGTACCATTGTAAGTAGCTGGCAGTGAGTGAGTACCTGAAGCTAAGGTCATTGCTGAAGTGAGTTTCATTCACCTGTGTTGGAAGTCAGTGGGACATCTCTTAATGGAGCTCCCTTTCAGCCCAGCAGAGCATCCGTGCGGACTTACCACGGACACACTGTGCTATGCTCAGTTACTGAATTGCAGCCGGGGCTGGGAGGTCTGCCCAGAGCTATAGCTGTCATACACGTCTTGCAGGGAGATTACTTCAGGAAAACCTGTACAGCTTTTTCCAACAGTGATAAAAGAATATTAAACTCACAATTTCCAATGAAAGTAACCTTTTCCTTCCCTGCCCCATGGTCAAAGTATTGGCTTTCCATGACACGATACGTAGGGGCATGCTGAGGTGAGCACTGGGGCTCCTGGATTTACCAGGGCACATGTCAGCCCTGGGGAGTGGCAGCTGCCACTCTAGCTAGGAGGTGCAACCCCCATAATACCACTCCCATGGTAATGGAGAGTTCTTCCCATGGACTCAGAAATTAACTCTTTTATCTACTGTGAGGGTTTACACTTTGTTTTTAAACCATGAATTTCCAGAGCTAGGCATAGTCTCTGTCTCTAAACAGCGGTATGTGTTTACTCATGAAAACTCCAACAAATATTTTTCATTACTCTTAGCTGTTTATGTGTTAGCATATATGATATGAAGCTTACTTCTATTATTTTTTTGGTCACTTCCAGGGAGTCCAAGGGCCAAAGGGGCAGAAGGGGGAGCCCTATATACTGCCACCGGACATCGCAAGCCGCTACAGGGTACGTCTGTAGCTCCTCTGAGTTATTCATGCTCTGTACTGTTTTACAAGCAGATGATGGAGAGTTAATTTTTCTTACACAGCGAGGGACACGTCCCAAGAGGCCCACTTCGATTCTGTATAGGCTTTGCAAGGCACCTTCTGCTTTCTCTGGTTGCAGCAAAGCCTATCTGGTATCCAGGGGAAAAAAAATCTCCACTCAGTTATTTGCAAGGAATTCCAGCCTACAGGTGGATTGCAGAGGTGCTGGAGATGTTGTAGTTCAAGTGTTACCCTCTTTGTTCAATGACTACCTTTGTATCATGGATGGCAAAATCCTTCTTTTGCCATAGTTTTGTCCATTGAACGATTCTATTTAATAGTAACACCCTTTCTGTATCATTTTCATGCAGGAGTTTGATTGGCTTGGGATAAAATATGCTTCAATATATTATTTAGCAAACTCCAAGTATCTTATGGGAGCTTTTACTGTATCTAGTTCTTAAAATTTGTTTTGCAATCGCTTGTAGCTTTTTCATATATATATATAGCCTTGTATAATTTGAAGCTATCAGATGAAGATACAGGGTTACATATGTTGTTAGAGTATAAATTGTGACAAATTTCTGTACAAAGCTACATCTGAGCTGTACTCAGCACGGGAGGGACCTGCTGACATTGTTTATGTATACTTTGTGCCAGTGATGGGTGCCAAAATAGGTTTTTCTGTTGACATATTTATAAGTTGCCTGTGTTATTTCATGGAATCTTCTTTTCCTTTCAGAAACTCTTTAAATCTGCACTTGTTAGTAATTAGGAATGATTAAGTAATGATTAAGAATTGCTTAAGTATGTCTGGGCCAAGGATGGATACTGACAACTGTATTCATTTCAGAAAATACTTGGTTCCACAAATTATTCTGTTAACTAAACTCAAATTAACTAGATGGTTAGGGTGCTATTCAAAATAATTAAAGGTGTCTGGACTCAATACCACATTATTTATGGGTAATGGAAGGTCTTTGTGCTAGAACATTTTTTGATACGATTTCCAAAAACATTTCAACATGTACTGCAGTTAAAATATGTGGTCACTGAAAACAGTATGTTCCAAATGCTTTTAGTGACTCAGAAGAGAATTAAAATGATTCGGTAATTCCCATGCTACTCATGAAAAATGAGCTTGTATGTTTCACCTAAGGTTATAGCTCTAATTAAGCCACTGGTTAGATGAGATTTTTCAAAAAAGAATTGAATGTGTTCTGTTGTACATTTCAGCCTTGTAGTTTGGGTCTTTAACTTCCCAACTCTCCTCCTGTATTGCATGCAACTCTACTATGTGTAGAAGGTACAAAATCTGTGTCGCCCCCATTTGGTTATCTTAACACCTGTATTGAATGCATCCGTATGTAAGGGTTTGTATAGCACTGTATGCTATGGTTAGGTTTTGGAATGAGAAAAAAAAATAATAAGTGAGAAAAAGATTTTATTCAATTTTGTACGTAGTATTTATTGCATTTTTTTACTTCTTTGATTTTTTAGGGGGAACCTGGGGATCCAGGGTTCAGTGGTTTTCCTGTAAGTAGCATTACAGCAAATGTGATATAGTGATAGTAGTAAGTGATATCAAAATATTAATTGATGGTTGTGGATTTTTTATTTAAAGGGACCTCCAGGTACGCTGGGTATTCAAGGACCTGTTGGTCCAAGAGGAGAGCGAGGAAGACCAGTAAGTATGTTTAAAATATGTTCTGTGGGAAATTAACCTAACAGAAGAATCATCTCAGCAAATTCCATTGTGTTGGAATATAACCTAGCAAATGGATAGAAAAAAAAAACAGTTTAGAAATAGCAAGTGTCCTTGGAGGCAAAACCTTTTAAAAAGCACTGTAAGACACTGATTCTACAAGGATGAGTATTGCAAAAGGAGGCATACTTTTTTTTCACTGTGTATTGTTTGACAGATACATACTGCATTTCTTTAACCTCCTTGAAAAAGTCTTTTTTGTAAAGATCATTCAATGCTGTCCAGTCTACATCCCCCTACACTGAGTTAACAAATATATCAAATCCTAAATGTATTGTCTTTTCTGCTCGTAAAGGATATGTGTATTAGCTTTCCATAGGAGATTGAGTAGATAACATTCTTCATTAGTATTTAGAATACAGTTTTATTTTTAGACTATTTTTCAGTCATTTTTTCCAAAATCAACATCTACACCATTGACATTGACAACTGTTGCTAAATAGTTCTTTGGGAAGATTGTGTTCTCTCCGGATACAATTTTCTATATTTCTTACTACCATAGTTAGTAGTTTCGTGGGTGAGAAGTAGATGTTAAAATTCAATATATTTCATTTTCTTTAGTCTTGCTTTATCTTCCTGTAAGACGACTTTATAACATTTGCCTTTTTGTTTGTTTTTTTTAATTGTTTATTTTGTGAAAATTGACTTCAGATCTACTCTACATCACTGACTTGTGAAGGGGAAAATAATAAATTCAGGGCTTCTTACTCACAGCCTCCACAAAGATTTGCAGGGGCACCCCCCACCTCCACACACACACAAAACCAAATAATTCTAGGACTAAATCCACAGCACGCTAAGCCTTTCCAAAGTTAATTTTCTGCAGTGGCCTTTTTTATCATCTGGAGTAAACTGCACCTGGTCCTTTTCCTTTGGCCCTCCTGAAGGGAAAACTCCTCAGTCCTTTACTTACTCTTTCTCAAGAGTGAACCCACAAAGTTCATTAGCTTCATACAGAAGCCTAGCCGGCAATGACTCATATTCCCAGTGCACTGTCATGGATTTTAGGAGTGCTATGAACCATACATTTTCGGAGCCCCATGACTACATCCCTCCAGTTGCCATCTTGGCAACATCTCTTTTGAACACTCTTCCAGAGCAGATGGATCCTCACCATCTCTGGCTCTTAACAGAATATACCCAGCTATATTTACCATTTCTAAAGCAGTGACTCATCTGTGAGAGGGATCTGGGAGCATTTCCCAGGTTTGAGCTTACATCATTCTTCTTCCTTAAGTCCTAGATCCCACACGAAGGCAACTGTGGCTCCCTTAAGTCCCTGCAGGGCCTCCAGGCAGCAGGATGCCCTTGCGCAGTGCATCTGCCCAGCAGACTAGGCAACAGCTCACAGACTATTTGACCAACCAAAACTGACTCAAAAGTAATTTTTTTCAGAAGAAATTGATTTTTTTTTTTAGCACACAAAGATACATAGCAAGGCAGAGATGCACAGCAAGTTCAGGACTTACCTGAATGTTTTTGTATTTTCCTTGCAAGTTGGGCTTGATTTTGCATAACCCAGTTACAACTCCTCCGAGTCTCATTAGGTTCGATCTGCACCTTGCTCTCGTTTCTATGCCTCTTATTCACCATCTTCCTCTCTGAACAGCTCCTGCTTCTTATTCACCCCACCTTTCCTGCATTTGACAGAGTTTTTAATGTGTAGAGCCCTTTGGAGCCTGTTAACTGCCAGAGCTGACTGAGGCAAGGCAGGTTGTCTCTCCAACTGATGGCTTTCCTACTGCTCTTCTTGTAAGACTCTGACAGTGTTTGCTCCTGTTATAGTTTCATTTCCCACCAAGTTCCTTTGATTTCATTCTGTACAGTACCAAATAGGCAATCTGAGATGCATGTGGTAGTTCAACTCCCTTTACAGTCCGATGCAGTACCAAGACACCAGTCCAGTGAAGCACTTAAAGACATGCTTAAATTTAGGTATGAGCTTAAAATGTTACTAAGTCAGGATCCAAAAGCACAAGTTCTTATTACTTCAAATAAAAATGGGATTTCATTAGGTCTAAGCTGGGAGACTGTTATTCTGTTAGGAAAGATTATTATATGCTTAGAAGAGTATTTTTCAGAACAGTAAATATAGCTAATATAGTGAGGGTAGCTCACTGAATGCTGAGGAATACACTGCCTTCTGAATATATACTTACTTATATTTCAGACATAAAGTAACTGACCTTCTGCATACATTGATTAGAAAGCAACAAGTAACTTGCTCTCCCCTATTGTGTTTCCCCAGGGACCGCCAGGACCTCCAGGACCACCAGGACCACAAGTAAGTCTTTGTGTCGGAGTTGTCTAAGTTGATTTTGTGTCACTGAGGTTTATCCAAGACTTACTTGAAGGCAGTAAAATAAAGAACCACAAGCTACACCAAAGGCTGTGTAGCACAAGACCTTCTGTGTTGGCTGCATACCACAAGAAGTTAATCTTACACTGGGATCGTCTACTCTGAAAAGATTAAACCAGTTCTAGAGCCAGATTTAATTTGCTTCTGTAGTCACAGTAGCTACCCATGAACAGAGAATCCTTGCAGTCTTTACAATATTCAATTATATCTCAGTGGAAAAAAATATATGAGTTCATTGTTCCAGTCTACTTAGGTATTTTTATTTAACATTCAATGCTGTTAAAAAACTTGCAAAAGAAATGCTTGATCTTTTCATGACATTACTCAGTGAATGACTCAAAGTCTGTTGTAAGAAGCACTGGTAGCATGAGATTTTAATTAGAGTTGTCTTTCTGAATGTTTAGGTCTATAAAAATACTTTTAAATCTATAAAAATACTTTGAGGTAAACCTAGACTATTATTTGATTGCAGTTCTTCAGTGGTGTCCTACAGACTTGTAAGCCTGAAAACGCCTTTAAGCATGTTTAAATTTTAATTTTACATCAGAAAACTGAGATGTACACTCAGTAAATCTTGACCTATTGTTTTTTGCAGGGCAACAGAGGCCTTGGCTTCTATGGAGAAAAAGGTGAACAGGTAAAGGAAAACTAATTAATTAATATCACTACTAAAGGACAGGTTGATGTTATTTGCTATTTATAAATGAATCTATTTTAAATACTCTCTTGCTTTGCAACTGTATTACAGAATTATAAGAGAAAAGCAAACAAGTAGAGCTTTGAAAGTAATGATAATCTCCGTAAGAAATGTCATAGCTGAACTAAGTTCTACGTGTCTGGGTGTAACTGTATCCTGATTTACACCAACACAAATCAGAGGTAAAGCTTGAAATTTATAGAGCCAACCTATTTTATATAAAGCGAGAACTTTTATCGTCATTCTGGAAACATACAGTGTTATATGTTAAACCCAGCACAAAATAAATTTATCTTGACATCAATTTATTCAGAGGCTTAGAACCACATTCCTAGCAGGGGCGAATCTGTGTTGCTCCTTTTGTACAGTTCCTTAGACCCTGTGCTGATCAACAGTTTGACAAGGTATTGTAGCTGTTAGTAAATGCACCCTTATGCTTTTCCTGCAGGGCCCCCCAGGTCCTCCAGGTCCACCTGGGCTTCCTACAAGAGAGCTGATGGGTGTCCCCTCTGACAAACACAAGGTAAGTACAGGAGTTTTGCCAAAATACACAAGGAACTAAGAGCTCTTCAATGCCAAAATCAAAATACTGTACAAATGTGCTTTTGCATATAGTACTTGTAAGACTTTCATATATCAAAAGAGAAATCTGCTGCTTTCCCATAGCTTGGATCATGAAGTGTTTATTGAAACTATGGTGGCTAAAATAATTCATAAAGCACTTCTCACAGACTGGAGGTGCCTTAGGCAAACTTGTTCTTCTTGTGTAAGTATGCAACTACTGGCCATCACTCACATCTTCTCATTTTACAAGCAGAAATAGCTGCTGAGAAATCATTCGGTATCTTATTTTTCATAATAGTGAGTGAAATTTTCTTCCTGTAAAAGCAGCATATCTTTAGGGAAGCTATCTGAATTTTTTTATGTTTTTATATAACTTATCTATATGGTGCAGATATTTGTATACTTGCAAATAATGATTGTTCACACATATTGGAGAAATCCTCAATGGCAAGATGCAGTTTTTTCTCATCTATTGCTTCTTACTGGGAGCAGAGGTGGTCATACCCTGTACACATATATTCTGTATCAGACACCAACCTTCAGACCAGTAGTTTTTCATCCCAGATTAGAAGTTAGAAAGTTCATATGGCTCAGGCAATTTCTGCAGTAAGACAAGTAAATTGGTATGATACTGGAAGATCTAAAAATGTCTTTGACAGTCTGCAGTCTGCAGTAACATACATGTTGGGATTTCCATGACTAAGCAGAGATGTCTGCATATGAGCTACTTATCTGGAGAGCCTTTATATTCAATGGAGATACTGTCAAGATAGTGAGTAGACTTTAGGCTGTGATTCCTCTCATCCTAACAGGAAGTCTTACTTTTGATCAGACAATTCATAGATAATCAGTAGGTAAAAATGGGAGAATGGGCATTTATTTATAGGCATTACTCAGGCACTCACCACCCAGACATCTCATGAACAAGCCTGGGAACAACCTGAGTTGTTCACATTCCTAGAAACCTTTTCAGAAAAACAATCAAATATTTTTTTAAAAAGCAACTTTAAAATCTTGTTGTGAAAACATGTGTTCCATATGACGAGTGTATGAATACAGAACATCACAAGAGTGGTGATTTTTCTCTTGATAAACATTTGTCACTTTGTCTTGTGGAAAGGTTATTGAAATGTAAATGAGAATGCCTAATGTATCTGAACTTTTTCTTTATTGATAGGGTGAAAGAGGAGAACCTGGACAAAAAGGGGAAGCTGGAATTCCAGTAAGTCAAGTGGAGAAGAACAAAGACAATTAATAATATTGGAGTTAATACTGGTGCATTCTTCATTGAAATTATGTGATATGGGGCAACATAAGCAGAGACACCAGTTCTGATGCTTTAGAAAAACTAAACATGACATGTAATAACTCTACAGTGCAATCAGTCTTTGTCTTACTGGTTTAATGAAAGGAGATTTTCCCTCACACATTTTTTAATTTTAACTTTCACTTTTAATAAATCTCTTTACTGCTGCTGATCTGCTGATCTACATTTAAAAATTCTACTACATTTCATTAAATAAGTGTGTATGGAAATTTTCTCAATACTTTTCAGTCTCCTCTCCAGCACATACAGACTTTTGGTCTCATTGATCATTAAGTCTGTTGAGTAAGTGGACAGTAATCCCATGTGTTGCTGTATCATTTAGAACTGTCAACCTGGCTTGACTGACTGTGGTTTAGTTAACTCGCAGGAGACCTCTAGACTCTCTAAATAGCTTTGCCACTGAGTGGTTCCTTTTTACTTCCCAGAGTGGTTTAAAATACAATGTTTACCAATTAGAGATGCCCCACTGAGCGTTTTGCAGAGCTTTATTTTCTCAGATGGTCTGGTCAGCTTCTCCACAAGGGTACAGGAGAAGGTCGCAGTGTGAGCCCTGATGCCCTCTGTGTGCAGTTGCTAGCCAGTTCTTCAGCTGTTGGTCAGATTTTACACATGTAGAATTTTGTTAACTACATTAGGACTATTGTAGGTTTGCTGATGTAGCAAAAGAGGCTGTGTGTTTCTCCCTTTTTTTTTTTGATAATAGGATGGAGAGCAACATGCCTGTGTTTGCCAAGTAGCTCTCTGAAGCTACAGTTTGGGCATAAGCTGAGTTGCTTAATTGGTTGTATAGCTGAACAATTGCTTTGGCTCTTCTTCAGAGTTGCAGCCGCAGAAGAAATAAAGGAGGAGGAGATGGTAGGAGGGAAACCCTGTCCTCTTGCTAATGGCCTGTTCCTGCTATTGTAGTGATGCAAGCATGTTACACTTAATTTTAAGGACAACAGTTCTTTCACATGCAGCTATTATTAGATCCTCCATATGTTACAATGATGTTTAGCTTCCATAAAACAATGTCACAATTTTTTTTGCACGTAATGAAGAAATATGTTGAACTGACTTGCAATGTTTCCTAGGGTGTGCTTCTCTATGCTCCTGAAAAAGGTGAAGAAGGGATAATGGGCTACCCGGGACAAAGGGTGAGTCACTTGTTAAAGGTAAAATTCACACATCTGAATGTGCAATCCCAGCTGAGAGTTTGCTTTCAGGAACAAAACATAGATTAACAAACTACAGAAATGATAGTTCTTCACCTCACTGAAGAACTTCATCCACTGAGTTGTGGCCAGCTCTGAACTGCCTGATACAGGAAAGCAGAAAGGCCATTTTGAAATCGCAGTGGAAGGAGGGCCCCATGGGACTCACAGGTATGCCTGTACCATCATTGGGAAGCCTTGTGCATCTCTTCCCTAAAGCTGTGCTCACTAACCACAGCGAGTCTCCTGGTCCTTAGCACAGACTGTATTTCACTGTTCCCATCTTAACCCTCTTCAGACCATGGTTAGCAAACATGAGTTTGACTCTAGTTACTTGTGACCTCAAGAAAAAAGCTAGTTTAAATACTACTACTTTGTAGTATCTATGGATGCTTTTTTTGGGAGCAGTGTTTCTAAAGTGCTTAAACAGAGTGAAAACAGTGCTCAGCATACATTTTAAAAAAAAAATCTCAGCCATTTTTAAAATCTTTGTGGTATTGATTAAAAGATAAAAAGCAAATACCAGATTAGATTTCAGACCTGTTCTGTTTGCACCATATATGAATCTCATTGGAAAAGTATCTGAACTCTCACTGCTAGTGCCAGAGTTTCAAGCTGTCAGATTTATTTTATCTAAGAAATAATAATGGTTCTTAACCATCAGGATGTTAGGATGTCACTTTATTTTCCTAATTTTATTGTGCCTTCATAGGGACTGCCTGGCATCAATGGTTTTCCAGGACTCAGTGGAGAAAGAGTGAGTATTTCATACAAGACTGTTATTTCTGACACAGATGTAGACAATCTGTCTGAAAAGTAAACTGTAGAGGACAAACTCTGCCTGTAATTACACCAGCTGTAGTCCAACAAATATCATCTGTATTCATCCATCATTGTAATTTGGGGTCAGTTAGTTTTCTCATCAGTGAGAAAAAAAAAAATAGCCCTATAATTAAAGTCTGTTTTGCTTAAAACATTAGCATCTTTTAAGAGTACTATGAGGAGGTGTCATTTTCATTGTTCCCATTACTGCAACCATGATTTCTATAATTTTCTTCGTACATGCAGAAACTTACTTTTTTTAATAGCTTTCTGCAGATGTGGTTGAGATATATGGTTATCTTGAATATCAGAAAAGAAGAAGGAAACTGATAAATATACCAGTTAAATTTCTGTCCCCATGGAAACACACCCAAATATTTAAAATACCATTCTGTCGGACAGAGAAGAGCTCATACTTTCTGTTTATGCTCAGAAAAAAAGCTTCTTCAGTCAGCAGTACTTCTTCAGTACTTCCATGAAGTACTCAGATAGCTGTGGGGTGCACGACTTACTTTTCCATGTTTCTCCATCCTTAGTTGTTTAAGGATCTGTCCTGCCACCAAGGCATAACAGTAGTAACGTGAAACATGTGGGACATGAAAGTATATTAAATATGAAAAATAAAGTTTGTACGGCTATTCGGTCCGATCACAAAACCTGGTGGTGTGGAAGAGAATATGCTATCGGTAATATGGATATGGAGAGACTGATGCAAAACTCGTTAAAGCCCAATGATTGACTTAAATGTAGGTTCATGCTCCAGTTAGAAATGGTCAGTGGCTTCCCCATATGGAGGGTGAATCATGGCAACAATTTTAGCAGAAGGTACATTGGTTTGGATGGAGTATCATTCTATAAGGTGTGTGTATGAGAGGGGACAGCCTACTCGATGTGCTGTTCAATGACCTCCTTTTTGTTGATATTTGAGAGATTTGATTCTTAAGAAAGAAAGAAGGATGGTTAAGTCTTGCCTGCACATAGATGAAGTAGCAGTTAATTAGGAAGCTACTGGCTTCACTTTTAGACCACCAGCTCCACCTAGTGTAAAGAGATTTTACAGTTGATACTCAAGAGGCTCCTTTTCTTTGTGCATTTGCCACTATGGAAAGGTCTCTGAAGCGTGCGGTCCGGTTTGTGGCATCTTGCTGAGAGCTGTGGTATTTGTAGTGCTTCGAAACTGCATAAGTGACTTCACAGAGCTCGTTATTAACATTCAGGTTCTGTGTAGGAGTTGTACTCACTATGGAACTCAGGAGATGCTGAATTTTTAAAAAGCTGGCTAATAATCTAACTAGTGTGAATTATACAAATCTCCTGGCTTCTGTGAAACTGTATTAATTGATATCTGTTGAGGACCTGGCCACTTTTTTTTCTGCTAAAAGTCCACCTTTTTAACACCAATCTTTTTCCAGAGTACACATGAACATTTTCTATAGAAAACAAAAGTTGTCAAAGAGCTGAATAAAGCACACAGAAGAGATCGTCTCTTCTGTATCAGCATCACTGAAATCTGCACTTCACTCTGTGCACCCCCAGCAGCTGAAATGTGCTCTCATGTGATAGGATGTACCATGTTTTACCACTTGTGTTTTAATCCACATGCTTTGCATTTCAGACCTTGTAAAAGAATGAAGTGGCAGAACCTTAAATATTAATAACATCTTTTGGAGTAGGGCTGGAAAATTTTCTTTGGGATGCGACATGACTGCAAGTGGGAGAGGTGCATGAAGGCATCTTCAGGGCTGATCCTGAGATCTCCTCATTCAGCCAGGGAACCTTTCTTTGGCCAAACAGGCTTCAGCTACCTGGAAAACAGCAGAAAGGATGTGGGCACTTCAGTGCTATTTCACTGCTCACTGTTTGCATTCCAGTGAAAATCATAGAATCATAGAATAGTTTGGGTTGGAAAGGACCTTTAAAGCCCATCTAGTCCAACCCCCATGCAAGGAGCAGGGACTTCTCCAACTAGATCACGTTGCTCAGAGCCCCATCCAACCTGGCCTTGAATGTTTCCAGGGATGGGACATCCACCACCTCTCTGAGCAACTTGTTCCAGTGTTCCACCACCCTCATTGTAAAAATTTTTTTCCTAATATCTAATCTGAATCTACCTCCCTCTATTTTAAAACCATTATCCCTCATCCTGTCACAACAGGGCCTACTGAACAGTCTCTCCCCATCTTCCCTATAAGCCACCTTTAGGTACTGAAAGGCCACAACAAGGTCTCCCTGGAGCCTCCTCTTCTCCAGGCTGAACAACCCCAACTCTCTCAGCCTGTCCTCATAGGAGAGGTGCTCCAGCCCTCTGATCATCTTTGTGGCACTCCTCTGGACTCCCTCCAGCAGGTCCACATTCTTCTTATGTTGGGAGCTCCAGAGCTAGAGGCAGTACTCCAGATGGGGTCTCACAAGAGCAGAGTAGAGGGGGAGAATCACCTTCCTCAGCCTGCTGGTCACGCTTCTTTTGATGCAGCCCAGGATGCAGTTGGCTTTCTGGGCTGCAAGTGCACATTATTGGCTCATGTTGACCTTCTCATCTACGAGCACTCCCAAGTCCTTCTCCTCAGGGCTGCTCTTAATCTGTTCTCTGCCCAGCCTGTATTTGTGCTTGGGATTGCCCTGACCCATGTGCACAACCTTGCACTTGGCCTTGTTGAACTTTGTGAGGTTCTCACAGGCCCACCTCTCCAGCCTGTCAAGGTCCCTCTGGATGGCAAAATATGTCCCCTTGTAATGATTTAGACTCATTTAGTCTTCTTACAGGAGGTTGTTGTATTCTGGGTGCCTGGGTTATGCATCCCAGGGTCAACTGGCATGGATGAGATCCTCTTTCTCCTCTTCCATCCTGCAGCCTCCATGGGACAGTGGGATTGTAGGTGCTTCTTCCATCTGCACCACTGCCAGGGGCAACAGAGCCTGCACCACAGCAAGTCCCTCTGGCCTTTGACAGGCATTAGACTTGGTCCAAGAGACGGTACACCAAAACAGGAGGGGACTTAATGGTATTACCCAAATTACTACACCCCAGGGAGACAAACTGCTCAGCTCTGTTTCATAGTTTTCACACCAACATCAGGGGAAGCCAGCTGCTGCAGACTAAATAATTTTATTCTCTCTATGATAAAGGAAAACTCAATCATTTTTTTTTATGTATTATAGGGTTTTCCAGGATTTGATGGTCCACCGGGTGGCTATGGTCCTAGGGGAAGCAAGGTACTGCTTTACTTTCGTTTACTAGAAACAATAGACCAAATGTCATTTTGCCTGCTTTTCTGTCATGTCAGAACAATCGTGTTTGGCATCATTGTAGAACGAGTTATGTGGTTTGTTAACTTGAAATCTCTGAGATTTCTTAGAAGACACACCAGTGCTTTTGAAAGTTTGTTTATTTATGTTTCATGGGCATATCTTTACATTTTGAAAGAAATTATCTAGAATAATGTGCTTCGATCTGATACTTAACTCCTATTAACAGGGAGAGGCAGGCGAGATAGGTCTTCCAGGACCAGTTTCCTATTTTCCTTCCCGCATCCCAAGGAAAGGTACGTCTTCTTTGCTTAGACTGCTTATCTTAGCTGCATTTTACTTCCTTCCACACAGATCAAAGCATGAAATTCTGAGAATTCAACTCCTTAAAAAACTGTGGCTTGCTAAACTGTTCCAGAAGGTATAACTGCCTTCCGAGAGAGTGCCCTAATCACCGTCTTGCAGGCAGGTGGCTTCTTTGTCTCTCCTGCTGAGGCTGGATTGCCATACAAAAGGCATCCAAACATTCCTGTGTCCATAGAGAAGAAACAAGCAAAGAAGTGTGTGACTTTGTTGTCCAGTGAAAGGAAGAATGGTCTTTTGCATCCTGTTTCAGAGACTCTGAATGAAGTGCAGCAATGGCAGCATGACATAGACAATTCTTATAATCTAATATTTAGAAAGAAAAAAAAGGAAACATTTTTAAAGCCTTGAGGATTAGTAGAGGATTTTTTTCCTTTTTTGATTTGACAAATTTCCTTTGTGATTTTTTCACTCGGCTTGTAGCCCCACTGTCTGCTGTCCAGCAGAGCTGTGGTGGCTCTGGCTGGCCGGACTAGAAATACGTAGAAGGGGGTATCAGTTTGCCGAGGCCAAAACTGTTCCAGGGAAGGTGCCAGCAAACAGCAAGGATGATTGCATGCCATTGCCCCAGCCTGTATCCTCATACCATTGAGTTTACCAGTCTTGTTGACAGCCTAACAATGAATGGTTCCCTTCCTCCCAGAGAAAGGGGACAACATTGTACAAATCACCTTGACTAACCTGCCAGGCTTTTAAGCTTCCTCTCCTGTGTAGAGAGAGGAAGAAGCAGGCAGAGGACCGGGCACACCATATGACCTCTTGTATCCCTGGCCTTTGACAAAAGCACAATACTTTCTGCAGGCAATAGCTGGGCCCAGGCAGATGCTCTTGGTACCCAGGGAGTGTATCATACGTCTGTTATAATGACAACTTCTTGTAGGAAAAGGAGGGGCTCTCCTCAAAGAGCTGGTCTTCTGTGCTTCCCAGGAGCAATGTAGCTCTAGAAGCATATTAGTAAGAGCTGAGAGATATTCTTCTTCTCCCTGGGCTTGGTGGCTCCACACCATTCCTGTCACAGGCCATGCTCAGCTCCCAAGGTATCTGGGCTTTACAGAAATCTCTCCGATATATTTCTTTACTCAGACTGAGGCAGCATGAGGTAGCAGGTTTTTGCGTTTCTAAAGCTACCTTTAAGAAACAATTGTAAATTCTAATATTCTGAAGCACTTGAAGTTCCTAATTTTTACTTTTTAAGAACTGAGCAGTCTGCAGTGTATCACAAGTTGGTATTTATGGGCTACAAACAGCATCAGACTAACATGTGTTTTGTGGAACCGGGGATGTCTTTCAGGTGCAAGAGGTGATCCAGGCTTTCCAGGTGCTTCTGGACTACAGGGAGACCCAGGAGAGGAGGGAGATCGTGGACTGCCTGGTCTGCCTGGATTCTCTGATGGTAATATCCCAGCAACACATGTTCCAACAGCTTAACTTTATAGCAACTTTTAGCTGATACAGAGTCAGGATGGGGGAAATATATGTGTCGACCGTGGAATATGCAGTGCAGGGGGTAGATAACTAACTACAGGGGCAAAGATTGAGAGGAGCATTTTCCTTCAGCCTCAGCGGGGCTCTGGCAAAAAAACTGAAGTAGAGATGATGACAGAGCCTTGTGTCAGTAACTGCTGTTGATTTGCTCAAGTGAAAAGTGTAGTTACCATTTCTGCTCTGTGCTATGTGTCTCCATTTTTTCCTTGCATGCTAGATACAGTTGCATGAACTTTCCCTTCTGCTGCATTACAGCTCTTTGAGAAGCATCGTTAAGAAATTGTACTAAACTTCTTCTCTGGTACTGTTTCAGCGGATGGGGATAAGCCAGGCTTACCTGGAGAAGTGGGACCAAAAGGTGAAAAAGGTGAATTAGGATCTCCTGCTTATCAGATGGGCCCACCTGGGTTTCCGGGTAAGCACGGCACACCAGGACTCCGTGGTCTACCTGGTCCTGCTGGATCCCCTGGTAAGTGCATGAAGAGCGATGATGAGAACTCACAGGAATATCTTTGCTTATTTTAAAGATATCTGTGGGCAAGACAAAGTGAGAAAGTAGATGGAGAGAAATGAAATGAAATGAAATTAAATTAAATTATATTAAATTAAATTAAATTAAATGTATGGCAGGGAGGACATACAGGGGAGACACGTTGTATGCTCATCAATGAAGGAAAGCTTTGCATGGTTTTTAGACATTCCTGGCAACATTGGAAACATTGTGTGTTTTCGTCTCGGGGTGAGATATGAGTGTCAAGGCATATCTGAGAGAGCTGGATTTCTTCCTTATCCTGGAGAAGAGGAAACTACAGGGAATCTGACTGCTGTCTTCCCCTACCTCTCAGGAGGTCATAGGGAAAATAGAACCAGGTGCTTCACTAAGGAGCGCAGCAGCAGGGTGAGAAGCAATGGTCAGGAGCTGCAACAGCTCTGCTTAGCAGGGGAAGCTCTGCTTAGATATTAGGAAAGCCTTTTTCACCATAAGGGTGGTCAGACACTGAAACAGGTTGCCTAGAGAGGTTGTAGACTCTCCATCTTTGGAGATATTCAGTAGTCAGCTGGAGAAGGCCTTGAGCGACTTGCTGTAACTTTGAGGCTGGCCCTGCTTTGAGCACAGAATTGGACCGGGTGGCCTCTGGAGGCCACTTCTGACAGAGATTGTGCTGTGCCTCTGTGAAAAGCACCACACTGCGGTGCAAGAGCAGGAGTGGAGAAAAGGATGTGCAGAGCAAGCAGTCTGTGGTCCTGCAAGATAGGTTCCCGCTGAGAGAGAGAGGAGCAAAGGAATTCGGGGTGAGAGAGAGAAAAAAAATGGCAAGGATCATCTGCCAGAGCAGATGGAAGTTACTCAGAAAGGCTGTGGGAAGTTCTGAGAACAGGGAGAGAGGAAGAGGGCAGGGGGTAGATAACAACAGGCTGAGTTAGACAGTAAGTGACATCTGGGGAAACAGAGAAGAGCAGATGCAGTGCAACTCAAAGCAATAGGTAGGAATGAGAAAAGAAGTAAATCTACAGTAGATTAATTTATATTTTTATTTAATTAAACTTCTAGGTTCGCTCTTTGGATTGAAAGGACAGGAGGGGACGCCAGGTAGATTTGGCGTGCAAGGTTTCCCTGGGCCAAGAGGACAAAAAGGACCTAAAGGTAGGTTATAACAGGTAACTCAACAGCTGATCTGCTGTTACGCATTGTGTAAAGCTCCCATGGTATTCAGTCTGAGTTTACTGAACTATGACATGGGGACCGATGAATTTGATCTGGGGCTAAACAACAAGGAAACATTGTGTTAGTTTCTCGTAAGAAGGAAAAAAAAAAAAGTAGTACTTTTCTCAAGTATTGAGAAACTAGTCAAGTGTTCTCAAGTCTATATATAAAATAGATACAGCTGAGCATCTGTTTGTTGTGACAGAGCATTCTTTCTTCTCTTTCCAATCCTTTCCTTAGGCGAGGAAGGGGATTGCAGTGCATGCCTTCTGGGTGATGAAATCAGAAGAGGGTCTACTGGCCCCCCTGGCCCTCCTGGCTTTCCAGGAGCCCCTGGCCAGCCTGGGAGGAAAGGAGAACCTGGTGATCAAGGACCACATGGTATTCCTGGCTACTCTGGAGTAAAAGTGAGATACTTACTTTGTTATTGCATAAGTTTTATGCCGACTAGAAAAAAAAAACCAAGCAAGCTCTTTTCTGTGGAAAAATTATGAAAACTATGATTTCTTTCTTTCCGTGCCTCTTCAATAGTTTTCACATTGCTCTCTACAAAATACTGAAAGCCAAAAATTGCTAGGATGGGGGTGAAAATAGGATGTTTGGAAAGAGCAAACGATTTCCATATAATCCAAAGTCAACTTTGCATTTAAACAAAGCTGTTTCCGCAGAACCCTTTCAAGCAGCTGTAGTACTGAGTATGATCTGACCATCTAGAAGGGTAACAATTCCAGTAGTAACTTAAGGTTGTAGCTAATAAGATGCATATGTCAAACTGATGAAATGTAAGGTTCTTGTTTACAATACATTAAGTCTTCCTAAAAACCACCATTCAATAACCCTGAGAAAAGGCCTTTGCTTATAATTGTCAGAGCAAACAAATTTTTTTCAGTTAGTGCTTTAGGCTCTTCTGCAAATCAAAAAAAAGCAAACTCACTCACAACTAGCTTAAGTTTGCAATATTTTAGAATTAAAAGAAAATAAACTTTGACTTGTTTGTGTCTGTCAAATAAAAGCAGAGAAAATAGGTATTTTTTTCACGAAATTTAAAGTACTTTTATGAAACTTCTACTGCCTAGAACTCATGAAAAAAATTGTCAGAAATATATTCAAAAAGTTCAGTATTGAAACTTTGGTTAAAATTTTGCAAGTTCTACAAGGTTTTTTGCCTTTGAAATTAAGACTTTCTATATTTTCATCACAGAATTTAAGTTACTGTAGAACAGACAGTAGTATAGACATATACAGACATAGCATAGCATAACAAAATGTCACATAGCAGCAAAGCCCTGACTTTATCTCAGCTTTTGGTCTGCAGCAAATTCAAAGTAAAACAATTTAGCTTAAATATTCTTGGTCCTTATTCTCAGGCAGAAGAGACTCCATAATTCTTTGAGGACGTTCAACAGCTTACATGTACGAACAATAAATATACATAATCTAGTTCAGATCTATATCAATTTAATGAAAATAATATTTTATCCCAAGCAAAGGGTATTTTTTTTCCTGTGGAGAAAGAGAAATTAGAAACAGCTGTAAAGCATTCTGAAAACACCTGTGTGCTAAATTGCCTCATATACAACATCTAAACCTTGAAAACAAAAAAAATAGCAATATGAACATCATACTATTAATGCAGCATTACTGCTGAAGATTTGTGCAGTTGTGTAGTCAGTGAAATAATTCAGCATTATATTAAGTTATTGAGATTTCTTTTGGCCTGCAAAAAGCAATGTCCAAAAGAAACATCTTTGCTCTGGTGTATAGATGTGACTTCAGTGATCATTAAAATTCAGTTTGGAAATATGGCCCAAGTAAAGCAGGATCTTTGTACTCCAATCTGATCTCCTCATTTAGGCAGCAATGCAAAAGACACCTTTTTAAATAATGTATGGCACAGGAGTGTTTTAAAAAATAAATGCATCAGGTGCATCCATTTTATTCGGTGTCTGAATGATGAAGTACTGGAATTTAGTAAGAGGAGGCTAGGGAAAACCTAACGTGTGGCTTCTATTTTAGTGAGTATCAATGTAATTATTCAGAAGTAAAGCTAACTGGCATAAAATAGCCAATGGTAAATGAGTCTGTAACCTCTGGGCCTTGGCATCTACTGTGAATTTGATCCTTTGATTGAAAGGCTTTTGGCCAGAAGCAAGTAATACCACTTTCAGATGGGTGCTTCAGGAGAAGGATTCTGGATTATGCCAAGGGATCAGTGTGCCAGAGACTGGTCTTTAGCTTCACCACAGTTTGCCTTTGTAAGAGAGGAAATCTCCCTCCTTGGAGATTTTCAAAGCTTGACTAGGCAAGGCCCTGAGCAACCTGCTGTAGCTCCAAATGCTGCACCTGACCAAGGAGCTCCAGCTCTCCTTGCTAACCAAAACCTTTCCCACAGATCTGTGGTTTGGGGCTGGCCTCTTGATCACTCTGTGGTCAAGGTCTTGTCTCTGCTAGAAGAAGGTGCTACTTTACAGCCCCGCTGCTGTGTTGTGAATCACAACGCACTGCCAGTTGTGAGTCTGTCCTCTTTGGTAGTGGTGGGCAGGAGGAATTGCAGGTCAATATAACCCTGAGTTCCGTTTCCATGGTGCAGAAGAGTTGCTTACAGCATTTTCTTTAGTGGCTAACACTGAGTAATTTACCATGTTTTCTCCAATGTAGTTCTGCAGCTGCAGTCGTCTGCAAGACTCTAGCCCATAGAAAGCCACAGCTCTCCCAATGCCATCCTCATGCAGAAGTTCCCCTACCATGCCACATAGACCTTGGTCCTAGTTAGAGCATAGTAATAAAGATTCAGGCACAACAATGGGATTACTGAAGAGAAAACCATTCACAGAAAGTAACAGGGAAGCAGTAACATTTAAGGAGGAGACTGTTGTTTTGGGTTTTTTTAAGCAGGACAGTGGAAATACAAATATTGATACTTATTTCTTAAATGGTTCTGTTTCTTTTTTTTTTTTCCAATGTGTGTAACACCAGGGGTTTTCGGGTCAAGTTGGATTTCCTGGACCAAAAGGAGAAAAGGGAGATTCTATACACATAACTACTAAAGGTAGAGTAAAAATTCATATCACGTGTATTTATACCTTTCATGAGAGATCAGTCTCACAATGAAGTGTTTTCTTTAGGCACCAAAGGAATCCAAGGAGATCCTGGGCTGCCTGGTATCAGAGGTGAAGATGGTTTCCCAGGCAGAGATGGATTAGATGGTTTACCAGGACAGCCTGGCCTTCCAGTAAGTAGCAAATACAGCTAAATCATTTCCACCACACTCAGTTACTAATGCATTTAATTCTGAGGGGTTATTGTCACCAGACTGTCCTTCTCTCACTAGACTGGCTTTGCTGGGTCTTGATATATCAAACATTAGTTTTACTCTTAGGGTTTTTAGAACAATCTTTCACTTTTATTTCCATTTTATTCAAACAACTAAGTAGTAGTGTATAAGCCATTTAGGCCAGCTTGCTATTAGCAGTTAGTTTGTGATTTATTGTGGTTTATTTGTGACTCCTTCTAGATTGTCTAAGAGAGATTCTGAGTGACTGACCTTCAACAGCTTTGTTACAACTGAGTTAAAGAAAAGCAAAATTTACTACAATTTTACATCCTCAAAACGTAGATTGTGTCATCATACGTATGTTTGATGGCACCTCACCTAAATAACTGTAGCTTTCTAGAAGTTAGATATGTAGTCTCAGTTGGTTTTCTAAGCTCATTCTGTCAGCAAAAGAAAAAGTTAAATGGGTTGCAAGAGGAATTAATCTCGCATATCATAAATGCTGATTTGGACCACTAGGATGCTCTTATATCGTATTTGAAGATGAGCCAGAGCCATATAATCTAATCTGGACCACAGTGCTTTTTACTACCAGTAAAGATGGTACTTTCTATTACTTCTAGGGATGGAAATGTTTTCTAGTGATGTTCATAAGATGTTGATTCAATCAATATTGCCAAAATACCACTACAGGAACAGAGAAAGAAAACATCTGCCTATTTGGGAGCAATTTTATGTCAGCTTCTTTCAAGGTCTCCAAAGTAAATGCCCACTAAAACATTTTTAATGATGTGTGTGATTTCCCCAAAACCCACTTGCAGCTTCTCAGGAAGGGCAGTAAGCGTGTCCACAGCAATGATCCATATTACTCGGGTGCTGTTCATTGGCCAACGTTTTTAGGGGAATTCTTCCTGTAAGAGTACTTCTCTCATGCCATTGGTGTCATGAATCTAAATTGAAGTCCGATTACTTGAAGTATATTTTATTTGCAATGTTGATTTAAAGAGCTGGGATGCAATGCCTGAGGAACTACTGCCTAGAAGATGTTATTCATGAGAGTAGTTCAACTGTTTGAGTTCTGTTTGTTTCTCAGCAAAGTCAGGAGTGACCACCTCCATTCACTTCCCACAGGGTGATGGTATCAGAGGTTTCCCCGGTGATCCTGGTTATCCAGGCGAATTAGGCCCAAAGGGCTTTCCAGGCGAAGCAGGCCCACCGGGTGAAGGATTTCCTGGTCCAAAAGGGTACCGGGGTCCTCCAGGTGACCACGGACAAGATGGAAACCCAGGACCTCCAGGTCTGCCCGGTCTACCAGGAGAGCCTGGCCAGCTAGGTAAGAGACATCACTCTGTCTCACATCAAAGCCATGGGAGATCATTACCAAATCGTGTGCAGCATCTGTACAGCACACTGTTGAAAAGATAGCATTTGGTGGAGAGGTTGTGTGGGTTGTGCTTGTATTAGTTGTCCAGAAATCTTAAAGAAGGAAATACTTCAGAAGTCCCAGTAGTTTCATGTCAGGTATTAAAGTAGCATGAATGAATGTGTTAATGCCAGCAAGTAACATCTTTCAGGTTTCAAGCAGTTGGAGGCACTGCAGTAATGTCCTGCCACTGGAGTACTCACAGGTGGTTTTCTCTGGTCTTCCCAATCCAACATAATATTTTAATTGACCAGAGAAAATCATGTATCCATCCTTCACAGCTAGTCATAGTATCTCTGTAGCTTTCCAAGTCCCTTCCAGCATAAGAATGCCAGGGCTACAAGAGCTCAGAATTTTATCGCTCAGCTTTGAGATGCCTGGCAGAACATTCAAGCCAGAGCAGGCACCTGCCAACCCTACACAGTGCATGGGACACGTAGCCTCCTAACTCTGACAGGGTTAGGTTTCAGGCCTGGATCTACTTAATACATGGATAGAGAGCTCCATTATGTTACAGCAAATAGTTGTGTTTACGTATGCATAATACATAAGAGAATACATTATCTGATGTTGTAACAGACATTTTGGTTAGAATTGAGAGCATTTTATGGTTTTTGTCTTTTACATAACTGTGTTTTCTCATTCTTTGCTCATAGACTGTGGGCAAGTCATTGAAGACTTTTCTAGAGGAGATGGAACCGAGCCAATATGGTCAGGTACTGAACATACAAATGGCTCAAATGTGTTTTAATATTTAGTCTTATGCTGCTCTTATGGCTTGATACTTTCTTTCTGATGATCTCTTGATTGAAAACTATTTGAACTTCAGCTCACAAATAGCCATGCATGTACTGTATGTAACTCTAAAGTAATTTAATTAAATTGAACGTATTCTAAGATTATTGCAGTTTTAACTCTGCAATTCAGAAATTCTTTATTTCATTGCTCCTGAGTGTTTATTTTGTCAGAATAATGATTACCATGCAATCTATACGAACAGTCCAGGAAGTTAGGTGCCCAAGAGAATTTAAGCAACTTTTTAAAAAGAATTTTGAGTGAAGATGTTCAGTGCAATTTGACATATAAAGAAAAAAAACATCAGTTTGTACCAAAAATTGACTTGATTGCTTCAGGGGTATAAATTGCCCACGGGGAAACAAAGTATCTCTGTTCTTCTGAAGAATACAGTCATCCATGAGATTGGACTGCCCTTCTCATGCCGGTCTAACTGGAGCACCCACCATACACCATGGCCCCTGTAACACAGGCAGAAGAGCAGCTCTTGGGGCGGAGCTCAGCTTGAGTGCTCCCCTGAAAACGCCACCCATGACTAATTATTTTTAGATGAAAAATAAAACTTTTTTTAAAATTAGGGTTTTGCCTGTTAATTTCACCTGCCTTAATGATGTTGTCTCAACTGCAGGCACAGAGCTGATGAGAGGCAGCATACGAGCACGTTCGGTGCGACTAACCCTCTTTGTTTTCAGGAGCGGGCTGTGTGAGGCCACCAAAGGGATCCCAAGGCAAACCAGGACTGCCAGGAGCCACAGGTAATATTTTGCCTTCACTTTCATTTCCCACATACACCGTGTTTTGAGGGACATCTTGCCAGATTGATTAAAGTTGAGCCTTAGCAGGCAGCGAGTTTTAGAAAGGACAGTGGAGGATGGCCTTAACTGGAAGCCAGCAGAGAGCTCTAAGCAGCATGCAGCCCAGGTGGCTGCAACCTTCCTATCTAATTCTGCATATGCTAATGAGTGTCAGCCATGAAACAGGAGACAGAAAGGATAGTCCATTTGCTATTCTCCACATGCAAGCAAGTATACTGAGAGACTCTACAAGTTTATTGTTAGAGAGTATATCGGGGTCTCTCAGAGCTGACTGGACACCTCAGAAGGAAAATCTTGTCCTCTGCAAGCAGGGTGATAACAGTTTGCAATGGTTAGCTCTTTAACAAATCTTTCTCTGTCTTTGTGAGCTTGTATATTATATTAATTTTAAGATTTGGTTTGCATCCCTTTCCTCCAAAACCTGGAAAAGGCACCCTGCTGAGCCCAGTGCGGAACTCTGTTCGTAGCCACCTTTCAACCTGAGGGAGTTCTGGAGCTGGAAAACTGGGAGGAACAGGACACATTTTGCAACTTTTCACAGCTTCTTGTTGCCATAGCTGAGTCAGTCTAGTTTCCTGGAGCATAATTCCTACCTACATTCTCCAGTAGCACCAACATCTCCTTTAAACTATTTTCATTTTCTGCTTAGAGTGATGTGGTTTTGTCCGCAAGATTTCCCACCTTCTTTTCAGCCAGGATGGAGCTCTGCTATAGACCATCCAGTCTCTCTGTCTTAGGTGCTGATGACACCCAATACATCAAGCAAGGAGTCATCTTTATAGTCCCACAGCCTCATATCCTTGTGTTCCTTTGAAATTCCTGGCAACGTACACAGCTTACCCTAAGTTACATCCTGGTTATTCAGTAGTCACAAGACCTACGTGATGTGATCATTGTTGAATAAAAGTTTAAGTTGTTTTCTGTTTCTATTTTTGGTCTGAAATAAAACCTTTTTCTTGCTACTGTTTGGTACACCATGTTAACACCAGCTAACATTGCATGAGTTACTGAAATATGTGGTGAGCAGTGGTTGCATTCTCCATCTGCCGCCTTCTTTCTCTAACATGGCTTTTTAATTAGTGCAATACTGAACAGAATGAATGAAAGTCAGTTATTACAGATGGGAAACAAGACCAAGATGCTATTTGAGTAAGAGGCACATTAGAATTTTTCATTGAGATCTGAAAGCCTAGGATTTTTCCTTTTAATTGCTTTCTGATAAGTTATTGTTCATATAAGGGAGAGAACAATAGTCCTGTACGGCACTGGGAAAATGCTATTCACACTGCATTGGCTGTTTATGTGCACCGTACTTGTGATCTCTTTAAAGATTTCCTTCTCCCCTTCACAAGCAACAGCTAAAACCGAAAAAAAAATCATGGTTAAATAATGGAAAAATTCAGAAAACTAAAGGGGAAAAAAAAATCAAAATTCAAGTGATATTTTCCTTGATTTGTCAGAGTTAGAGGCAGAGAGAAATTTGCTTTCGGTGTAATAAATAAATGAGTTGTAATTCATGGTAATGCTAAGCAACAACACTTAAAATGTTAAAGCATGTTGTTGACCTTCAAGCCTGAGCTGGGAACTTAAGAATTCAAAGAGCTGGGGGGGCTAGGGAAACAAAGCATTCCACGGGAATTATTTTTGTAATAAATGCAGAAAAAAACTACTGTAGGAAAAGCATACATTAAGAATGTAATTTTATAAACTTAACAAAAGAATCCTACAAAACGCTTGCTGGTTTTGAGATGTTAAGAAACGGTAATATTTGCCCTTACCCAAATGTCAAATGCTACATCACAAGGAAGCAAGGTCTCATTTTACCCGTCAGGATATAGTTCAGTATGAACGTGAGTTCAGTGCCAGAGGAACACTTTTTCAGAGCACAGCCCTTTTTTTACTACCGAACCTATAGACCAGTACTGTTATAAATATAGTAAGTAGGCTAGTTAATTTGTATTCAGTTTCTAGGATGATTAGATCTAACTTTTAGTATTACATTTCTGTTTTGCGGTTATCTAAACCAGTCTGCTCTTGTTCTATCATCAGTTTAGCAGGAAAGGGAAAAATTTGTTCCTTCTACAGAATCTCATCTGTGCCTACTTCTGCTGAGCGCTCTTCCTTTGACATTGCCTTTTGACCCTAAGCTAAAAGCCTGAGTTTACAAAATATCAAAAATCTCCAAAAGTCTGTGAGACTGATTATTTTCACCCTAGTAATGTCCATTTCATTACTCTTAAAGTCAGGTTAAATCCATGTTTTTAAGAGCATTTAGCCTAGGGTTTTGGTCCATTACTTGGGATCTTGAATACTGCTAAAGAGCTACAGTGTAGTTACATTAAATTTTTTTTAAAATGTCATCTTTGCATCCAGAAACATATAATGATGACATTTACTACTACCTTTTCTTATATTATATGTGTATTTTTGTTTTGTTTGTTCAGATCACGCTTTCTTACTTTCCTTTATACAATTTAGGTGCAAAAGGTGCAAGAGGATTCCCAGGTGATCCAGGTCCAGTGGGATACCCAGGGTTAAATGGTACACGAGGTGATCCAGGTCGGGAGGGATTCCCAGGTCCTCCAGGTACTTTGAAATAATTAGTCATTCTTTATATACTTTTGACCTCTTTACTAGAGTCACTGAAACACAAAAACTTCAGTCCAGATACGTTTTCACTTATCTTCCCTTCCACGTTCAAACAGTAAATTATTTTACAAAACTGCTACTTTTCAGAGCCAAAAGAATTTCTTGCAACTGCTATAATGATGAAAAGTAACATAGACTCCAGCCTTTAAAAGTCTGCTTTATAGTGCAAAATTATAAATGTGACAGTAAAAATTCATGAAGTTCACAATGAAATAAAGAAATTCATTAACAAGATATTTCAGATTCCAAATGGACTATACTCACAATAATGATGCAGAAAGGAAGAAAATACTAGTATTAGTATTGCTATTTAACTCTTTTCTGCATTGGTATAAATTATACTGGACATATCAACAGTGGAGTACCAGCTACTCACCTTGCCCACAGGCAGCTGTTTTTCCAGTGTTTCCAAGTGTTCAGTGCCTGTCACATTTTATGCTAGTCTGTAATAGGTACAGATTAAATCCCAGGGCTTCTGTGCCTCTCCAGAGGTTCCAGGATGTCCAAGACACATCAATTAATTGCATGTGTAGTTGATCTGTTAATAGATAGTAAGTTTGATGAGCCTAAACTAGTGCCACTGCACACACATATAAGCTGCAGTGGATATGTCCACAGATCATCAGTCAGCCCAACAAGAGTTACTGGCAGAAACTACCACTTCCCTGTGGTTGGCCAGGTTAATTTGGTCAGAGAAATGGACACCAAGGTTTTTTTGTAGCACAACTCAGAAGCCATTGATGCAATTTAATTTAGGAACTCTTTAGAAATTCTCTCCATGTATCTGTTTTCCAATTCCTAAATCCTCACAGATACCAAAGTGCTGCAGACTTTCCCAAATCCAGTGCCCAGGTGCTGCTTCACCCTAAGGCAGCACATGACCTGGAAGTATTCTCTAGGCTCATCTACAGCATCTGTAGTAGCAAAAGAGAAAGGAAAAGAAGAGCTGATGGATGTTCTGGTCAACAAACAAGGGACGCGTCACAAAACTTGTTTCTGTGCAGCGTAGGGCAGGACCATGAACCTGTATTTCCCCTGCCAAGCTCTGTAGAGTGCTTTAAGTGCTAAATCAGGGCTCCCATACTATACAGCTCCCAGGCCACAGGGTGGTCAGCACTCAGACCAATTTTCTGCAGTCTTCCATATTGTCATTCACCAATATTTGGACTTAACTTCCAGTCCAGGTCCAGTTTCCCAGTCCACAAGAAGCCTTTCCCCTCTAATTTGTGGTAATGGGGGCTTGTGGCCTCCCAGTCATTCACCTACAGGGTGGAGGGCAGGAATGGTGACGCTCCTTCATCAAGAGCATGAAACAAATTGACCTGGGCCCCTTGAGATGTGTGGGGAACAGCAGCAACAATGACCCACCTGGGCAACTCCCCCAGGTCTTCCCAGTTTACCAGTGTGCATTCACTCATTTATTTTTTCAAATTTGACTCCCTGAAATGTCTTAGCCTCGCTATGTATCAAACCAAGTATTTGTGTACAGGAGTACGGTTTTTGCCCTTACAGAATAAGATGCTTATAAAATGCTGGAACAGTTGCACAGAAGTAACTGTGCTTGGAGCTGTGGATCTTTTATCACCCAGGCACTAGGTAGGCTGAGGTCACCTGTAAATTCTGCCAATTTCCACATTTGATGGAATGTTGTTATAAATGCTGTGTAGTTTAAAAACATTTATATATGCTTCACTTCATTTGGTTCTACAGATTTCTGCTAAGAACTAGGGGAAATTACAATAATATAGAAGGTGTTATGATGGTATATCTGAGATTTGAACTCCAGCATTTGTAGTGAAACCTGTGATGCCTAATCCCTGCTTTATTTATAGGTTTTACTGGGCCCAGGGGAGACAGGGGCCCCAACGGTCTACCTGGACTACAGGGACATCCAGGCCTTACAGGAAAATCCGGTGCTCCAGGAGCAGCAGGACTGAAGGGCTTTCCTGGTGACGTTTTAGGAGCAGCAGCAGGTTCCCCAGGGGATGTCGGGCTCCCCGGCTTCCCGGGGTTGAAAGGCATGCCAGGAGATCAAGGAGTACCAGGAGTTAGAGGTAACAGCTAATTCAAATAAAGAAAAGTTTGAGTAAGAGTATAAATTTAGCCAAATTACAGAAATGTGAGAGTAGTAAGAGACCATGTTAGGATGCGTTGGAGGTACTGGTGACCCCAGTATCAAATCCCAGCACCTGATGGTCTCCTGTCCCTTGCCCATCTACCTCAACTGTTATCAATATGCCTGGCTCCTCCAAACACCTTCTGGAGATCCATTGCTTATGACAAACAATCCTTCATACTGCACTACATGAAATTAACTATTAAAGAAACAGATTTTGCTCACCTTTGTTGTGTTCATTTTTCCCACTGCAGTTAAGGGAATGGTGATTTACTTATTATCCTGACTTTTCACTTGCATACTGCATAATACTGAGATTAATTCCTGTGCCAGAAGATGTTTGGATAATACGTGGCTTTGCAGAAGAGCAAATTGCACTGGTGCAGAATTTTTAAATTTTAACTAAGAGGAAATAGTGTTTAGTAAATGCAAATAAGCCATTTTACCGGATAGGTCTTTGGGCACTCAGAAATAAGAAAAACAAATTATCTATTTATTCATAATTTTAGGGTGTTCGTTTTAATTCATTATTTTACAGAGCTTCAAAAACATGCTAAACTCCCTATAGAAGACAGAGAAAACCATAGTTTCTCTACAAAATCTGACTTTGTCACTCTCTGAATTCTGTGGGGGGACTTTCAAAAGCACATATGAGAAGTAAGCATCCCCTGCTACACCGTTCCAGCAGCAGTGGGACACATACCTAAATTTAGGACTGTTGATTACCTCCTTGCCCTGTTGTGGAAGTGAGAAAGGAGTAGTAATTGTGTGACTAGCTCAAGGGAAGGAGGTATATCACAGGAATCTATTTTGGAGACTCTTCTCATTATTTTCAATATAAATAAAAAAATAAAAGAAGAGCATCATCTTAGGTGACTTATTTGAAGTGAGGAGAGTTGATTTCACCTTCAGTAGAGCCCCAGAGTGAAGGAAAGAGATGAACTCAGCTCTGTGGCACTTAGTAAGTTTGAAAAAAGGCAGAAAACATCACTAACACCTTGGACAGGGTGAAGAAATTCAAGGTAAAACATAGATTGAAAAGTACCTTCTTCTTAAGCATTTCTGTAGAACTAAGTTTTCAGTAATAACAAAAAAATAATTACAGTGAAAAGAAAAAGCATTACTAGTTTGTCTCTTCATTATTTATTTTACAGTTCTGACCAAAGGACTCCAAAATCAGCACGTGAATTTTTACATGAGTAATTTTTTTTTGTTTTGTGTTAAGTGATTAGTGATTCCTTTATATCATCAATGCCACTTAAACTACTAGCCCTTTAGAACAGAGGGCTAAAGCCTGTATTCTGTTGTTGACAAAACTCACCTATGGGACCTGAGTTATAAAGCACACTTTAAAAAGAGTAGCAGATTCATTTGGCCTGGATTTTAAGTGACATGTACTTTTGAAGACTTGTACACTACTGCTTCTTCAGTCTGAATGCAAAGTGGGCAATTGCCTTTTAAATCTTGAAGGGCTTCACACTCCCTTTGCTGTATATCGTAGAGATGTGAATTTTCACCCAGTGCACTAAGTCGTGTAGAATCAGGGATATTTTGCTTAGGAATTTTTGTGAGTCTTATAACAATGCCTTGTAACAATCTTACTTGAAAATTTCTGAACAATAACACAAAACCAGGACCCATCATTTGCCTTAAATGTTCCCACTCTTGCCTGTCACATTTGAGAAAAAGATACAAAGCATTATTTCAGGGGCTCAGTCAGCTGCTGGTTTCAGTTCTTACAAAGGTGTATGTGGTAAAGAGAGAGATCAGGAATTACAGAATCATCGGAGTTAGAAGTGGAAGAGACCTGCTCTGTATATATTCACCTGGTGCCAAATTGTTTCCATTCATCTGAAAAGAGGCAGTCAACCTTTCCGATGCAAATATTGAGATTAGTACTGGTAATGTCAATTTTTTAAATACTGATGAGCAGTCTTTTTATTTGTTTCTCCTATTCTTACTGCCTTTTCAGAGGAAAAAATACCCTGAAAGACCAGTGCATACACAGAAGTCATATGTAATAATCAGCTTTCTAAATATATACTCTCTCTAATGCATGATTGTGGTATTTTAGGAGCGGATGGTAACCCAGGTTTTCCAGGACCCAAAGGAGATCCAGGGCCACAAGGTCTCCCTGGTTTGATGGGATTGCCAGGATTACCAGGAACACGTGGATTCCCAGGGCTACCAGGAAACCCTGGGCCAGATGGTGGGCCTGGCTTGCAAGGACCTATTGGTGAGGATATACTGCTGTCCATGTCCTGTGTCACTCCTCCTGCCAGTTCGCTGTGTCAGGGCAACTGTGTGGTTTCCACAGTGGAAAGTTAAGATTGGGATTGTGGCACATGCCGTGCTTTAATTCCCAGTCAGGGAAATAGCAGTAATAGTGCAGACACTGAGATTGCAAATTGTGTTGATATCACAGATGGGAAGTAGGGGTGATGATGGTCCTCACTGGCAGAGCTGCTGCTTTTCCTTCCATAGCCACCTGCCAAGCCAGGTCAAAGCTTACTGGTGGCAGACTGGGAGAAGGGAGCTATCAAATGGGAGCAGTCTTATGGAAAAAGGGCTTAATTCTTAAATTTAAAAGGAGGGGAAGGTCCTGTTGGGAACAGGTACAGAAACAAGCTGGTAGTGAGACTGGTTTATATCGGTGAGCTGCTTTGTCTTTGTAATCATTTCTGCAGTTCCTTAAAAAAAAAAAATTCCTAATTTTCCACTGTCAACATGAAGCTGGTAGGATAGAAGTTTTCTCCCTCTTGAGCTACCTTGTATGAAATCATTGTGTCTGTCCAAATGTTTTTAATCTCCCTGTTCGCATGTTCACCTGGCAGGCCCACCTGGTGCTAGGGGAGAAGATGGTGAGCAAGGTTTTCCTGGTCCTGTGGGCCTGAAGGGTCTGTCTGGTGACAAAGGTGAAACAGGTCACCCAGGATTACAAGGTATACCTGGCGTGACTGGTCCCCCTGGCATAGGCGGAATGGATGGCTTTCCAGGAGATAAAGGTGAGCTCTGGACAGCTGCTTTGAAAAAAAGTAATGTTGCTTAAAGCTGTTTCATGCCAAGATGAACAAGACATTCTTTGCTGGACTACCTCTGTTTAAAACAGAAGAATTAGGGTCACAGACCTAATATATTTCAAAACCACTGTCTGTTTTCCCCTGCATTGTGTTTGGCAAAATGTAAGCTTGTGACCTGTAGCCCTATTTAGAAGAGCAATGGCTGTTTTATTTCTCCTTTTAAAAAACGTCCAGTATTTACTATTTTCTCTCCTCAAAAGTTTTTCCCCTGTCCCAGTCCCACTGGCTGTCAGTGGAATGAAAGAGATGTTTCCCCAAACCTTTGCTTTAAAGTTGTTGAAAGCAGGCAGTTGCGTACTGAGCAATGCCAGACACAAGACCTCGATGTGGACTTTTATCAGGATGCTAATCTCACATTTAGAGACAGTGAAATTCTCACTTGCCAGCCACAACACCACCATGTATAATGCAAGTTGTCTGCATTATACAGGGAGTTTCAACAGGATTCAACTCCATGTGGGGCCAAGTTAAACAGAAAGTGGGAGTGCATGCCTACAAATGCATGTGGCATCAGTTGGAAAGATCAGACTCAACTATGACTTTTTTGCCTATGATTACGCTGGAGTACTGATCAGCTCTCATTTGAGAGGAATGAAGATCTGTTTGTTCCTATGACCCATGTAAAACAGCATCCACTTGTTTAGAAAAGAGTAGTGCGGTAATTTTTTATGACAAAGGGCTGACTAGTCGTTTGTATCTCTACATGTAGAAGAAGGGAATGACTAAAAACCTTGCATGGAGCTAAGTACCTTTCTCTAGCTTGTCTATAGGAGAGGGACTGAACTGATCTTTCAGCAAACACTTGAGTTCTGGTCATCTTCATAACATCTCCTCTTGGCTAGTTGAGACAGTTCAGTGAAACTCTTGTTTAAGCACCTACCTCTCAGAGAGCATGAGTGCCTACTACAGAGCTGTAGATTGTCCTAGGGATCAAGACACCCAAAAATAACTGTTGCACTGAAGTTTGCATAGCGTTTTAGTCATGCGTTGCTAGTTTACATTTATGTAGTTTGCAGAAACCTAAATGAGGTAACAGTTCTCTTCCCCTTCTTTCTTTAAAGGCTTAAAAGGTTCACCTGGAATTGACGGTTTCAAAGGCATGACAGGCCTAAAAGGAAGACCAGGCATCAAGGGAACCAAAGGAGAATTTGGCCCCATTGGGACTCAGGGTGATAAAGGCGCTCAGGGCACACGAGGCTTTAAAGGTATTTGCTTATGGGTGGTAACAGTGTGTTTGCTTTTCACATCTGGAGAACTATTTTACAAGGATACAAAGATAAAGAGGACACATTTTTCACATGGTAAATTTAGCTCAGACATTCCTCCACCTATTTCACACATGGGCCTCTGACCGAAAGGCTTGGACTTTAGGCTCAGAGAAAGATTGCTTCTTTGTGAACCTTTGCGTGTTCAGGTTGGAGACAGACATTGCGTTATTCAGCTGAGTTTAGATAGTGGCACCTGTGGGCACACACAGAACCTAACAGAGCCCTTTCCCAGGAAGCGTAAGGTGTTGGGGGTAAAAGATCCAGATTTTGCTCCAGTTGCACTGTAAAGGCACTGAAATATTCAGAAAACCATGCAATTAAGTAGTTAAAAGTCAGAAGCATATCAGCTGATATCATAATCAGTGAAGCAAACACCATAACTCGGTCCTCTTTTCTTTGCATACGGATATCTTTAAATACACGCGTTACCACAAGGCCAAAATGTTCATCCTAGGGACCATGAGATAGGTGCTTAAGAAAAACTGGTGTGCAATTCAAAGGCTGCAAAACAGTGCTCCTGGTAATTTGGGGGAGCTCTGAGCAAAAGGCAAGTGTGAGAACAGCCCTCTGCTAGCTAAATGCAGGTTAACATCACTTTCAGGCAGCGTGACCCAAAAAATCTGACTGTGAAGAAAAGTGCAATTACGCTTCTTTGTGAAGAAGTGTAAGACAGTGCATGATCATAGAAGAAAGTCTGGGTGACTGACCTGTCTCTGAATCCCACAAAGAACTAAAGACAGACATGCAGTCTATCTGGGTCCTTTCTTCAGGATATTATTTATTGGTGTCACCAGTAACCTTCAAATCAAGAAAATGAACAAAATAACTGGTTAGGAATAAAAACACTTTCCTTCGCCCAAGGCTTT